>NC_084648.1:15270000-15570000 GCF_019802595.1 Syngnathoides biaculeatus | reverse complement strand
TTAGTGAATTCAACATAAATGCAATATGAAAGAGGGGAAATAGGTGGTAGAACTGTATATGGTCCAAACACAACTACCAGAAGGTTCCATATATACCAATAACCTGTGAAGTTACAAAGGTCCAGTACACCAGTCAGATGATGACTGGTCAGACAAAGGGAACAAGATTTTAGTTTGGTTAGTTTTTAAATCAATTAAAGAATGAGATTTCAGAATTAAATCCGTCACAGTCCAGTACGATGTTCACTGTCATTGCAACTTGTGTGATAAATCAAACAAATGGTCGTCAGTTACCACAATGACAAGACAACCTTTTTAATGAAATAGCAACATGAACAAAAGTAATCTTAAGAGCTAGTATGCCAATACCACATCCGTACATTTGTGTTTGAATAGATAATATTGTACAAAAATAATCAGGATATCAGTTAAACAATTCAATGAACATTTCTGTAAAAGCTGGTAGGTTTCCACCTTGTTCTGGATAAAATGCGCCACCACGGAATTAGAGTTTACCCTGCAGTTTTCCTTTGATGGAATTATGGGAGGCGCTAAATTAACCACTTCTTTCACCCTGTTAGGGTGAAGGGAGTTGTGGGATAAATGCTCTTTCTACTGTTACTCCTCAGACGCAGCGATTTTGGGGGATATCTGTGCGAAAACATGGAAATAAACCTACGTGTCAAAAAGCCGACTCACGAGCCGAACCTTCCTTAAACTACACAAAGAAGGCTCTAACGCGCTAGCAAGCGGAACTGTTGTGACTACGTTAAAGCCATCCCCCCCTTCCTCTCCGGTGTCCAAGTCCTCCAGATAAATCGGACAATGATAGACTTGATCGTAGCTGTGTGAACGAGGGACGTGTGTGTCTTTCACTTGTGCCCTGACGCTAATGAGTGGCATGGAGCATGGCTGAGGGGAAGATGTGTTTTCTAAGGCGGCCCTGTCCAGATCCCACGATGCTCCTCTTAACTCCAGTCCACACA
The DNA here is from genome assembly GCF_019802595.1 of Syngnathoides biaculeatus. Lineage (NCBI taxonomy): Eukaryota > Metazoa > Chordata > Actinopteri > Syngnathiformes > Syngnathidae > Syngnathoides > Syngnathoides biaculeatus. The sequence goes on along the minus strand of NC_084648.1, from coordinate 15,569,014 downwards.
GGTAAACTATATCCTTTGGAAGTGGGGTGAATAATGGATCGTCACGAACCTGGGAGGATGGAAAGACTTTTGATTAGCTATTCAATTGGGAAAAGTCATTGCGATGCTAAATATGGGGACAAATTCTAAATGTTAAGATTTTGAAGCGTATGAGTGGTAAGATGGGCAAGGTGAACTGTGTTTTTTGCGACTTTTTAACTCCTCTTAAAGCATATTCTGATTTCTTCTACTGAAAAAACTGGAAATTTCATCCAACAACCGAATATCTCATTATATTTCTATGTACAGGGAGTCCTCGGGTTAAGACTGTCTCGACCTAAGACGTTCCAACTTTACAACGCCAGTCCCCCGTCCGCCATTTTGTCTGGCTAATGCCTGTCCACGTTTGTGCGACGGGAGAATCGTCACATTTTTCTCCCTCCTTTTTAGACATCAATGCAATAAAGTCAAAGCCCGTATTTAGCGCATATGAAGAGTTCATTTCCTATGCCGGATACAATTATCACAAAACAAGGTCCTTTTATACTTGTCGAGATGGAGAAGATTGAGGACCAGGTTCCTTCGCAATAGCAAAGCACAGCCTCCCCTTCTTCTTCTCCATCCACCTCTCAGTAGTAATGCTAAGTACATCATCATGTTTTTTTTCCAATGTATTTGTTGTTATACAGAGTATTTTGATGTGCATCCTGACTTTAATGGTGGAATCAGACTGAAGTCCAAATCCGAGTTAAGTTGCTATTGTAGGAACAGATCTCAGTCGTAGACCGAGGACTCCCTGTACTGCAGTGCATTATTGTTTGTGTGCTACTAGTTTTAAGAAAACAGTTTGACCATTTGTTATGACTTAGATGATTAGATCACATTTTATATGATAATTTTTTTCCACAAATCCGGGTAACTTAATTGGGTTTACATATTTTTTTCTTGCAATGTTGAAATCAACATTTCAGTATTATATCACCATCAATTAGCATTACCTCAAGGTGCAGAGCGATATCGCTGATGTACTTGTGATGCGCGTGGGCGGCCTTTCTCATCAGCGCCACCAGAAAGCCTTTGGCGTTGGAGAAAGCGGACAGTCGGTAGGTAGCGCGAGGCGCTGTAGTGTTGTCGCGCCACAGGTAAGAGCTGAGAAGCTCCGCCCGTCTCTGCAAACGCGACAATGAGACGAGCGTGGGGAGTGACAGGAAGCTCGCAGTTATGTATTGAAGTGGCCGACGGAGCTGAGAGAGCAGCACGGAGACTGAGATGCTCAGCTCATGCCACTCAGCCAGGAGGAAGTCATACAAGGGACTTTGGAAAACAGCTCCGGCGTTTCTTAATCGGGTTTCGTTTTGATGGGTGAGGTAATCATGCAACGCATCCAGTTGCTCTTTTGCCTGGCTAAATTCTGGCAACGTCACCAACACAGAAAGGTTGGAACCAGAGGCTAATCCAGGGTCCATAGTCTGGCAGACCTGGAGCAGCTTGTTCAGATTGTGACTGTTGATTTTTACTATTTCAGATTTCATGTCAGCGCTGAAACCCAAGAGAAGTGGCTCGCTGACTTGCACCGAGTACAGCAGCTGTCGATCCCACATTCGTCGGAGTTTGGCAAAATCTAGGGGCATAAAAAAAAAAACATAATTCAAATGAAGATTTTTTTTCGAGTAAAGTATTTCTTCTGTTTTTTTGCTTATCTATGGGAAAAGAGGGCTACAAATTAAAAACAGTAATTGGATTGTTATGAAAAAGAATGGAATATTTTATTTTCAGGCCCCCGTTGATTGACGCAGACATGCTGTGGATACTAGTGCAGTTCCTTATGCTATCATGCAACATATTTTTGTACTTGTTTTATTAAAAAAACAGAACAAGTGCACACTGGGTTGCGTTACCACGGTGCTCAGTGTTGCAGAAAAGATTGGCAAGAATGTGGGGTCCGGTGGGCAGAGGTGGCACTGTGCTGAAGCAGGTTTCTGCGGTGTCCCTCACCACCTCTGAATCAGCCGACTCCAGAACATGACCGCCGTGCACAAGGTTGACTAGAAATTGTCAAATTTTACTTGTGTGTGACAAAGGTCGTACCAAATCCCTCCCCATCATACAGACGCTTGGGCTGCTCATGTTGCATTACCTGCTAAGTATTGTATAGCTTTAGGCTTGTCCTGGCACAGACTAGCGGAAGAAAAGAGTGCATTCACCAAAGCTAGAAGGTCCGACTGGCTCCTTAAAGTAGTCAATAAGTGAAGAGAGAAAAAAAAAACGAATCCTTGAAGATCCTTATTATTTTCAAAAACATCGTGACATAATTCTCATCCTACTTAGTCACAACAACTTTGGAATCCTCACCAGCTGTAGATTCTGGCCTGACCCATGGATTTGTAAGCCTCTCTTTGTAGCAAAACTGAGTGGAAGACTGCACAGCGCAGAAGCAGCTCGATGTTGTCAGACACGCTCTCTGATTGACGTTGGGCGACTGACGATAAATATTGTAAGGAGCAGCTCAGCTCTTCATTCACATTCCAGGAGGAGTCACAAACCAGAGGCAGCCCCCACATTCGCACTGATGCTGGATTGAAATGATACATCCTCATTATTATTACATGCAACATGAGACAGTAAAATTATAAATCACCTTGATTCCACCTCACTACAAGATGAGTACAGCTAATACACCTGTTGATGTTGATTTTGTCTTTGTCATGTAAGGGATTTCTCATATTCAAAAAAGATGATGTGGTCAGTATAAGGGTGAGTGTGTTGTTACATACCTGGCCATTAAAGCTGATTATGAAGTGAAAAATTGAAAAACCTACCAGGTAGGAAGGACTGAACGGATTCTTCAGTTAGAAACCACAGTCGGAAGTCTGGGTGAAGAATTTTCATGTGGCTTTCTGCTGAGGGTCAGTTCAGAGCCATTGTTAATTTGAATATATAGCATACCCGAAAACTCAGGTTGTTTTTTCCATTTTGTTTTACGTATAATTCAAATAGACTGTACATCACCAGCATTTGGCAACTTAGTCATTTCAGTTTTGTAAGCGTATCATTCATTTGTCAATGACTCAGCTATTGACATGAATAGCGTTGCAGAATTGCTGCCTGGCAAGAAGTTTTTCCATCCTCGACTGCAGTTCGGCTTCATAGCCATCACACTGCTCCAATGCATTTTCATTTACGTTATCCATGACAACTTTCTCAAAAGAGGATCTGTCCCGTTCACAAAACACAGCAGAAGGTTGCCTACAACCACAATTGAGGACAACAACAAACTCTTAGAGCAGGTGTTCACGCAAAACCAGGGAAAGTCCATCTGAAGGGCTGGTGTACAACTCGAGCATCAACTAAAGTTGGAGCCAGCAGATGGTTTGGAGAGTGATAAAGTTTTACTTGTACTTGTGCTTCAAGAAGATTATCATCCCAAACAAGCTGAAGCATATTGTACTACATGTGTGGAACCTTGTGACTCCCATAAAGTTTCACAAAAACTGCAAAGCCTTAGCTGTCAAATGCTGATCACGTCACATCTATCTGAATGATACCTAAAACAAGTAGGATAAAAATGTCACCATTTAACCTTTTTATTTAATCATTCCAGTTTCTTTGAACATGTGCCACACAAAATATGGAAGTACCTCTGAAAGGGGAAGACAGCTGATTCAAACGTGCCACTAGTTTAGCGTCCCAATGCTCCAGTAGGTGACAGTTATTAAAAACCATCCAGTGACCATCCCTGAGTGCTTTTTCCAGAGCTAAGAGGATGAAGTTACTATCACAAAGTCCTCCAACTGAAATGACTTTCACCTGTACAGTAAATATACATTAATCAATTAAGAAGAGAAGAAAAAGTATATATTTCATTAAAGCAGTTATCCTCACCTCCTTTGTATCACTACCCAGGGAGGCCAAGAACTTCACTAAGTGGAGAGGCTGAATACTCGTCCACTTATCTTTTGATGGACAAGGCCATGTTAGGATGATAGGTCCCTCGTGTTCCATAAGAAATCTGTGCAGACCCCCCGGATTCCCACAGTGAGGCAGTGACGTGTGGCGAGGTGGGCGAAACTGGGAGGCTGCCATGGCCTCAGCTAGCTCCACTGTAGAATCCGGGTGCAGTGTCTTCGAAAGGAGAGCCCGCTGCATCAAGGACAGATGGGAGTGAGATCCGCAGGGAACTGGCCCTGCCACAACAGACGAAGGCGAGTCCAGGAACTCTTGCCACTCCTTGTGTGAAGAGGTCAGTGAGTCAGTCAGCCCTTTAAAAGCTGGAATCTTCTCTAAAAATGTAAGTTCAGAGTCAACCTGTGGGTATATCCAATTACCCTTTGGGGTATGTGCAGCTTGAGCAACAAAAACATCTTTGAATCCCATGAGGAAAGCCGTCCTCTCCGGTGGAGAGCAGAGCTGGTTACTCTGCATCACAGCCAAAGTTACCAACAGCTTGAAAACCGCCCTGTGGCGTCTAAAGAGACATGGCCTATAGTAGAACATCAATTTTGCCACCATCTTGTTCCTTATCTCTGGTATGACTCCCCCTATCACCTTCCCAGTGGCATATGATAAAAGCCTGCTAACCTTCTCTGAGAAGGCTTCCTGCATCACTGCAATGAAGCCAGATAATGAAAAGTAATAGGTAGGGGAAAGGCGGGAGACCTCCTGCAGAGCCCGGTAGAAGAGCCAAGCCAAATATATAAGCTTCTGGGGGGCAGCCAGCATGGGCTTGTGGTACTCCTGCCTCTCATTGACCAGCTGCAACTCAGTCTGCGCATAAGTCATTGATTCTTGGACCTCAGCCACTTGGGTGAGGAACTTGGGTGCTTGCATTCGTGTGGTGTCGGACTCCAGGACGAAGTCCATCACAGAGTCCTACAATAAGATTGAGGACAGTCAGTTAAACATGTACATTTTTGATCTGTTTGGCATAGATTTTAGGCAATTACTTGTGTGGAGCTGTGTATATTTCACTCACACGGGGAATGGTTCAAATACAAAACAAGGCTGGTGGACGCGAGCAAGTCTCTCCATGTTTTTATTAAGAGCATTCATATATATAAACATGGAGAGGCAGTTATCTTCTACTTTGACAAAAATAGTGTCCAACAAACATCTTTATTATATAGACCGTTAGGCAACTCCACAATCACTTTGTGACTTAATGAAATATTAATGAGGGTGTCTTCTCTTTTTGGATTCCAAAAGAATATGTCGTTTTAAGGCATGCCTTTAAAAGCTTCTTTATCCTCGTGTTTGTGGCGACTGTGCTGACGTCACTGTGACTCTCCCGCACGTAGTTTGCCTTTAAACTCCAGCACAACCCACGCATGCAATTTTGAAAATGTGCTGCAGTTCTCATCTAAGTGTCATTAAAGCTGCTATTGGCAAGGACATCTCACTGTGGCGTTTCCTCAGCGCAATTTGGTCATTTCCGGTAGCCGTTTTTACTTTCCTTACCATAACATGGACACAGCAACAACTATGGCGACTGTTGAGAAGTGTCTCCAAGAACAAAAGGACGCAAATGACCAGATGATACGTTTATTACGCTGCAAAATGGATTGAGAAGGCGGTGCCATACATGGCATGTGAAGCCGGGACCAACGGTGAGTATGTCATCACAGCATGTGACTAAAACAGACCAATCATCACATGAGCATCACAGTTTATCCCTGTTCACCAACTTTTTTTGGACATGTTCGGGGCACGTTACGCACAAGTTACGTAGAGGTGTTGCGTGGGGCAATGTGGGCGTGTTCAGCCATGCGGCTGTTGCATTATAAAGTGGCCTAAAGTTGAAGCATGAATTGTTGAGTTTTACACACACACACACACACACACACACACACACACACACACACACACACAAAACACTGGCTAGTGTGCCCTAACTATGCCTTGTTGCCTGAAGTGATATGAAGCCTGCTTGGATTAGAGGTGAAAACAAAATCTATGAATTTTTAAAACTGCATATAATTTACTGATCCAATTATAGTGGGTGAAATGCTAGTCGACTGGTTAGCACATCTGCCTCATGGTTCTGATGACCTTGGTTCAAATCTGGGCTACCCTAAGTGTAAGTTTGCATGTTCTTCCCATGCGTGTGTGTTTTCTCCAGCTACACTACTTTCCTCCACATTCCAAAACATACATGGTAATTCATTATTTGAAGACTTCAAATTCCCCGTCGGTATGGATGACTAGCGACCACTTCAGGGTGCGCCCCGTCCCTTGCCCAAAGATAGCTGGGATAAGCTCCAGAATACTCTACTGAGGAAAAGCAGTGCAGAAAATGGATGGATGAATTAAAGTTGGGGAAAACTGTCTTCTGTTTCCCAAAGTAGAATCATTTGTTTTCTTTTGTGTTTTCGGGATAACTGCCAGTCTTAACTAGAAAATTGGGAATACTGCAAATTTCCTTGTGCTTTTATCTGCCAAATGTCTGAATGTTATCAGGCGTACAAACATGGCAACTGGTGGCAATCTAACAATTGACAATGATTTTAAGCTTTGACAGAATATTGTTGTAAGGTAAATGCTTGTCTGGCTCACCTCCTCTGTGACCAATTTCCTCTGCAGCAGCTGTTTGTCATTCTGTATTTGAAGGTCTTGAATAAGCAGGACTTTGCACTCCGAATGCAGCAGCTGAGTCAGCATGAGCTCCTGGATCTGAGCCGAGCTTGGTGAGAGGTCAACCACGTCCACCTGAGCCAATATGGAGGGATGGATGTCTGAGCAGGAAGAAACCACAAATAGGCATCGCATGAAAATCCAAGCTTTCTTGTCAGGAAGGAAATTGGAGTTGTTTCCTACCAGTGCTGAGGAGTCGGACAGGATAGTGGGTGCTAAGCAAGAGGCAGAAGTCAGGGTGGTTCTGGTCAGCAGTCCGTCTACACCCCGGGGGGCAGCTCGCGGCAGGACGGGCCAGAGCAGCGAGAAACTTTGGAGTGACCGTTACTCGTTCGATATGAGTCACCAGGACTTTCAAGCCTGCAATAAAAAACATGATAAACAGGTGCTTCAAAAGAAATTTGAGAATCGTACAAAGGTTAATTTCATTCACTATTCGTATCTTAATTAAAAAGTAACAATCATACACATTCAGTCATAATGGGAAAATATTTTTCATACGATAAATTCCCAACTAATTTCTACATTTAAAATAATTGTTTTTTGTAAGTAATATTCAAATTTCTTGAGATGGTGAATTTTGAGATTATCTTGATATAACCATAATTATATAATTAAAAACATGAAAACGTGACTTTTATTTTTTAAATTTACACACTGGAAAAAGATGGACTATCTCTGATATTCAAATTCATTGCGATGCACTTGTTGTGTATACCAACTCCAAATCAATTGAGTCAATCATCTTAAATATAGTGCAACGTCTGAGGTCGAATACATTCCATTCCAGGATGCTGGTCAAACTCCAATGTTTGTTTTATATATGTTTTATGTAAACATAGGTATAAACTTGCCCTGCCTAAGATCAATGCAGCCAAATTGTACTGAGCACCCAGGACAGGGATGTGTAGTGGCACTTTTACACAACGCAAGTTCCATTCCTGATGTCATGCATGACCCCAGTTCGACTTCTGACATTTGGACTTTCAGAAATCAAGTTGAATTCCCAATTAAGAAAAAAATTCAACTTCATGGTCTTTCAAATGTAAAGGTCACACTGTATCTTGATTCCAATTATCAGTTGCAGTTACCTTTCTCAGCAGCCAGGTCCAACTGGCACATTAGCTTTGGATCATCAGCACAAACCACAATGTCGCACTCAAGCTCTTGCCCGAGACTGAGATCGTCTCCTATTTCCCCTGTAGAATAAACATAGACATGCTGTTTCTTCAGTAGTATTTCAGATTGTGATCCCATCCCGACCTGCAATTTGTCTCGAATAAGCACAGACAATCAACACGAGCCCGCTACGACACTGTTACCAATAGGCACCTGTAATGACCCCATTTTTAGAGTTGAGCTCCAGATGATGCTGAGTGTCAGCCAGTAGAGGCCAGTATTTAACCCAACTCCTCCTGCAGCCCCACAGCAGCAGTTTCAGGACTAATCTGGTGAGTGCCGTCTTGTGTGACGGCCACTGTGTCACACCCAACACCTGACACAGAAGAGGCTGCAGTGACTCGGAGAGAGGGACTGGAAAACCCGAAATTGGCTGAGGAGGTTCCGTGTCAGTGGAAGCGAACAGGGAATCTCTGTGGTCTTCAGGGTTTACGTCGATATTTCCTGTCCGACACAAAGCCCTCCACTTGCTCAGCAATTTGGTGCGTATATCAGCTGGAAAGGGGCCTAAATATGAGATGATCGCAGCCAGGACCATGGCGTCTCCTGGTAAGCATTGTCCCTGCAAATTTGCAACCTGAAGGAAGGGAAGCAAAAAGATTACTACCCACATACAAACACCCAGTTTACTGAGCAAACAGTTGGCACTGACATTTTCTTGATCAGTTATCGGAAAAATGAACACACAACTCATCAAAGATGAAATTCTCTATCTGTAGGGATTCACTTGCTCTCTTTTATCCCAGTGTCGTTTTCATCATATTCATTAATACAGCCCAGAAGTGATGTGCAGCAATAGAGGTCTTTGAGGATGTAGCACAGTTAATCAAAGCTGACTATGTGCTGACTTCTGTAGCCAGAAAAATAGTTGCAGGGTTTTTCCTGCATATAAAATTTGGAGGGAACTGCTTCAAGCCAACTTCAGGCTGATTTCGATTCTAAAAGGTTTGGCATCTTGAAAATGTGCAATATTATCTAACCATCATTGCACAAGTTGGGTGTTGTTTTTAACTGCAATTGTGGTATTATGGTGTGCCTCTGCTGGTCAATTGTCAACCGATTACAGTAATCCCCTCATACGTATGGTCAACTTTTCACAGTAATTTTTTTTCTGTGGAACCTCTCTCCCATTATAGGCTAAAAAATTCAATTATTCACCTTTTTGGCTCTTTCTAAAACATCCAAAGACGCCACTAACGCAATGTCAAAATGGCAAATGATGTCATGGAAGTAGTCTTTGTTGAAGTGATACATTGTGACTGAGAGACAAGCTTTAAATGTCAGGGAGGAGTTTGTTCTGTGTTGTGGGTATGTGATGACAAGTCTTCAACTCGTGCATGTACACATGCACTGGAGCTGCGTTTTAAAAAAAATAAATCCAAACAAATGACATTAAAATGTTTTAGGATCATACTTTGTGGTTTTTATGGTTTCAACTATTTGATATAAGAAAATCTAAGTATTTGTGGTGGTGCGTCAATTAGTTTTTCAATTTTTAAGGTCAGGCTAGCTCCCGGAGATTACTGTAATTATTATGGCAAATACACAGCCAATGCGGTGCCTTGATGAGACTTTAAATGGGGCACCCCACAAAGGTGATTTAGATGTGCTTAAAAAAAAAGCTTTTTTTTTTTTTAATGTACATTTATTTTGAATGCGTGCTCTGAGCATTGGCCTGAATGGCCTTATGAGCGAGAACGCTCTTCCAATGAAATATGTTTGTGTATGTTGGTTGTTACCTGAGCTTCAGCCCTCCACACTCGTGTGTGTTTCAACAACAATTCCACAGCATTAGCAGCATTTCTCTCCAGGCACTCAGCTTTATGTAGTAGTAGCAGTTGCTCATCCAGCAACGTCTGCACAGGGTGCAGCTGGACATCGAGCTCCGCGAGGCAACGATTTATTTCCTCCATGTAATCTTTGATCTGCTCGAGTTGCTCTTGAGCCCTTATAAGCATTAAGTCCAGCTGTTTTCTGACCATCAGCTGATATCGTTTACAACTGCAATTGTTGACAGCCAGGATCCAGCGGCACAGAGTCTCACAGGCCTTGCTTACCTCGCGGATACACTCTGGCACAAACATGGGGTTTTTAATTAACTCGCCAAGTTGGAGCATCTGAATATCCGTGAGGCTGTAGAAGTCAAATAATTCCAGGCACTGGGATTAAAAAAAAAAAAAAAAAAGAACAAAAACACTGGCAAGTGTGGAGCAAAAGAAAGATCATTTGCAATTAAAATTCAGTGGCACCTCTAAAGTCAACTGCGAATAAGTTTGTACAATTGTTAGTTAAGACCACAACTTTGAGGCTTCGAGTCTTCTTCGGTTTCAAATGCTGTCAATGCATGCATGTCAACATTTCTCATTAGACCTCAGTTTAACAGCCGTCAAAGGCACGTTTTTTTTTAAAGATTTTTGGTGACCCTTCTGAAAATGTACTAAGAATATACTCTATATACCAGAGGTTACATGAAATGAGGAGAGTCAAATCCAGAGCAGCAGCAGTGTTACTGGATATGTCATGTATCATGCAAGCCAAAGATATTACCTGCTATCTACTAGCGTACTTTTATCTGGCTAGCTGCTATAGGAAATGTCATCAATCCATCCACCGTCTACCGCTTATCAGAGGTCGGGTCGCAGGGGAAGTAGCTTTAGCAGGGATACTCAGACTTCGCTTTCCCCAGCCACTTCATCCAGCTCTTCCAGGGGATCCTGAGGCGTTCCCAAGGCAGCCGAAAGATGTAATCTCTCCAGCGTGTCCTGGGTCATATATGAGGTCTCCTTTGGGTGAGACAAACCCGGGACACCTCACCACGTAGGTGTCCAGGAGGGATCCGAATCAGATGCTCCAAGCCACGTCATCCAGCTCTTCTCAATGTGGAGGAGCAGCAGCTCTTCTCTGAGCCCCCCACCCTCCAATGACCAAGATTCTCGCCCTATCTCTAAGGAACAGTTCCGCTCTGTGGAGGAAACTCATTTCGGCTGCTTGTATCCAGGATCTTGTTCTGTCGGTCATGACCCACAGCTCGTGACCATAGTTAAGGGTCAATTGAGAACTTTACCTTCGGACTTCACTCTTTCTTTACCACAACCAAACCGGTGTATTGATTACTACGTCTGCCTCATAGTTTTGAGAGAAGGGTTCAAATCTACCCTCTGGCCTTCCTGTGTTGAGTTTCTCAGGTTCTTCTCACATTCCAAAAACATGCATGGCAGGTTCACTGAAGACTCTAAATTGCCCATAGGCATGTATATGAGTGTAAAAGATATTTGTCTATGGGTGCCCAGTGATTGACTGGCAACCAATCTAAAGGTGTAGCGTGCCTCTTGTACCCTCCTCCAAAGTGGTGGGATAGGCTCCCGTTTGACTGCGACCATAATGAGAACAAACGCCATAGCAGCTGAGAATATTTGAATTTTATCACTATTTATACACTGGGATGTCAAAATATCGCCATGTTTTGTGATGGATTATTCTGACCCTGGAACTGATTCATTGAATTCATAGATAATTCAATTTATTTATTGAATATTTAATTTTTTTTCTGTGGGATAATGTCCATATCTATGTGTTCAACTTTTGAGGTACCACTGTAGCATCATTAAAATGTATTTTATTCATCACCTGTCAAATCTGGCAAATTCATAGAATCTATCAGTTCTGAATGCTTTCAAAAGTTACCTTGTACACATTACATTGTCCGAACAGTCTTTTTGTACTGTCCCATCCAGGAGGCCGGTCAAAAAGCAAAAGAACAGCATCCATGACAAGCACCACCCCATCAGGTGGATCTCTGTAGTGGCGCACCTCCTCAAGGTCTAATGGATCCAGACTATGGAGCACATCGAGTGCTGCTTGAAAAAACGGTCTAAGCTAAGAAGAAAGAGTGAATATTAAAACTATTTCCAAACCAGTTTCTGAACTGCCAATATGTCATCAGTGAGTGCTCATAAAGAGATATTTCATGTGTTCACCTCATTCTCAGATTCAGCGATCCGATCCTCCAGGATTTGTATCTTTCTATTCTGTTTAGCACATTGTTTTTCAGCTTTCTGAAGCAAACTTTTCTGGTCGTCTATGGCCCCGAGGAGCTCATCCACACGCTAAAAAAAATGGAAGAGGGAAGTAGAAGAGCAGAAGTGAACAGTGAAGATCAATACAGTATTTATCATGTACTATGGCACAAATAATCAAGACTAACTGTAATTTAATATATAAAAAAATATTAGAGATAATGCATGGGTTGAACACAGTCATGCAAAATATTTAACCTTTGCAATGGACTTGATAAATTGTACCCAGTTAAGGTTGGACTTTGTATACTTCACCTGCTGTATTTCAGCAACAATTCCCTGCATTCTAATTAAATCTTGTTTGTACTTCATGGCTGTGTTGTCCAGGGCATCCAAATGAGACAGACAACTGTTAAGTCTACACAAATGAAATAGTTATCAAAGATCAGATAATATTCTAGAGAGCAGAAAAGATGAAAAAAATCTGAGTGAACCATGCTAAGGACTTATCAAAGTTCATATAGAATCAATATTAGATCACACAGAAATGCTGAATACTGTATTTGTAAAGGTAAAATGAGGAAAACAAATACCTGTTGGATTGATACTCCAATTCTTTGATCATAATTTTGTAGAGGTAACTAAAGTGAGAAATAAATGCCATGTATGTGTAAGGACTGAAAGGCTGTGCCATTAGAAGGACAGAAGCGTATTGATACGCAGACCGGTGGATTCCTGCCATTGCTACAGCCAGGCCAACTTGTGAGCCTTGGATTTTCACTGAATTAATGGGGGAAAACTACAGTTATCTTACGGTCATCGGCAGTGAACAGAACAGATTAAAAGTAATGTGACTTACAGTTTTGAAAAATATTTTTCAGGTAGCGAGTAGCAATTTCTGTCAAAGAGTGACTGGACCAAGGTTGGTACATTTCCACACAGCAGAGGCCAAGAGCCTTGTTTATTTGTTCCTACGAGACAAAGTGATGTCTATACCGTTAGGCAGCATTAATTAAAACTTGCAATATCTTAATAGTGCAAGCAAAATACAGGAAAGCAGCGAATTGTATACATATCTGTGCCTACGATACGTATTTTCATAAAACATGTATGTGACGTGAAATGATACGATGACACGTTGAAGCAATCCAAAAACCTTGTCGTGATAGTTTCCACTGTTGGTTGACACAACTGCAGGCATCAACAAAAATACGTGCACGTCTCTGAGGTTTTGGCACAAGTACCTATGTTAAAAAAAAAAAAGCCTTCATTGTCACAGTGCTGACAATACAACCATTTTTTGGGTAGTGTAGAAGTAAATATAATTTAACAGAGTGATGCAATACTTTTTCCTTACTTGTCAAAAATCCAGCTGTCCAAGAGGAATCTTTTTGTTTTATACACAGCAGTCACCCTAGAAACAAGTTTGGCCAGCTCCTGGTCTGTGTAGAGCCCTGGGTAGGACTTCAGGGCCACCAACAGCTCTTCTCTGACAGAGGAGCTTATATTATCATGAACCAGTATGATGGTATTCGTTTCATAAACCCGAGTGTGATTCCCGGCTTCTTCTAAAATTTTAAGCAACTCACATTCGTTACCAGAGTGTACCTCCATCAGGTGGGAGCCCGAGACATGGGCTGCTAAACGTACGGTGGTTTTACGTCCTGTCCCGCTACCTGAGGCCATTAGCAATGCATGGCCTCCAGGTATTAACAAAGCCCTGAAAATATGCAACATCTGGCACATCCTTTGTCTGTGCAAAATGTATTTGAATGCGAAGTGGCTATCAATGTCTTGTTTCTCATTGTCTTTCATGTCAATGTGTGCATTGAGGTTCTGTATGAGTAAATCGAGATCTTGTGGCTGATAAGAGCTACATTTGATTTTGGGAAAATGATTCCCAAGGAGCTCAGGACCATACGTAAGCTTGGTCACAACTTCTTGCAAGTGGTCAAGAAACTTTTCTTGTACTGGTCGTCTTGGGACATCGAATTGCTCTGTTGATGCAGGTGATTTTGGTTCTTGTTGTTGACTCCTGGGCGTGCAGGTGTCTGTTGGGCCGAACTGTGCAATGAAACTGATGGAGCCGGGAGCAAAAAGGGCATCAAGGTTGGAGTCATCTCGCAATTGCGATCTAAAATGTACTTTTCCTGCCCTGGCAATGAGTAATTGCAGTTCAGTAATTTCATCCTCTGAGGTCATCCGATCACCAAAGGTACGCATGCACTCATGTATCCAGAGATGCACAATGTTGAGCTCCATGGCTAACGGCTCTTGAGAAAGCGGGGAAGATTTGGATTTTAACTTTGGGTCTAGCACCTCTGTTTTTGGAAGGACAGGCTGCCATATGCACATCCCCTGAAACACCTTCCTCATGTCTTGATGGCAGAATAAAAAACGGGGCCTTTGTTTAGTAGGCTGGAAATTATTGCAAACATCTTCATACAAATTCTTTGTCGCGTTGATAATACAATGTACCATGTCCACCGCCTTCGGGATAAATGGCACATCCCTGAGCCAGAGCTTAAGCGGAGGCGAATGAATAGAAAATATTAACTCTGTAGTTAAGCTTGGAAGTGCAAAAATGGAGAACAGACGAGATAGCCTGGAAGATATTATGCTAAAGTGGGGATTGTCAAGTTCAAAGACACAACAGGTAGCAAGGTAGGCGATGATTCCGGGACTGAGCACCTTGAAATGGTCAGAATCCAATGCAAGAACCCCCCCTTTTGAAATACTTTGTCGCAGTGTCTCTAAGATTTTTGAAGTCTTCCCAGTCCCATCTATTAAAATAAAAATTGGAAAAGGAGGATTACAATGAATAATATTGTACCGTTAAAACCATTTTGAACGGAACTGTTTCTTACCACATGGTGTCTCATGCAAGTCATCCACACAAAGCATTAGGCCTGGCTGTTTTGTCAAAACACCCTTGGTTTTTAGACAGCTCTTCTGGTAGCTAATTCCACACAGTAAATGCCGCAGGTCTGCGGGACCCCGTATAGAACTAGCGGGTATTTTAATGTGGGGCTTGTCAAAACACAGCAGGGCGTTACACACGGTAGATTTTCCTGAACCTGGCTCTCCTGTAAGCAACACAGGTTGGATCGCCTCCAACATGACGGAGAGCAGACAGGTGTACTTCCAATACTGTGTAAAAACAATGTTATTTTAGTTCAAAAAAACATTTGTTTTTCCTACAACAAAAATGAGAACGAACCTTGGGTGTGATGGACTTTGTCAACAATGTGTTCTCTGAGTATATCTTGTTGTCAATATCAAAGAAGAACTCAAACACTGTCCCTTCGTGCGGAACCACAATTTTAGAACGACTGTCATACAGTACTTGGCGGGCAACAATGTCAAACTGTGGCCAAAGTCTGTTGAAACAAGACGGACAAAATATGTACTGTAAAATCAAACGAGTTACTTATATTCCTTAGAAAATATTCTGATCTATGTCAAGAGCATTCACATAGTTGAAAAATGTGAGTCAATAAAGAACATAAAATCGTTATCTACCGAGGATGGAGATGTCCGCCAAATCCCCAAACATAAGCCAACAGAAAAACGTCTTCTCTTATATTGGAATCTCTGCCTGGAGGCATATCAGCGTCAATGATGAAAAAAAAAGTGTAAAAAAACAACTGTTCATGATTATAAGCTTGCAAGTAATTATACCTGTGTCATCTCTCTGTCCTGTGGCTTCGTTGCATTTGAGAATCCTGGCAAAATGTTGCAGGAGGGCACGCAGAATTCGAATGAACGACATGATTTCTGTCAGGCCGTACGTTGAGTTTTGACCTCTATTATAAATCTCATTCTTCTTCAGCAAACTGAGAGTGCTGGAGAAAAGGTCTTCTGAGAGCTGAGTCCACATGTCCAGGGTCTCTTTATCCAGAGTGAAACCACGGCGGAGAGAATCGATTTCACTCTTCCACACAAAGTTCCACACATCAGTGCCGTTAAAATAAATATGGCTGCAGCGAGTCACCGCAGAGGGGCTTGCGTCGCTTAAGTCGGTGGTCTCCACAAGTAACTTGAAGTGTGATCGGGGTGACATGAGCGTTTCACCTGATGATACGCTTAAAAATGGATCCTCAAGATGACACAGTGTGCTTAAGTGATCTAGCCACCCAGGTTTCCCCAGTGGCTCTCCATCCATTATCAGCCATTTCACCTCATTGATCCCATGACAAGGCTTCTTTTTCTTGCACTTTTCTAATTTTCCAGTCGTGTGTCTTTTTGAATCTCTTAATGCCTTGGTCACAGCTCCGTCTTGCCACCCAATTTCATCACAGAATCCACCAAATAACTCCTCACGGGACATGGCATTTGGAAATATGACCACAGTGTTGACAGAGCTCCAATTTGAAGGAGAGTTTGGCAGTTTTGCCTGAGGAGTATCCACTTGCAACATTTTTTCATCAGATATAGTTTCACTTGATTTGTTTGCAAGTCGACTGAGGGCCCCTGCCAGAGCATTATAACAAGTTGTTTTTCCACTCCCGGTGGGTCCAAGAAGTATAACTGCATGAGAGAAACTCATGGTCTGGTACAGTGTAAGAGCTTGGCAAACAATTTCGTTGTCAGAGTGCAACAGGAGTTGATCTAATTCTTCTGATACTGCTTCTTGAAGTATGAAGTTTGGTTCATCCTGAGAATATTGTTGAATAAAGGGAAGCTGGCAAGCAATAGGAAACATGTCTTTGAAAATAGAGCTAAACACTGAGACCTTCTGAGGCACATAAATCATTGGTGACAATACTAAATGAATTGCTTTGACAACAGCTATTTCCTCCAATAATCCTGGGAAAATTGCTTGTTCTTGATCCTCATTAATATCTGCCTTTTCATTTTCTGGTGATTTAAGAATAGTTTGAATTACAAAAGATTGTCTTGCCTTACCAATAAATTTCTCATCCTGGACAATTTGTTTGAATATTTTTTTAGATGCAAGTGTAATATTTTGTAAAATGATAAGGTAGCTACTCTGGTTTTGTGCAGTGAAGACTGGCAGACAGAGAGAGTCCTTGGTGAGACTGACGAGGGACACCAGGCGTTGACCTAAACAATTTGCCTCTTTAAAACCAAAAGAAGTCAGCATTATCTCCACGATAATCCTGTAATCCGGTTGAGTTAATGACACAGGTCTGGTTGAAAATCGCAGACTTTGAGAAATGTTGCCGGTGCATCCCTTTGATGATATGAGAACACATCCATAGCTAGGACTAGCAGGAATGGTTAACCCTGAAAATACCATAAAGTATTCTGGATCAAACACGCTTTGGCAACCTGATGCAGGTTTTTCCTGGGCTTCCTTCTTTCTTGACAACCCAGAGAAAGATTGGTAAATGTCCTCAAGATGTTGTGCCAGTGATGTTTGGACACCTCGAGGCAGCGAATCCACAGAGTCTATCACAAACCATGCGCCTGTCAAAAGAGCACCAAGTAGCATCTTTTGAAAAATATCAGAAGACATGTTCGGACAGCAGTGTAGCAGCACAACATGTCTCCCCAATGCTTTTCCCAAACAGACCACAGTATTTGTCTTTCCTGAAGAACAAGGTCCATTTACAAATCCACACCGAAAAGTTGTCACAGCAAGAATAATCCCCATTCTCATTTGATCTGTGCAGGGTGAATGCACCATTCCCCAATCTTCTGGACCAAAATACTCGTAACTGTATGGGAGTCTATGGCCCAATATGTCCACATAACATGTACCACCATCAGCTTCTTTCAGATCCTGACCTTCTGAGGTTATACAATACTTGAAAGAACTCAGCCACTCGAAAGACAACGCTGGCTGACTTTGCACTTGCATAAGTTTAGTTAGTTGCTCTGCATGTTTCATTCTAAGGAGCACCAAAGTACGTAAACATGTCATTGCGTATTTTGAGAGTTGTTCATCTCCTTTAGACCTTACAACGGCATCCCTTAAGTACTGGCAAAGGTTTTCCAGTTGTGCGCTATTTAATCTGTGAATCCTACTCATCCTAACTCTGCTTGAGTCCTCCAAAGCTTGATGAAGATCACTGCACCAGATTGTTTCCTCTGCTACGAGAAGACACTGAAGAGGATACTTAGAAGTCATATCTAGCACATTTAATACATGTGCACGGGTGCGATAATGTGCAGAGCCTTGATTTGATGGTGCCTGTTGTTTTCGTTCATCAGCACATTTCCTCATGATCTGTTTCACGGTTGACTTGAGTTGTTCCTGGAACCTACTCAGCCAAATCAAAGGGTTGTGATGCGGTTCCAATGGAGAAAGAAAGGTAATGTGCTCATGGAGGTTGCCAAAAACCCCAAGTACCCTATTCTGTGTGTCGCATGAATTCTGTAGATCCACTGTTACAGATGTGTCTTCCACTTCCAGTAACTGTACCCCTTTAAAGAATTTTCGTACAAAGGGTAACAGAGAGGTAGGCGTCGGTTGCAAAGAGACCAGTTCTATTATTTCCGTCTCACTTAAGAAGTAGAGTCTTGGAAACGACTTGCAGAGTGAATTTAGACGATTGGACATCTGGTCAGTAATGGTGTTCAACGTTGACAGGTCGTTAAGGAGAGTTTGGCAGAGCTTTGCCCCATGAGAATTTTCGTTCCCTGTTAAGGGATGAACAAGATCCAATACACTGGCATTTGTCAAGTTAGAATGCATCATGGTCTTGAATCTCTCATCAACTGATTGAAATTGTGGCAGCTATGAAAAAAACAGAAATGTTTAAATTGAACTGAAAATATTTGGATTCAGAGAGAAACATGAATAAAAGACCATCTCGTAATCATGTTGCCACATACCAAATCCCATCTAAGAACAACCAAGGTTGTTTCTTGAAACATTTTGTTCAGGAAGATCAATTTTTGTTGATAGATTTCCACGAAATGCAACAATTTATCTATATGGATAGAATGGAAAGCATTTTTAGTTATGATGATGTATTGCTATAGCTAAAGCTACAGAATGGCATGTTTACCAAGCTCCTGTAGGAGGTGCATCCATTCTTCAACTTCCAACCTAAAATCTACGCTGTGCCGTGACCTATGCATGTTTGTCATATTCATCAAATCATTTTCTATTTCAGCGAAAAGGAATTCCAGGCCTCAATGTGGGAAAGAAAAACAATTGAACAACATGAAGACGTAAGCCCGTTTTGTTGATAGTTACACGCTGCATTATTAAATGTATAGTCTTACCAATGATAATTTTGGTATCATTTGAGGCATCGGAAGTGGAATTCTTTGTCACTATGTGTGGTTCAGCAAGATGACAACATGGACGGGTATGCAGCTGAAAAATACGATCCGTCCATCTCTGTTGAATTTTTTTGAATCTCTGTTCCATGGAATTGTCTTTTTGCGCATCACTACATATCTGAAAGACAGAATTGACTGAGTGTAAGTTTGAGATCTGTCGACGAATTAAAGTGAGAACAAATGTCAGATGAATTCATAGCAAGTCTGCTGTTTGATTTTATATGCTTTCACTCGCAATGTATTTATTTATGCACTGTATCTTCAACAGCCGTTCTCCCACCTTGTTGATGAGTTCCTGGTGAAGGTCAAACGGCTGACAAATAAGTTGCGCAAGCGTTGCATTCTTATCAGAGGCCCGCCACAATCCAATACCTATCACATGGAATATATATTATTAGCTTTTAACAGTACAGTATATAGATCATGTGTCACAGTGCAATCAACAACGCAATTCAGATACTGGCCTTTGAAAAAAATTCTTCTGTGCTTCGGTTTGATTGTATGGTTCCGAAACCTGGCCAAGATTTTAAGACGATAGCTTAAATCATTAATGTTTTCTGAAGTCTCGTGTAGCACTGCATCGTCGGCTGGTATGATGCTTGATAGGTTTGCAACTTGTTGTTGCCAGTGGGCGATTTGCTCATGAGCTTGTGAAAATGCTAGCTGGAAGAAGGATAACATTTCAAGTTATCTTTTACCAGTCGGGCTCAATTACAGCTTCTACAAATTGTGATTTGGTTTCAAAATTTACCTCGGTGAATAGGAACTTGTTCCATTTCTGTAAACATTGCCTGTAACGAGCTGTGAGCTCCCAAAGCTCCTTACGGGCAGTGAGCTTAGGAATGTCAGTCAGATCGGTCAAGTCCACTGGATTTTCTAATGGGAAATTACACAATTATTAGCATGCAATTACTTTTATTTGACATATAATTTTAGAATGTTAGGCAATCATACTGAAAATAATGATTCATTTTATCTGACCTCGGAACATTTCACCAGTCCTGAAAAGCTTTTCGAGATTAGATGTGGCGGTCTCCACACGGAGATGCCTATAATTTAATTCGGAGGCCAACTGTTCAGCATTTTGCCTCGGATCAAGGAATGGCCCACAGGTAGCATTAGAGACCATACTTCTTAAGTCAGAAGCCATCATTGGGGACATTGTGTACAGAGCGGTAGCCACTGTGGGAAGACGGTAACGCAGGGTGGAAGCTGCTTGTTTCAAGTGGAAATAATAGCAATCCCACATGTCCAAAATCTAAATGTAAAATAACACATGTCAACAAATCACAGTGTGTAAACAACTCAGATGATAAACATATAAAAAGATTATTATATGTTGTTTTGTTTTTTCCGAGGGGACCTTTTTCTCCAAACTCAACTCCTGGATGGTCATCTCTCTGTAATAAGTACAAATACTGTCCTGGAGAGTGTGAATGTATTCCAAGCGTTTCTGCATATCTGACAACATGTTCACAGACTTCCATACCTGAGGACACATTTGACTATTAATTACCTTTCATTTTTCAACAAAACAAATATAAAACGGAACTACAGTATGTTTCATTTATTTTGGTGAGCCTGACAATGTGAATTATGGAATTGCTATCACCCCAGAAATGAAAGGTAATTTAGGTATAAGAAAAAGGAAGAAAATAATGTGTACGCACCACATCGATGTATTTTGGCAAGTCATGCAAGTCTTTGGGTTGAATCCGGAGATCAGAAAGAGGTTTATCCAAATCAAGCAAAAAGCTTTCAGAAAGCACTGTCATTTGCTTCATCAACTCCTCGAGCACTTCATTTTCAACTGAATTTAACTCTTGCCCTGGAGAACAGACAGTAAAAAAATGGAATAAAAACACAAGTAATCACATTTCCTCAAATTGAGACTTCAGCTTTAATAGCTGCTGTGTCACAACTAATCACCAGATATGCTTGTGGGGATTAGCTGAAGCACGGCATCTGTTAAAGTGTGCCGACTTAAACAAATAAACATCGCCTTTGACGTAGATACCTCGAGTAACAGCTTCAATTACAGTAGGTCGCTGTAACTACCTTTAATTTAACTGGTACAACTATTGAAGAATTAGTGTTGATGTCTTAACCACAGCACACAAACTTCGGATCAAAATGTGGTAACTTTTTCCCCCTTTCCAACGGTAAGGTGTGGTGAATAGAAATGTAAACTTTTTTCATTGGTGTCTCATGCCTCCTTAGTAAAAAAAAGAAAATGTGAGCCAAAACAGAGAATTGGCAGGTGCCAACAGGGTGGCCGACGTTCGGTCTAGTTTGACCCTGTTGGGTCTGTTGAAAAGAATTACATTGTTAGCCTAATAACAGAATTGCCCAAGTCATTATAACTTACTATTACTAAATAAATGATCACATATTTTATTTCTTGTTTTATGAAAACGTTCAAATATGACCTATCATTTGGTTAACGATATGGAAAGCCAAGTGATCATTCTGTTTGGGTACATGTAGTACATTTGGAGCACACGCTTATACCAATGTAACTGAATATATTGAAGTCATTCTGCATACCTACATACTCCTTCATGTGGGTGCAGTGGATAATAAATAGGTGATTGGAGGAGCAGATAAACGACGGGATGGCATGGATTTGTTCAATCCACTGGCGCAGCATCTTAATTAGTTCATGATAAAGTAAAGCAGGTTGACCCTTGAAGCTTTCCAAAGAGGCTGGACCCCACTGGTTGATGAATATACGCACGTCTAGCAACCACGCGTATCTCTCCAACAGCTGATGGATCTCAAACTCTGCTGTCTGTCCAAACAGTATAAAGGAAAATAAATTACTTTAAAATAAAATAAAGTGTTTGATATTGAAATTGAGGCAGTATTTTTTCAGAATAGAATGCTTGCCTGGATCAGCATCGACTGCTCTTTGTTTATCGCGGTTGACACATCATTGATGGTGATATACCACACAAGTTGTTCTTTGGATAGAGGATAGTATGAGCCAGGCATTCTGTGACCCTGAACAGTCATCATCAACTTCCAACCGGGGCGCTGTTCTCTGATCCACTGACAGCAGCTATAATGTGTGAGACTAGGCATTCCATCGTCGTCCTTTAGCTGACCTTAGAGCGTGAGATGCAGTCGGAAACTGAAGAAACTTGGATTCGCCAAGCAGTCAATACTTAAAACAATACCGAGACACAAGATACAGCCTGAGAAATGCAGATAACTTCTTTAGTGTTCCTACAGCAAGGGCTGAAATTAGACAATGAGCTTATAAATATTAAATTTGCCTGACTCCATTATATTTATCATTTCGTTTCAATTATTCAAGTGATCCATTTAAAATGATATTAATCACTGAGTATACCGAATATATATATATATATCAGTTTAACAAACGAGCCATCAACAAATTCAGGTTATGTTGCCGCCTTCTGAATGGAACTCTGTCACAGAGCAGGGCCCCCCATGTATTACAAACTATGAACTATAAATAGAGTACTGTGACTAAGTCCCACCATTAGATATGGAATTTTGGCAATATTTTATAGTATAGTGATTCTGGAAATGGGGTGCAGGTACCACTAGTGATACACAGGCTCTATGAGGTGGTACACAGAAGAATCATTGAATAAAATAAGAAAAAAAAAAATGTAAAACATGACATGGAATCAAGTATACTAGATCTAAGCTTGCAGCAATACATACTCTGTGTTTATTTTTTTTCATCCAATAAAGTAAATTTTTCAATGTAATTTTTCATATACAGTACATTTTTTGCTTTTCAAGTACGGGGCATTTTTTTAGTGAAGTTCAGTTATATTTAATTTTTAAGTCTGATACAATAAGGTAGCCTTTTCACAGGATCTAAATCCACTGGGAAATATAATATTTTTGTTGCATAATGACATTAATTGCCTGAGTGACTCTCAGCACACAAGCAGCATATTATGGAGGACAGAAAAAAAAAAGTACCTTGAGTGTCTGCAGTAACGGGAATACAGCTGACATCAGATATTTCGTCCTGAAGATCAAGGGCGCTGCTGACCTCCAGGAAAAATCCACAAGTGTCACACATCTACCAGAGAGAGGTCACAAAAGATGATTTTGAACTTGAAGTTAGAGTCGTATCACATTTTTGGAAGCAGAGGTCACCTGGCTTATGGAATCACCGACAGTCAGAAGTGCCCGAGTGAGTGTTTCTCGGAAGAGATGCAAAGGCGGTTCGAGAGTCAGCTGACCAGCACCGAGACACAGGTCAGTTTGGAAGAGGCAGCCGCTGTGAGAATTTTCTCTCTGAAAAACGAAGAAAAAAAACTTTAGATTGTGATTCCCATCCAGTCTGAGAAACCAACAGCTGTGCTGCGAGAAATTATACCATTGAACTTGACCGGTTTGAAAATGGTTATCTATCTTGTTTTAGGATGATTTAATTTTGATTTGAAAAATTAACGTCACCTTCACAACATTGTTGAAGAACAAAGTGACATTTCTCTGGACAACGGTCACAAGATTGTGCATGATGATCTGATTGACGAGGGAGGCAAAGTTGCCCAGCTTCTGCAGGACACTCTCGGCGTGCGCAAAGTCCCTCTGCAGATCGCTCAGGTGGCCCTGGTGCAGGTGGATGGGCTTGCAACAATGATTTGGCATGTCGGCATAGTCGAGGTGCTCCTGAAGCTCTTTGAGGACCTTGTAACTCTCTTCTTTGGCCTGGAGGGGAGGATTTACAAAAAGCTAATTTTACATTTCCAATACACTTTATGCATGCTTAAAATTAGCTTTTAAAACAATACATGCATACATACCGTAATTCCCGGCCTATAAACTGCGACTTTTTTCACACGCTTTCAACCCTGTGGCTTATGGGGTGATGCGGCTAATTTGTGCATTTTTTCCTAACATCCGCAAGGGGGCACTGGAGCAGAAAAGGTAAGACCGGTGGAATATATGTGCCAAGGAAGTGACTTTTACCGGTATGTTTGTTTTTACTGGCCTTGTTGCTGCTGTGGTACTGCTGCGTCTCATTGATTTAGGGCTGTGTTTTTTTTTTTTTTTCAATTAGCCTTCTTAGTGCTGGGCTTTTTTTTTTTTTTTTTTTTTAATTGGTAAGTTTTTTTTGTTTGTTTGTTTTACCAACCCTGTTTGTGCTACCATGTTGTTGCTATGTTAAGCTAACCTAAGGTGTTAAAATGTTTAAAACTCTCTGTGTACAGTCTTTCTTTGTAAATATCTCGTGTGTCGATGTGGGCACTTGTGGCTTTTACACAGGTCCGGCTTATGTATTTACCAAACGGTATTTCCTTTAGAAATGTACTTGCTGAGGCTTATAATCAGGTGCGCTTTGTTGGCCAGAAATCATAGTACATAGATACACACACACACACACACACACACACACACACACACACACACACACACACACACACACACCACACACACACACTACCTTACTAAGGATGCAGATGCGAAGTTGTGATAGTTGCCTTAGACTGTTCAGAACATTTTGCCCACAAGTTGCCAGAACTTTCTGAAATTCCAACAATGTGTACGTTTTTGACTCGTCTAATGGCAGCAAGTGTGCCACTTTCAGGTCTTCTATGAGTCTGTAGAAAAGTATATCATTATCATTACTAATATTGGTAGTTCATTTGATTTCAAGAGCATTCATGAAGAACGACACAACCAAAAAAGTGCCACTTTAAACACACAACGCGTGATAGAAAATGGATAGGTGAACAGCTATCAGCACATTTTTCCATCACTTGCACCCTCTGTGGTGACATCACAAACACATATGCACACAAAATGAGAAAAAACACGGAGTAACTCAAGTTCAGATGCACAGCTGAAGTCCCATATGAGATTTCCTGACATCTTGCATGATATCACTTGACAATGATTTCAGCTACATTACATTTAAGACCCCGGAGCATTGTGGTTGATGGTCAAATCGTATGAATTTGAAGTGTTCCATTGTAAATCCAAAGAAGGAATGCTTTAAGACTTAAAGTTACCTGGAAAAAAAGACAGACTGACCTGGATAATAGAAGGAGGCCACTTCTGTACTGCGGGATGTTCGGAAGCAGCAGGGCCTGAACTTCCTCAAACCTTCGCTTGTAAATGGTCGCACGTACATTTTTATACCACCTAGCACAAAAAAGAAAAACAGAAGAGGTGCAGTCAAGAAGTTATGAGTTCAAATGTCAGGCTTTTTTTTCTTTTTGCATGTTGTTGTTGGATGTACTTCTTTTCCCCCAGGTACTCGAGATTCCACCCACTTTTAAACAAATGCATGTCGGTTTCACTGAAAACTGTATTGCTCACCGATGTAAATCTGAGCGTAAATGCTTGTTGTCTGTAAAAGATTGGGAAACAATCGAGGTTGTATACCACATGTCTAAAAAGCTCAACTGGAATAGAGTCCAGCTTGCCCATGATCCAAATCTAAATGGATGGATAGAGAATGCAGGTGTACCTAATAAATAGTAATGTGTTGTTTTAAAGTATATCCGTGCACTTACAGGGCGACAGCGTTTCGCAGAATGAATTCCCTAAAAAAGGGGATCCCCTGCAAAGCCGTCCACAGCACCGACTCCCTGTGCCACTCTTCCAAAGTGACCAACCCTCCATAACCCTTTTGTGTGACGTGCAAAACTGTACTGGGAGTGAAGACATAGTGCTCGGAACCAGCCTCGCTGTCTGGGACCACTCGCAGGTCATAGGGTCTTGAGTGGAAAAGACAACATACACATTGAACGCTGCATGTTTATACACGACTCGTTTGTACAGCGAAACCAATCCGTACCTGTACAAGCCACTCTCCTGTTCCTTTAAGAAAAACACCTTAAGTTCTCCCACGTCTTTGTTCTTGACGAACAACTGAACTATCTCCATGCCAGTGGTGGGAATCTTTTCAACCGGGTTTGGCCTTTTCATCCTGCATGTGGTTATTGATTCATCTATCTGTGTAAAACTGAAGCAATTATTCTTAGATCATCAAGTGTGAATAAGAATTGTGAATTTTACATACAGTACACACGGCGTATATACTTTATTAAAGGCTGCATAAAAGGAGATATTAAAAAATGACTTTTTCCATTACTTTCATACAAATACAATGGCGTCTTAAGATATGAGTTCAAATCTCAAATTATATTTCCCCATTGAAATGAATAGGAATACCAATAATCCGTTCCAGGCTCTGACCAAAATTTTTTTTAAATAAAAGATAAATAGCACTATATTGTACTTTATAAAACATGGGTTCATAACAGTTAAACACAATGTCAAGAATTAAATTGTTTGTGTATCATTGTTTAATGCTGCAAATCAATTAAATCTGATGCTCGTTCTGGTGTGCCCACCTTGGCTGCTGGAGGCGGTAAAATACAGTCATGCAAACAAAGAATAGTACCGCTTCTAATGCTACTGAAAGTGACTCAGTGCGATCATGCAATATTGATCAGTTTTTGTAGAGGATAAAGAATACACGGCTGTGAGTACAGTTATATTATCTGTCAACATCTGTTGCGCTACGCAAACTGTTATTGATTGTTTGAGCGTTTGAGTGAGCCAAAGCAGGACCGTAATGGGGGGGTCTAGACTAATGACTACCTTAAAATGGCAGAAACTGGAACATATAATAAAGCAATCAATGCGGCATCTGTGTACTATTTCTATGCTAGGAACATTTGGGCTCTGCTCCTGGTCAACATGGCAACAGAAATAGGATTTCCCCTTGGCCAAGCTGTATATGGGGAAGGATAAGACATGGCTAATAGTCTAATCAAATCACCTGGGTAAAGTACCTCTGTGCTGCTGCTTCATCAGTCTTGGTGGTCGGGATGTCAGTGGAGGACACCACAGCCTTCTGTCTAGGTTTTTCTGTCCATTTTATCTCTGCGGTAGCTTTCCGTGATCCTGCAAGATGGGGACTTGTGGAGGAAACGCTCGGACCAATAGCGGGGAGATTGAACAAGTCCCTTCTTGTAACCTTTGATGACACTTTCTCTGTCAAACTGAAACAATACTTATTATGACAATGTGAAGCAATATTTCATAACTTTTATCAGGCCTGAGCACACAATTGGCATTACAAAAATCTTAAAGCACAACACCGAACAAAAGCGTCACAAAGTTCACTCGGGATTATTTTTTTGATCTTAAACTATGCAAAAATATAAGCATTTGAGAAGGGGTCCAATACTTTTTCCACAGCAGTCCAGATGAACAAATTACATTTTTTACAAATTATTTTGGGAAACATGTACAAATGTTTGGAACAATTACGTGAAATTAAACAATTTCCTGATGGTATCTCATCAAATAAATCTGGACAATGTTTGGAGATAAAGACCATGAATTCATATAAGTTATTATAACGTACCTCTGTGCTGCTTCATCAGCGGTCTTCACAGGGGTCACAGTAAGGGATGCAGAGGCCTTCAGTGGAGTTTTTTCTGTCCATTTTGACTCTGGTGATGGCAGTCGAAGCGCAGAACAAGGACTTTCTGGGGTGACGCTCGGAACGATGGCAGGAAGACTGAATAAATCCCTTATAGTGACTTTGAACTCATCTTTATCTGTCAAACTGAATGAATGATGAAAATTACTTGGGAATTGATATTATTTCAATTGCCACATGATATAGTACCTCTTTGATGCGTGACCAGAAGTGTCAGTGTGTAACATTGATGATCCCCCTGATAGCAGTCTTTCTGTCCATTTTGACTCTGTAAGGATTTTTACTGACCCGGCTGGTGCCGCAGGACTGGGAGTGACAGAGGAGACTGTAACAGCAACAATGGCGGAGGGATCAAAAAGGTTCTTGCGCAGCGAGGATGCTGACGGAGAATATGGCACGGGCCATAATGAGGGCAAAGTTGCTTGACTGTCGACGACTTCAGAGGGCTCTTTTTTCTTTGGTTTGGAGTTCATCTTTCCGGAGTGTGTTGACCGCCTGAGAGGTTTCATGGTGGGACCCTTCCCTGTGAAGTCGCAGCTAACATGCTGCGCCGATATTGTCAGCAAAGCTCACAAACTGTCTTTGTACATTTTTATTCCACATCTTGTGAAGAAAAAACAGTGATTAATGAGTAGTATGAGTCTCATTTATCATCATTGCAACACAATATACGAAAGATTATTTTGCGAGAATTTAGAAAGCACTAAAAAAGAAATTTTTCGATATCTTGTTTAACCACCTTAGCAGCTACTTACTACTAGCTACTAACAATAAAAACATTAAAAATAGAGATAACATTCAACTATAATATTATTTCTTTAATAATGAACTCCAATATTAAAACAATGGCTCTTTATAACACTTTATAATTCTAAGTAATAAGGGCCCAAATACAACTTCTTCTTTCGGCTTATCCTGTTAGGGGTCGCCACAGCGTGTCATCTTTTTCCAAATACAACATGAATGTCATAAGAGGGTGGCACCTGGTGTGTTGTTACATACTCGGCCATGAACACTGATTCTGATTTCTTGTGGGTGAAATTGTGATGTTACTTTACATGTATAATTGTTTTAATTTAAGTAAGGTATATGCAATATCTGTTTGTTTTTTTAGGGCGGGGTGGGGGGCTTTTTGGCAATCATGGTCATTTAAAAAATAATAAACGAGAGCTTGTTCACCAGTGAAGAGTATTTTTGTATTTTTTGTCTTTTTTTTTTCACAAAATACTTCAAATCATATTCTAAAGTAACGGTGGCATACTCTTACTTGAGTACAATTTTTGGTCGCTGATACCTACCTTTGAGGGAATGTATGACTTAATTCACTTAATTGTAAACTTGTAAAGGTTGCCAACTGTAACATTTTAAACTAATGTATAAGGCAATAGTTCACTTACACCGAGTGATTTATAAGTTGTATAAGTGACAAAGGAAATGGATAGAATGAAATTGTTTATAAATCATTACTTTTAAAGGCTTAAAGTTAAAATAAAACTAGCTGAAATTTGTTCGCTAGCTCGACAAGCTAGCAAAACCTCTGACGTCATTTACCTGATGAAACTAGTTATTGTCGTAAATTAAAAGCAGAACTTACACTTTCGCCACCCTTTAAAAAACAAAAAAATTGCCGTTCTTTTATGCCGGTGACAACCACGTTGGGCGCGTCATGGAACAAATTCGTTTGTTTCTGCGTTTGATAACGTCGCGATTTTGGTCCGCCGCACAGTGCAACGTGAAGCTTCCTTTTCACCTGCTCCGGGGGTTGCCATGGCAACACGCACAAGACTGAATCCCGGAACTTTTTCTCACAACTTTGAACGTCACCGCGCGGTGACGCGTGACGACGTTTAGCTTTGCTAGTCAACTTAATAACTGGAATTTCTTCTTTGTTCCGATGAAAAGACCGTCAGTGAGACAAAAATCAAAGTAAGTCATTATATTAATTCGACATCATTCCCTAAAAACTGATATCTGAGGGTCTTTTCTAGAATCAGTGAGACGCATATGGAGATCAGATATTTTTCATCCCTGAAATTATAAGAAATATGGCACCCCCCCCCCCAAAAAAAAAATAAAATAGAACTACAAACCTAGTGAGGAGAAAACATCAACCATTGTCTCCAGTTATCTCTGAGAGACGAGCAGTTTTCAATATCAGGTCACTAAGTAATAAATTCATGTTCATAAATGACATCATTACAACCTATGATCTGGACTTGTTGGTTAACAGAAAGTTGCTGGAATACTAAATGAGGCAACAGCGGCAAATATTAATTTTATGAACAAGTGTCGAATAGAGGGGGAAATATTGCTGTTATTTTTAAGTCATTATTTCAGTGTAAAGAAATTATACTGTGTGATTTTAGCTCTTTTTGAATAGCTGTGGTTTTTTTTTCATAACCCTATGGTTATTGTTTTGATCATTTATAGACCTCTAAGATACAATAGAAAATTTATGGAGGGTTTTCCAGAAATCCTGTCTGTTATTTGTACCGACTACAACTATTTTGTCATAATGGGAGACTTTAACATTCATATTGATATCATGGACACAAAAAAAAAAAAAAAAAAAAATCTAAGGAACATTTGTCTTCTCTCATATCAAAAATCCAACTCACAGTCAAGGTCACATCTTAGACCTGGTCATCTTTAAGGTTGTTGAAATTCTATAAATTGACGTGAAAGATATGGCTATTTCTGACCATTTTGGTGCATTTTTTTAATTTCAGAGTCATCCAAAAGTTCAGACAACTCTGCCACGAAGTTTATGGAGACGGTAGCTGTGCCACAAACTGTGAATCCTGAGAAAGTTGATAAGCGTTTGGACAATTTCACCTGGAAAATCTCAAATGTCATGAATGCGGTCGCTCCTGTTAAAACTAAGACCATCTTGAGGCGACCTGGGACACTGTGGAAGAGCGCGATGATGGTCAAGCACTCTGAATCAAAGTGTAGGAAATCAGAAAGTAAGTGGAGAAAAACTAAACCCCAAATTTACTCTGACCGCGATTTGTAAAAATGCAATTTGTTCCCATTTTCAGCATGCGTGTTCCCTGCTTTACCTGTCCTTGTTTATTGTATAGAGCTCGTGCACGTGACGTCACCATTTTCACGGCGCCATATTGCCGGTCAA
Organism: Syngnathoides biaculeatus; assembly: GCF_019802595.1. Lineage (NCBI taxonomy): Eukaryota > Metazoa > Chordata > Actinopteri > Syngnathiformes > Syngnathidae > Syngnathoides > Syngnathoides biaculeatus. The sequence continues at coordinate 15,538,365 of NC_084648.1, read as the reverse complement.
AAAGAGCTGCTCGACGGTGTGGGGGAAATTGAACCGGTGCAGAATATAAACAATGCCGGAGACTTGTTGTGCTGTTGGTTGTCACAACAGACGAGACAGATATTCAAAGAGATCATTCTATGGAATACCATCTGAAAAGACCAGAGAAGATCGATGGATTTCGGCCATTAAATGTGATGGATGGTGCCCGACAAAAATATACATGACTGTGTAGCGATACCTTCACTTCAGGTAGGAATTGTTCATCTCAATCTCAAATTCCCAAGAAGTATTTATAATGCCAAGTTGGCTCACTTGAGAACAATGTGTTTAAGAAAAAGAAAAAAAAAAAAAAAACGTCTCCAACATACACGAAGCGTGTTGCGGCCACACGTTAATCTGCGGTAAACCTCTCCCCGACAGACTTTTTTTTTTTTTCTAATATGCGTTGTTCTCAAATGAGTCCAATGTGTATCTAAAAAAAAATAAAATAAACCGCGGGTCACACAGAGGTTTACGAAGGTTAACATGTGGCCGCAACATGCTTCGTACTATCCCAGCGGTTTATTTTTGTTTCTTTAAATACGCATTGGACTCAAATGAGAACAATGCATATTAAAAAAAAAAAAAAAAACGCGCTTCATGTACAGAGGAGCCAATCATAGTTAATGAATGGGAGTTTGTGTAAAACCAGGGGTCATTTATTTAAATATTGGTATTTGTATTGAAAAGAAATCTGAGTGGCTCCATGGCTACGTGGGATTTATTCCTGATTGAGAACAGATCCAGCAAGGAAGTATTTGTACGCGTCCAGACTTTTCTACGTTTTCGAACTCTTCCGTGTAAATCTCGACGACTTACTCACCAGAGCCATGTGTAGATGCAGTTGCCCAAGACAAGCGGAAGCGGGGTAATAGTCCAGTTTCTTATCGGCGAATACATCGACTTGGGCATTAAATATGGGTTCTCTGTGCCAAGTGTCTCTCATTTTTCCACGTACCTTCGTTTATTATCACCTTCTAAATGTTTAACGGTATCGGACAAAACTCTGGCCGTCGTGCAATAAGATGTATTTTCGCGTCATCTCCGGTCGAGTTAGCATTGAAGAATGCTTTGTCTGACCGACACTTCCGGCCAGTGACGTGATTTGATGACGTAGGTGCACGAGCTCTAGATGTGTATGATGTGCATCAACGTACTCATCAGGAAATCCAGTATGACCATGTCAACGAAGTCCACCAGCCTTGTGCCTTTGTCGTAGGGTGCCGTCTTCTTGATGGTCGCGCAGTAGTCCGACTCCGTCTCCCATCTGAAACACGCTTCCACATTTTGGCCACCTGACACCCCTTTAGTCACAGATCACAACATTGTTTGCCGAATATCTGCTCACCTTGCCAGCTTGCTCCGGCTGTAGGAGCGTCTCCATGGCGATCGCCAGCTCCTCCGGGTGGCCAGGGAAAGGTCGGGGAGCATGAGGGCCAAGGAGGCCTCGAGGTTGGTGGGCCTGCCGCACACTGCGTGCTCTGTGGAGCAGTAGTAGGAGCACCGGCCATAGAAGCACACATTGCCCACTAGGGGGAGCCAGAAGAGCACAGAACATGGAGAAGAATTAGAAGTACAATAATGCTTGTAAAAAAGGTCTAAAACTACCCAATTACATACATGTAGCGTTAAAGTGAAAATTGACGACTACCGGGTGAGTTAAAAAATGTCCGGGCCAGTTTGCGATCTGTCGTGATGTCTTTAATCTCCTTGACCACATCCACTTGCCTCCCAACCACCGGAGGTACCCGCCTGAACCCCAAGATCCTGCCGGGGGAAAGAATACAGAGGATGAGAAGAGACAGAATGAGCACAGCTGAAAAGGGAAGAAAAACAAATTGCAGTGGGTATTGCGTAAAAACGTAAACTCGGTTGCTCAGTCGTACGTCAGTTGTGTTCCTTTTTTTTGTTTTTTCTTTGCAGCGTAGACTGATACTGATAATCTTGCCAAATTTAGGTATTTCCCTCAAGTTCCTATCAAAGTCAGAAATAGCCTGATAGTTTGAAGATTATCCTGACTCATTAACCTGTGGTCTAGGTGTGTTAAGAGTGATTTATTTATTTACTTAGGGTACTTATTTTTGGGGTTCCCTGATATGATCGAAAAACGGACAGGCCAAAAAATGTTAAACCTGTTCACCGTTTACGATCACAAATCCTTATGTGTGTGGTCAACACCGAGTTGAGCGACTCTAACATGAACTGCAACAAGATCCAATTAGGAATGTCCTGTTGCCGGTGCGACGGTCTGAGCGCTCCCCCGTGCTGAAAAGTCTCCTTGTGATTAATGCGCATGGGAACTCTGGGTACGGAGCAGACGCTTACTGGGAAATCCCCCGGTCTCATAGTTCCCCTTCTTCTACATAGAGGGAGCTAACATATGTTATAACCCAACCTTAAAACAAAAGTTGACAAAAAGATAAACACATATATGTACGTTCGCTGTGTTCATCTTTCTGAGATGTCCGTAGCGAACATGAACACATGGCAACAAGTTGCCGAATGGCACGTGTTGACGCATGGATGGGGATGTTTCAGACTGGCCGGAATTTGACAAAATATACGGGCATGCGTATTAATCACAAGGAGACTTTTCAGCACCGGGAACGTTCAGACCGTCACACCGGACACAAAGAGAGCAGCAAGTGCTTTTGTTAAGCGTTTGGATTTTGTGTGTCGCATTTCATTCGCTGCAATAAAAATGGTGAGAAGAGTTGCAACTGGATTATAGCTAGCGAGTAAGATAACGGTCATGCTAGCTTCTGCTATTGCAATTAACCTTACTGGTGAGAATTGCGATTTTCAGTTGAGATATCAATAAGTGTGTGGTGTGCTGTGTCGGTCATCTAGATTATCCCGCACACTAAGAGCAGTAAAATCACTTTTTTTGTGTGTGTGGGATGCTAAAAATCGGTAGCCCCCCCTGCGCACCCCGCTTTATACACGAGTGACGTCATACCTGTCGAGGTGAAAGGCTCCGATTTCTGCATTGTGTCGTTCAAAGTCGGAGAAGTAGTAAAGGTTGTAGTTGGTTTCATCATCTCTCTCCTGCCTGCAAACACAAAGCGGAGACATGCTGTCAATCGCGAGTGACTGTGGAGAGCAAGCTAAGTTTAAGGTGATCGCGGAACAGATCGTTTCATTATTTCCAAGGTCGACCAGAGTTCCCGAATAGCTTGTGACTTTATCCTTAGAGTTAGTAAGGACCTGTGCAACTGGTAGGTTTCCTTGAGCGCCCGAGAAATTCACACTATTTGTAAGTGGTCTCTCAAATGTACGATTTTGCCATTAGCAACTCACTTCATGGGTTTGAACAAGGCCTGCCCATAGTTTCGAAATGTCATCACCAGCTTCAGCTGCGTACCTCCGGTTTTCTGCACTGGAAAAACAAAAGACCACCGTATTATTTAAGAGGTGTACCAATTAATGAACAACTCATGGCAAATTAATCAGCATCTATTGTGGTGATCGATTTTTGTTAAACCCGTGACTCAGAACAGGATAAGTGGTGGGGAGAATGGATGGATGGATGAAGTGATCGCTTCGAGATCGTGTTGAACCTTAAATTGTCCAAATCCTTCAAAAATTTAAGACCCTCAGTAAATATTCTCATATTTTTGGAGTCTTCTATCAAAGCAGACAAATGATCTGTTTAATCAAAGTAAGTTCATTTCCAAACATCTGCTTTTACTTTGGAAAACAATGATCAACACTTTTGTCCATTTTCTGAACTGCTACACAAAAAACGAGTAGCTGAATCAAAATTAATTTATGTTAGGTTTGTGTTTACGCCCTGCACTTAATCTACCCGCCTTGTTGTGTCAAAAGCATTTGTCACTGTACGGCAACTGTTTCATACGTACGTTAGACTGGCAGCTACTAATGACTGGTCGTGTTTCTAATCCAAATGAGAGGCTTACACGTCAGCTATGTGAAACTTTGACTTCTGTGACAAAGGCTGAGGTATGTCTACGTATAGACAATTTTGCGGGATCCACATCTGTAAGAAGCTCCTGAAAAATCAGTCGATCAACCACATCACAGCTGACTATAGACGAAGGGCAGTTTACAACCTGGATCCGTCGCCTGTCGGGCGCAGGGCGGTTGCGGGTGGCTTATTGAGTGGGACTCCATCCGTGAGTCACTTGTCCGACTACACTATCGACGACTAGCCGTTTGCATCCCTCTGTAAAGTTAAATTAAAATTAAAAAATCCAGCTTTTGTCAGACAAACCCAAGAATCAAACTTTCTCTAGCAGCATCTAAACGTGCCTCCAAGTGAAACTGTGATGAATGTAAAGCCAGTCACTCACATTTGAAAAATGTACAGGTGTGATCAGTCATGCCCGCAGATATAAAGTTACGGGTGTGGTCCACCAGTCATGCCCGCAGATATAAAGTTGTGGGTGTGTGCTCTATTTGCAAACATTAGTGTACCCCTTTAAGAGCAGAGGGGGGCGGTGTCAGGTAAACTAGGAAGTAGAAGTGGGAACAGCAGGAGACCGTGTGCTTCCCCGCTAAAAAAAAAAAAAGACGTGCTGTGGTTCACTGCACTGGATCTGTTTTCATGTGCGCTGAGTGTGCGACAAGTGTACAATTGCGCATTGGCGCAGCTCAGAGGGGACATTGGTCAAGACTACACAAAATAAGCGACATCTTTCAATATCTATGTAATTCTACTCGTAACAAATTTTAGGCGCGTGATTTTTTGTGCTCTGGCAGACTGGGCAGATTTGCGAGTGCGATGGCGTAAATATCAGTGACTGCCTTGTTTCTGAAACGACTGACGCTAATTGTTAGCATGTCAATATCATTTTCCATTGTTTTGTGCAAGCATTATGCTAAGCGGACGTTTTCACAAGGCAAATCTATGTTGTTTGAAATATATAAATCATGTCATTCTCTGTTTTATGTTTAGCATGGCAGGAAACCCAACCAGGAGTGGCATCAAACAATCAATAACATTTTTGCCTAATGGTGTCATTTTGCTTGTATCTCGATACGCATATGCACCCGCAAATATGGGGGCCGTGTCAGATAAACTAGGAAGTAGAAGTCGGCTGAGCAGCAGCTCATTGTTAGAGAACGTGTGCTTGCTTCCCTGCTAAAAAAAAAAGTAGACGTGGTGTGGTTCACTGCACTGGATGGGTTTTTAATGTGCGCTGAGAGTGTGCAACAAGTGCGCAATTGCGCAGTGGCGCAGCTCAGAGGGAACATTGGTCAAGACTACACAATATAAGTGACGTCTTTCAATATCTATGTATTTCTACTCATAACAAATTTCAGGCACGTCTTTTTTTGTGCTCGACTGGGCAGATTTGCGAGTGCGATGGCGCGCAGGCGCATACGCGCCTGTCAAATCACAGTCACTGTAAAGCCTTGCACCATCTTTCAAAAACCAACTCGAAGTCTTTTGATGCTCACAGCGTCACCGAAGGGAATCTGCATTTAAAAGTGTGACTCCTCAACCACCCGTGTCAGCTATTCTCGACAACCCTTCCCTCCGATCTGTCCATGCCATCCCGGGAGACCCACCACCCTTTGACCTCCACAATGTCGGCACCGACATCTGATTTCTGTAAAAGCTTTTTGCTAGTAACTCTCTTAAAATGGACTCATTGTGCAGCCCCTTCGGAAGAGAGCGCCTCGGCTTTCGAGGTTGCGACATCGCGCGGTCAGTAGTGACGCCGCGTATCATACCTGCGCTAACGATGCGGTGAGTCGAAAGCTGTTGGATCACAGAATCCATGTTGGGGTCCGGATGGGGGTAGAGCTGCCAGCGGGAGATGGCCAGGTGAAAGCGCAGCCAGGGGGGATGGCTGTCGTTGCTTCTATTCCAGAGAATACTGTCATAACCTTCCTGGCTCCCACTCGTCCTGCAGACAAAAAAGTCCTGCGGTTCGGATTCAACATTTGATCTTTTATACATTTAAAGATCTTGTGGATCTTTGATGGCTGGCTGGTTCATTCTTGTAGGCTGCCATCGCAAGTTCTTCTCGCCGAATGCTGTCTCTGTGCCTTCACTGTGGCTTGATTTACGCCACGATGTTGAAGTGACACAAATCTCATTATTGTGCTCTCAAGTGGTACATTAATGTCCACCTTGCTCGTAGAAACAAATGTAATCTGATACCCCCGGATAACTATAAGGCCTCTTCCAAATATGGATAAAAATCATTAAAGATTTAGGACATAACCGTCATTCTGATCCTGATGTCTTTGGAATACAGAAAATAGTTACGCTTGCCTGCTCGTTTACCCAATGGAACATCCATCGTGAACGCGTAGACAAATATGACAGGGATATGAGAAAAATATCACGATAAATATTGGCAGGGGAGTCCTGAGAGACTATGCCAATGCGTGTGTAATGTCAGCTGTGTTTTTGAACATTTTCTGATGTGACTATGTGCACTAATGCTTCATTGGGAGTCGCTTCTCCAACGAAGGCAAGTGTACAGCGGGCGTAGAGTTGTGTAAACTGGGATAGCAGATTTGTTCTGGACCTTGTGGATCTTGTTGTTTTTCCAAGAAACCACTTACCTGACACTAGCATCAGACAGACAGAAGGATACAATGAACTGTTCATGCAGGTTCAGCTCCTCACAGAGGATAAAGACTATATGAGTGATTACGGTTTTGTCTTATGCGTTGCTGGACTTTTTGTGTCCAAATATGTATTGCTTAAAGGGTTATACACTGTAACTAGCTAGAGGTAGCATTGAAAACGGTTGGATAGGTACATGGTGTTTCCCATGATGTTGTAGCATTTAGCTAGTTAGGTGAGTGTGCAGTGTGTATGTGGCTATTTTAAATACACAACACGGGATTATTATGGTTTTCAGTCTAGTTTGAGAGCAGACCTCAACTGAGAGTAAGCATAACATGAGTATTTAACAGTTTGAAGGCTATTTTGGTTGACAATATTCCAAAGAGCAGCTTATTGTGAAGTGAGACTTCCAAAATTTGTAAGTTGAGTCACCACTCAGGTTTCAATGCTCATTGTGTGGATGTTACGTGACCCTTTGTGGAGCTATTAATGGAATTCCGATAGCTGCGCGGTGTTTTAGGAGTGGAAACTGTTCTTTCGGATGTGTGTCACTTGAAGTCTACACGGAAATAGAAAAATCGAACAAAGGAATTCAATGGGAATGGAGCACTTGAACCTGTAGTGTGTACCCACGATCTGACTACTGACCACATCTGTGAGCTCCTTTCAGACTCCAGCTTTGGTTTGACCTTCAGCAACAAATCCTCATCTTGAATGGGCGACACGGGCGCATTGTAAAGACGATGGTCAAACAGCGCCTTGAGCTTCGCCAGGCTGGATCCAAGAGGCTCGACAAGGGGCACTTTGACCGGTACAATCCTTCCACCTTGGAATTTGGAATTCTTGGCACTGGAAGAATCTCTTTGCGGTCCATCGCCTGGTGACACGGTAGTGAAGGCGTAGCTTTTATTTGCTAGGTTTTTCTGGAATGGTGTCCTGGTGGGCAGCGGGGGATCACAGGTTTGTTGGTACACGGATAGCGAGACAAACGCCAGAAGGAGGTGCAGGAAAATAGAAGTGAGCGCCAAGGACAAACAGATTGTCTTGGAGCGACGCCGCATTCGCCACATCATTGTCCCGAGAGGTGGAAAAAGACTGAAGAAGGTGAGAAAGGAGTGACATGTCCGGTAAATAAAGGAAACCTGTAGCTTCAACCTGACCTAGCACTACATTTACTAAGGTCACAGAATATTTAAAAATTTAATTGACAAAAATGCAACTTACTTCTTTATGAGAGCTCTCTGCCACACTGCTGCAGTTGCAAAAGAATCTTCGGTATCAACCGCGAGTTGGTGTTTACACTTGTTTGCACTGTGCCAGAGTGGACACAGTGACAGGTTAAAGCGATCCAAGTACTACTCAATACACTCGTTTGAATTGGCAGAGACGCGCTCAACGTTGCTCCTTCAGTAGATTACAATTATAAACTAATTATATTTGGATAATAGACTGAATAGATTTCCCTTAATGCACCGCAGTAAACGCACGGTTCGGGGCTTCTGTACTTTTAAGCCTTGGCAGGGGTCGGCACTGAGCGCCATTCAAGTTGGAGACACCCATTGCAAAACAGGTGTCAAGATGGTGGCCTGGTGGCCAGATCCGGCCCGCTACATCATTTTACGTGGCCCGCGAAACCAAATCAAAATGGTGTTCTAGCGGAGTAGTTTGGTTTTCTGGTGTAGTACAGGTAGTTTTTCATCAATGCGTTGTGTATCCTGTATGTAATTTTTTTTTAAATGAGGTAATCTTTTCTATATATGGGTTCAAACTCGTAGCGACCCTCGAAGGGAAGTCATAACTCCGATGTGGCCCGTGACAAAAATGAGTTTGACACCTGTTTAGCATGGTAGCCAGTCAGTAGCTTTACTTGATTTATGGTCAACACCCACGTTATAACTATATTACAATCTCTATGCATAAACTTTTTAAACTTTCAGTAGAAGCTTGGTAAACCGCGTGGACATTCATATTTGATGAGCATCACGGTTCTTGTCGTGGTCTCCAATTAAAGCGGAGATCCCCGTGAGCCACCGTCAACGTCCCGTTTGCGCGATCGTGGCTTTCATGCTTTGGATGTCACATTTTACACGAGGAGGAATGAGTTCACGTTTCCTGGTCTTCAGAATCATGGCAAGAAGCTGTTGTCTTCATGTGTCTCCCTTGTGTTAATGATTTGTTTTTCTCCTCACATGCCCGGTGCTTCTTTTATTTTTGTCCTTTTTTTTTGGGGGGGGGGGGGGGGGGCTAGTGTCCCGTGCTGATGTATTGTAAACAAGCTAGTTAAAGCCTTGATGCTCACATCAACCTCCGCGGAGCAGCTTTCATCCCTTTCTTCTCACATCCCCCAAAAATTCACTGCGCTCTTTAAATTTCACCGCAGAAGACGCAGCCTCTAATGGGCAAAAGCTCCACACAAAACATTTGCCCATAGACATATTTATCATAATATGAAATTGTGTTTTCCGTACCTCCACCACAAAAAGAAATTCAACGGTGAGATGAAAGATTAATCTGTTCTGCCGCAATTTCTGTATCTTCTGTATCCTTAGGTGACTTTTGAGACTATCGCTCTGCTTTTTTCTTTCTTTGTTCTGTCTTTTCACCCATGCCAGGCGCACTCGCGCAAACACTCAGAAGCCGCCGCAACCTTCTTTCTCAGGTGCTGAAGAGGTTGCTAAGATACGGCACTCAGCTTTTTCACTTCGAGAGAAACACGGAATCGAGGCACAGTATGTGGCAAGCGCTGAACTGATATAGCCCGAAATGTGGTGGAAAATTGTGGTTTGGGTGTCAGAGTAGAAGAATTAAGTTTCTAAGGTCTTCTCTTCTGTGCCTTTTGGTGACTCTTCCAGTCTCGGTCGCTTTTGGAACTTGCTGATGACACTTTGTGAAACTCCCAAGATCAGTGGCTGTTTCCTTCTGAGAAAATCCGGTTGGAAGTATTGCAAGGGTGAGCTGTTGTTGTTGATCAACGGTTGCGTTGTCGTCTGGCCACAAGCCCGATATCCCCCAATGCCCAGATGACACCGGAAGACAAATTTGGTCTTTCGTGGCGGGACTACGTACGACGACCGCCATAAAATCCTGCTGTGTCTTGGTCAAAACCCTGGAAACACGACATGACATATCCAGCATTACAATATCGTTGCATCCCGGTTTTTTTTTTTTTTACGCTCATTGGACTAACCTTGTAAACTCAAGCTGTGTGTGTGTGGGGGGGTGAATATATATATATATATATCAACGATACCAGATATGGCCGTTACCATAGCGGAAACATAACAATGAAGGAAGAGGCTATTGTAGTGATTGCTGCAATCTTTTGTCTGTGTTGGGGGGCTGGGAGGGTGAGTAGAAGAACAAGGGGGAAAAAAAACCCACCTGTGGTGTCGTCCCTGGGTGCTCCGGAGAGGGTGGTTCAAGCTGTGTGGTGGATGAAAACAACCTCGTAAAAATGTGAAAACTTTTTCTTTGTCATTCTCATCTATCCATTTTTCTTTGCCGCTTATCCTCACAAGGGTGGCGGGGAGTGCTGGAGCCTATCCCGGCTGTCATTGGGCACGAGGCGATTTACACCCTGAACTGATGTGGGAGGAAATCAGAGTGCCCTGCCCACCCAGGCAGGGAGAGAACATGCAAACTCCACACAGGTGGGTCCGGGATTGAACCCGGGACCTCAGAACTGTGAGGCCAACGCTTTACCACCTGAATCACCGTGCAACCTTTGTCATTTTCATTTGCAGATAATCACCTGCAGATGCAAAATTAATTGAAAAGTCCCGACCTTTCCAAAAACTTTCAAACTGGCAGATTTTCATCCGGGACTTTCCGGCAATTAACTAACAACCACGATTTTTAAAAAGAGCAGTTTGAAGTGGCCATTTTCATAAATTTCATGAAGCCCCTGTTGACACTACTGAGCCTGCATGCAGGTAAAAGTGTGGATGGCATTTAACACCATCCATTTATGGGCCAATATGTCCCTTGCCGAAAGGTTTTGTACAAGATGAAGCCTTTCAGTAGGCCCGGAGTGCGACTCCCGAGTAGTATGAATATTTAACAGGGAAGCAAAGAAGGAGTGGGAGGAGATATTTAAAGAGGGGGCTGGTATGAATAATGAATGGGATGCGTCAAATTGCCAGTGGGTTAGGTGGGGTGGGGTGGGCTGTGTTTACAGGACCCATCGGAATCATCAGAAAGCCGATTTCGTCCCATATAGTGTGAGCTTGCGCCAGCGTCTTTCCGGTGTTATTTGTTATTTGAACCAGCACAATTATCACTTTTTAAGGTGTTTTGGGGATGCAAACATTTAAAATATGTTCAAAGTTAGTGGACTTTGACATCAGGCTTATATTAGCAGTCATTATGATTTGACAGGCGGTACGCGCCCACGCGCCCTCGCACTCGCAAATCCGCACAGTCGAGCACGAAAAATCACACGCGTGAAATTCGTTACGTGTAGAAATACATAGACATTGAAAGACGTCACTTATTTTGTGGGTTGGCACTTTTCGGACACTCTCAGCGCACATGAAAACCGATCCAACGCACTGAACCACAGCCTGACTTTTTTTTTTTTTTAACACGGAAGCACACGGGACCTGCTGCTCAGCCTACTTCTACTTCCTAGTTTACCTGACACCGCCGCCCTCTGCTCTTAAAGGGGTACACTAATGTTTGCAAATAGAACACACACCCACAACTTTATATCTGCGAGCATGACTGGTGGATCACACCCGTAACTTTATATCTGCGGGCATGACTGACCACATGCATACATTAGAGCACTGGTTTGATAAACCAGGGGTTGTGGGTTCGTATCCCACTGGGGCCTCCACTCCCTGAGAAGGGTTGCGTCAGGAAGGGCATCCGGCGTAAAAATTGTGCCAAACATATGTGCGTTCATCTGAGATGACACGCTGTGGCGACCCCGAAAGGGACAAGCCGAAAGAAACTTACTTACTTACATATTTTTTTTAATTTAAATGGACATTGTCTGCTTGCATTTCCTTTTTAAGAATGTGGAAACTTGACCAAAATGCATTTCTTTTAGCATAACATCTCATGAATGAAATTTCAACATTCTGGAGTTGAAATGGGAATGTGTCAGAGATCGATTTTATTTTTGTGTCGCTTAGTTGGTGCACATTCTGCTCTGTGTGAGTGGAGTGCATGATATGACCTGTTTGTTTGTGGGTGCAGAATACTCACTCTGTCAACATCCGTGGGTCACAGTAACCTCGTAACTGGCATGATGCAATGGGCACTTACATCAGTTTATGCAGTACAACCCTGGGGAAAAAATTACTACTTCGTAGACACCTGAAGGTTGACTAAAAAGATATTCTGAAAGACACAAAGTAATGCAGGATAGTCATTTTAAAGGCAAAATAGCACTGCTTTTGTACCTTTGACACGTCAACCTACCACAGTCCTGAAATGTTTGTTTTTTAAGCCCCAGGAATAGGTCGTCGCTCGCCTTACTTCACTGCACTCCATAAACAACATTGCTGAGTTTGCTTGCAGAGTTTTTGTAGTTGGGGTTAAGTGGCTTTTATCTGAGGGTCTTCATTGGGTTTGAAAGGCTGTTTGGAGAAATTCCTTCTGAGTTTTCCCCTGTCAAACCTGGAGAGGAACCACCATATTCCCCCTACAGTTTCTACATGCACTGTGCCGGTTCTCGACCACAATCCGTTCCAGAAAACGGTTCGAGAAGTGATTTGTTCGAAAACCGAATCGGTGTTTCCCATTAACAATGAATGGAAAAAGAAATAATGCGTTCCAAGCCTAAAAAAATGAAGCTTTTTAAAAGCATTTATTTTTAGCTTTTCGTAATAATAAACTCCATAGTAGAAATACATGTACAGTTTAAATACTCCATCTAGTAAAATAATTGAACAAATGTTTATTTTTTGCTTAAAATGTATGGTTTAGTAGTAGCGTACGCTAGCCTGGGAGCGTATAGCCGTATCGGTAGCGACTCGGCCCCCTAAACTTATTTAATAATTAATACGGTCATCCTCGATAAGAAGAAAAACAACAGTCACTACCGGGATACGTCTGTGTACAGAGGCTGCGTTACACAGAATAACAAAAGTGTGCTGGTTATGTCATTTCCGAGTTTTGTCGGGGGCATTTGAGTTATCGATTTTTGAAGCAAAAAAAAAAAGAAAAAAAAAAATCTCAAAATTTTCATTGGAACACCGATTTGTTCGAAAACGGGGACGTTCGAGAACCGAGGCTTTACTGTACTGGTGTATTAACCCTTACAGAAGCAAACATTTTGATGATTACTAGTTACATTTAAGCACTGTAATAACTGTCTCTGCCTTGAAATATCACAAACTTTTCACAAATAAATCAGGTAAAAGGTTGTTTTTAAAAATACAAGTTGGGTTGAGCGTAGTGAAACTCAAGGACAAGACAAAGTTCTCAACTTATTGACACAGTTTCCAAGTAATTAGCTTTTCTCGGGCCCTTTGTATGGTTGCCACAAATCTCAACTGTGAGTACGACAGTCACTTCCTATGTTTAGCTTCTCTTCGCCTGCTGATTAAAAGCATACGCAGTCATCTTCTTTCTCTTTGTTGAGTTACTTCAGGAGGGATCTTTTCCACTTTCTCCCTATTTGTTTGAAGATTTGCAGTTTGTTAGCCAGCAGCTCCGTATTCCTCAGTGGCAAGTACGCTCGCTTTTTTTAAAAAATTCTTATCCAGCCACAAAACAACAGAACGTGCGCTTGATGCAGTCGCTAATGACCGTCTCTAGTGTGACTTCGCTGCTGCGCTAGAACAAAAACAAAGGCCTGTGTCCTGTCAAAAAATTCAAAGAATATAAGGTGTCTTTTCACATTTCACTTTATTATCCATCACTGTGCATTATATAACTTTTACCTCTTTCGTGCACCTTCGCCTCTTGCAAGAGAGAGAAAAATCCAGAATGAATTCACTTCCGGCCAAAGGCGGGATACACAATCAATACGCAATTAAACTGGCGAGGTCAGTAACAGTCACAAATTGACTTTTGGGTGTTCAATTTCAAACCGTTTTCCAAGTGGAGTGGAATGGCAGGCGATCAGTCCTCGGTTATGGCTCTCAAAGCACCTCAGAAGGCAAAACTTCCCACCTTCTGCCCCGGCCGTACAGATTGCAGTTTCACACAGGCAGTTCCTGCCGGTATACGACATCACAAGGCGCAAAAGTGTCCGGGTCCACTTCATCGCCGCGTTTTGTCTCATTCGCGTTCATAGAGACCAAACGGCCGTAAAACATGCCGGGTTATTATAAAATCATTTACAGTAGGGAGTAAGGGGGAAACAAAAAGGTAGATCAGGTCATTTGTAAGAAGATGACACTTTTTAAAAGTTGCATCAAACTATGTACACGTTTATAAACAATATAAAAACATTGTATTGTAGGACAAGTGTCTAATTGTAAGAAAAGTTGAGAGATGATGTGGACATTGTAGTGCCGCACAAAGATGATGTTCGGTCTAGGTTAAAAAAAAAAAAAAAAAAAAAAAAAAAAAAAATCAAATACAGACCAGTGCGTGTGTGTCCAGCACACACAAAACACTTCTACAGCAGACGCTCCCTGCAGAGGAAAGAGGACAAAGGTGTTTGGAGACCCTGGCCGGATGAGTTATAGTTTCAAAAAGTGAGTTTGACGTGATGGAAACTGCTCGAAAATAAAAAGAAATATGTGATAAGGCAGGAAGCTGTTCAGGTGTCTGCAAATAAAGACTGAACGTCACAGTTCTTCTCCACAAGCGACTTTTGGTAGCCAGAGTCCAACTGGTACCTGGTTTTCGTTCACTGAATTCGCGAGCAGATAGTGGGACGTGGGATTGGGGGGGGGGGCAATTGTGTGTCTGCATGTGGTCGTGCTAGGAGCACTTCCACACGCACACCGCCAGACTCCCGCCAAAGAACATGTACAGCAGGTTCTTCACTTCGTGCGTGACCTCGAATCCGAAGCCCTCACCGATCACCACGTGCCACGAGCTGCCAAACTTCTTGTCCATGGACTCCTTGATCATCTTGGCGGCACTCTGGGGACAAGCACCAAAGAGGCCACGCAAAGAAAAGTACATCAAAAGACTTGATTACTACCACCAAGAGCAAGTAATCACCAGTCACTCACATTTGAAAAATCTACAGGTGTGGTCAGTCATGCCCGCAGATATAAAGTTACGGGTGTGTGTGTTCTGTTTGTAATTATGAGTGGAGCCCTTTAAGAGCGGAGGGGGGGGGGCGGTGTCAGGTAAACTAGGAAGTAGAAGTAGGCTGAGCAGCAGCTCGTTGTTAGAGACCATGTGCTTCCATATTAAATTTATTTTATTTTTTTAAGTACGTCAGGCTGTGGTTCACTGCGCTGGATCGGTTTTCATGTGTGCCGAGAGGGTGCGACAAATGCACAATTGCGCAGTGGCGCCGCTTAGAGGGAACATTGGTCAAGACTACATTGTTTTTTGAGAGCATTACCCTAAGCGGACCTTTTCACAAGGCAAATCTACGTTCAATTCAATTTTTGCCAAACATGGTGTCAATTTGCTTGTATCTCAATACGTATACGCGCCCGTCAAATCCCGTTTCCTCCCACATCCCACAAACATGCAGCGATTGGACATTCTAAATTGCCCATGGGTGTGTTTGTGGAAACCAGTTCAGGGTGCAGTCAACCTTTCACCCGAAGTTCCAGCACTCCCGCGGCCCTTGTGAGGAGACGCGGGATGGATGGACGGACTTGTCGCTAGCTTGTTTTACTGTAAAATTTGTAACTTTGGGTGTGTATGGCTTCAAAAGGCAGGGCCTTGAGCGTGTGGAGTTGGCTGGCTGTTGAGTCTGCGTGTTGTGTGGCTCAGCGTATGACTCCAGCTGTGTCAACTTGCAGGAGCATTAAAAACACATTTTTAACTGGCGATGGCAGGATATAAATAAATGAGCGAACAATGATAAATTGCCTTATGTTGGCGATCGTAGATCACTGTTGTGTTACACATTGCACTTTATCCTCCTCGGTTAAGTTTGAAGTGTGGACAATTTTTCTTTGACTAACTCTTTCCTCGCAGCTCGCCGTCATTTTGCCATCATATTTCTACACAGCGTGGTGTGTGCAACTGCAGTACCATTCGTCCGTGTAGAAAAACTGTTCTAAGGTGTGAGGCAGAGATTGCGCTTTGTCCGTTCTTCATAATTTTATGACAATTTATAAGTTTAATCATTAAATCCTGAGACAAGTATCCACTTTCAGTAACTTAAGCAACACCATGAGTGTGAAAATGAGTTCGAAAGATGGTTAACTTATTTTGACACTTGTGTGACGATGTTATCGTGATTAGCTGTCAGGGAGAATCCCCTTTACATGATCATTATATTAACTTCACTTTTTTGTGTTTTTCCTATGTAACCTATCCTGTTTTTTTTTTCCTTTCCCTCCATCTGCCACATCCTGAAATTTCATAAGAGGGCACCAACATCCAAAGCTAACAGTGAGTGGTGTCAATAAAGTATTATCCCAGGCGTTTAAAAGATCCCCCATCCCCCTTCAATTGATTGAATATTCATGATTGGAGGGCGGGAAAGTTTTGAAATGTCTTGGTCCCGTGTTTATATTACAAAAATGTGGAATTTTGACAGCGGGTGTGCAGACTTTTTACATAAACTGTAAAAATTTTGGAGGACGGGAAAGTTTTGAAATGTCTTGGTCCCGTGTTTATATTAGAAAAATGTGGAATTTTGACAGCGTGTGTGCAGACTTTTTACATAAACTGTAAAAAAATGTATTTACTCTAACTTGATTGAGAAATGAAAACTTGCCTGTCCAGTTAGTAAACGTTTTGTCATGACAACATTTTCATCCTGAAAGCGATGATTTCTACTGACATTTACATTTGGGATTGACCTACATCATCGAATAGATGGTACAGTGATGCCTCGGTCCTTGACCACAATGCGTTGCAGAAAACGGTTCGAGAAGTGATTTGTTCAAAAACCAAATCGATGTTTGCCATTACAATGAATGGAAAAAGAAATAATGCGTTCAAAGCCTAAAACAAAAAAAATTAGGCTTTTTAAAGGTTTTTTTTTTTTTTTTTAGCTTTTCTGATAATAAAGTGCATAGTAAAAATACATGTATAGTTTAAATACTTTATATAATAAAATAATTTAAGAAATGCATTTATTTTTTGCTTAAAATGTTTGCTCTATTAGTAGAGTACGCCAGGCTGGGAGCGCACTGCCGTATCTGTAGCGACTCGGCCCCCCATCTTGTAAACTTTTTTTTTTTTTATTAACAAAAGTGCAGAATAACTTTAAACAAGCAACTTGCCTTCTTTGGAGCCACGATTGGGCGTTAATACGTTCATCCTCGATAAGAAGAAAAACAACAGTCACTACCGGGACACGTCTGTGTAAAGAGGCTGCGGTATACAGAATAACAAAAGTGCGCTGGTTGCGCCGCGCACGTTATGTCATTTATGGGTTTTTTTCAGGGGGCATTCAAATTGAGAAAAACAAAACATGTCGTGGGTGGGTCAACTGCTTGCACCGCACGCATTGTTATTTCCAGGTTTTGTTAGGGGCATTCGAGTACCGATTTTCATCAGAAAACAGAAGCCAAAAAAATCTCGAAATTTCCGTTCGAAAAATGATTTGTTCGAAAACGGAGACGTTCAAGAACCGAGGCTTTACTGTATTTAACATCAGAGGGTCTTCTGTACCATGTCAAAAACAACTTTATACAGTGAAACCACACTTTGAGACACTCGGGGTAAATTACTTTATGCCGGTATTTCATCACTGACAAAACACACGTACCTCATTGTTGGTGGCAAACTTTTCACAGGCGGTCACACACAGCTCCATCGTCTCCACTCTCATTTCCTCGGGCATGTCCGTGTGCTGAGGACAAATCGATAGATCATCTTCTGATACCCAAACAATCGGTTAAATTTTTCGGTTTGCATGATGGAAAACGGGACAGTGCTCTTATATGATCAATCGGTTTTCTTTGCTGCTTATCCTGCTCCGGGTCATGGGGGTAGCTGAAACGTGTCCCATCTTACTTGGGGTGATCAAGAGATGATTTAGAGCACAGGTGTCAAAGGGGGCCAGATCAGGCCCGCCACATGTTTTTATGTGGCCCGCAAAGGCAAATCGTCTGTCAACATCCATGATTCTTATTAAAATCGGTACAAAATTTTCAAATTGTCACATCATAAATGAAAATAAAGAGATTTGCAAGCATTTTTGTGTTACAAAATGCTAACAAGTTGAACAACTCATAATGTTTGATTTCTGATTCCAAAACTAGTTCATCAATTTGAACCGTAAATATGATGAGGCGATTAAAGATTTTTATGGTTGCAGTCATAACGGCCTTCTGAGGGAAACTGGACCTACAGTGTGGCCCGTGACATCCCTGATTTAGAGCATGGGTGTGCAAACATGAGATTTTTTTAAAAATAAGATGGGTGAGGTCATACTTGATTCGGTATAATGTAAAATAGACAGTGGTGCCTTGAGATACGAGTTTAATTTGACGAAGGCAAATCACGTGTATCTCAAATCATCTCCTATTCAAATGAATGCCACTTCCAGCCTACACTCCTGCCCCAAAAAAAATGTGTTGGGATGTGTTTTTTTTAATATATATTAATTATATATAAAAATTTTATAACATTGTACTTCATCGAAACATACAGGAAGTTTTTGAATTATGGCCATCTACACAGTGGAGTATGTATTTTGATTAGCTGTTGCTTCTAATCAGAATATATTCTCTGCATATGTAAATGCATGAATTATGTTTTCGAACAATAAAATATGCATTTCAAAACAATCATTGCATCACTGTTTCACTTTATTTTTAACTTCTTAATCTTCACACATACTGAGGTTTAAAATTGAATCAAACATGTGATCAACATTAGCCCCAAAAAGTAGTTTTTGAAAAACGGTTCCAAAAATCACATGTACAAAAGAGGTAAGTAAAAGTAGTTTCAATGCTTTCAGAGCATTTTCACAATGTTTAACAGGGAAAATATCCACTGTCGTAGGCTTGAACACGCTTTAAAATTTGGCCAAATGATAAAGATCAATAAAATTATGTGCCCGGCCATATCTGACCCCAAGGCCTTGAGCAGGAGTGTCAAACTCATTTTTCTCGCGGGCCACATTGTTGTTCCGGTTTCTATCAGAGGGCCGTTATGACAGTGGAACAAAAATATTTAATCATCTCGTTATATTTACATCAATTTATGAACTAGTTTCGGAATCAGAAATCGAGGGTAATGTGTTTTCTAACTTGTCATGTTTAGTAACACAAAAATGCTTCTAATATCTCCACTTTATCATTTATGATATAAGACAATTTGAAATTTTGGTCCACATTTTTACAAAAATCATGGACGTTCACACGTTTCAAACCATCCTCACAAGTTTTCACGAATGGCATTTCCTCAGTGTTGTGTACCGTACCTTGTGGTGAAGTGTAGCTTGACTGTCTTTCTCATTCGGTTCTGAAGTTTTGTCTTTGTCGAAGCGGTAATTTTACTACTCGACTCAAGATGCAATGCACAGATCATAATAATGAAGGATGAGATCAGCTCTCTCCTACCCTGATGAGTGGAAAGCTGTGTAGTCTCTTGTAGTCGGCCTCTTCCTTCTTTCCCTCGCCGGTTCCTGCCA
Source organism: Syngnathoides biaculeatus (assembly GCF_019802595.1). Lineage (NCBI taxonomy): Eukaryota > Metazoa > Chordata > Actinopteri > Syngnathiformes > Syngnathidae > Syngnathoides > Syngnathoides biaculeatus. Next base: position 15,519,106 of record NC_084648.1, on the reverse strand, counting down.
TTCCGACTCCTGTTAATAGACAGCACAACAAAACATCCCCCCCCCCCAAAAAAAAAAAAAAAAAAAAAAGATACATTTCATATGTTGTTAGTACCTACCAACAACACACAAGGAGAAGTAACCTACCAACCTAGCTAGCGAGTGACACAACGAATCAGTCATTTGCGAGCGATAGATGTCACTTGCCACACAAATTGCAAAGTTTGTAGGTTTAACCAGAGGACACCTGTGGCCACGTTGTTATCGCCAAGCAGGCAAACGAGCTGGAACCAAACGAGCGGCGTTGACGAGCTACTCGGCTAGCTTAGCTTATAGCACTCCGTGGCCAACATATTACGTTTGACAAATTCTCTTTGACCCGACGCCAACCAAAGTTTGATAACGGTGAGGGGGAAAAAAAAGATGTTGGGGTGCTTACTGAGGACGCGTTCGGACCGCTGCAAAAGTTCCACTGTTTGAGTCCCAGGGTCGGTTGTTAGGGAGACATTTTCAACGAGAATTACGGACACAGAGGAAGTCCCGCCTACTCATGACACATCGGGCTTCTATTGGCTCATTGGATTGTCAATCAAACCAGATCTTTCTTATATTACAATCAGAGGTTTATTTTATAACGATATATTCATAAAAAGGCCTTAAAACTGTATATATATGTTTTGTCCGATCTCACTGAGCACCATGAAAGAAAATGTCACTATACATACAGATAATTTAAAATCAAATTAATTTATCATGGCTATTTTTGGCAGAACGGTGGAACAGTGGGTCAGCTGGGAAAGTGTTGGCCTCACAATTCTGAGGACCTGGGTTCGATATTAATTGGACACTCTAAATTTCCCTTAGGTGTGATTGTGAGCGTTTGTCTGTATGTGCCCTGCGATTGGCTGGCGACCAGTTCAGGGTGTGCCCCTCCTCCTGCCCGTTGACAGCTGGGTTGGCTCCAGCACTCCCCTGCGACCCTTGTGAGGATAAGCGGCAAAGAAAATGGATGGATATTTTTCATGTATTGTCATTTTTACTCTAACAATACTGTCAAGTGTTTTTTAATATTGTCTCTGTACCTTCATTTAAGTATTATTTTTGCTCTTCATTTTTTACAATATTTTTTATGTTTCTTTTATTTTTTTACCATATTATAATTTTGTGCTTCATTTAGTACACTGTTCATGTTGTTGTTTTTTTTTTTTCAACATTCTACCCTACTTATGCAGCCCTCTTGCTGAATCTGACCAACATGGAGCCCGAAACATCTGGATGGAGTCCCCCAGGTGGATCCTCCTGACCCAAAAATTGCTGTGGAAAATTCCCACTCTCGCTTGTGCTCGTGAATTCATTTTAATTTTATTCTGAAACAAGTGCTGCCCCGTGCCTGGATTAGAGCGGATTACGACTCCGCGGACAGGCAAACGGATCCCACATTAATGATATTCCTCAGCTCTTGTTTGGGCTCGGCTCGTCGCCGTCTGTGGCCGCGGTGACGCAACCTGCTGTTGTCTCTTCCAGTACGTGTACTGTACAGTATATGAACCGCTCACAGTATGTGGGCCCATGAGCAAGTACATCACTTCAATATATGAACTAATTACGTGGGACCGGATTGCGTAATTAAGCCGTTTAACGACATAAATCCAAATGACCCGTCTGAATTGCAGCAGCAGTCGATAAGAAAGGTCGACGGCATAATTTCAATTATGCATTTGAAAACAGGTTCAACTCATTCATGGTTATAATCGTGTATGTGGGACGTGAACATTGTGCATAAAGGTGAGAACGCCTCATGGAAAAGTACAAAGCAGGTAGGGAGGTAGATGGATATCTAATGACATTTATTACAAGATATGTATCAAAGCGGAACAGTGGATCAGATGGTAAAGTGTTGGCCTCACAGTTCCGAGGTCCCGGGTTCAATCCCGGATCCGCCCGTGTGGAGTTTGCATGTTCTCCCCGCGCCTGTGTGGATTTTCTCCGACCTCTCTGGTTTCCTCCCACATCCAAAAATATGCAACATTAATTGGACACTCGAAATTGCCCCAAGGTGTGATTGTCTGTTTGTCTCGATGTGCCCTACGATTGGCCGGCAACCAGTTCACGGTGTACCCCGTTTCCTGCCCGTTGACAGCCGGGATAGGCTCCAGCACTCCCCGCGACTCTTGTGAGGATAACCGGCTAAGAAAATAGATGGATGGATGGAGATGTATCAAAAATAAAATAAACAGTGGTACCCTGAGATGACTCGACTTGCCAGGTTTTCAAGATGTGAGCCGTCATTCGGTTGATTTTTTTTTTTTTTTTTTGCTTTGACTTGCGTGCAGAAATTTGAGATACAACCAAATTGACAAAATAATAAGAAAAAAAAAATAAGCTCCCAGTTGAGGTTTCCTGTCATGCTAAACACAAAACAGAGAATGACATGATATATATTTCAAACAACGCAGATTTGCCTTGTGAAAACGTCCGCTAACCGTAATGCTCGCAAAAAACAATGGAAAATGATATTGACATGCTAACAGTTAGCATCAATCGTTTTAGAAACAAGGCAGTCACTGTGATTTGCCCCATCGCACTCGCAAATCTGTACAGTCAAACATAAAAAATCACACGCATAAAATTTAAGTAGAAATACATACATATTGAAAGACGTCGCCTATTTTGTGCAGTCTTGACCAATGTTCCCTCTAAGCTGCGCCGCTGCGCAATTGCGCACTCTCAGCGCACATGAAAACCTATCCAGCGCAGTGAACCACAGAAGCACATGGTCTCTCCTCAACCTACTTCTACTTCCTAGTTTACCTGACACCGCCCCCCTCCGCTCTTAAAGGTGTGAGCCCATAGTTACAAACAGAACACACACCCGTAACTTTATATCTGCGGGCATGACTGACCACACCCGTAACTTTATATCTGCGGGCATGACTGGTGGACCACACCCGGAACTTTATATCTGCGGGCATGACTGACCACACCCGTAACTTTATATCTGCAGGCATGACTGGTGGACCACACCCGGAACTTTATATCTGCGGGCATGACTGACCACACCCGGAGCTTTATATCTGTGGGCATGACTGGTGGACCACACCCGGAACTTTATATCTGCGGGCATGACTGGTGGACCACACCAGGAACTTTATATCTGCGGGCATAACTGGTGGACCACACCCAGAATTTTATATCTGCGGGCATGACTGACCACACCTGAACTGACTGACAATGACTATGTGTAAAAGCTCACTTTCATAAAACTCATGACTGGCGAGTTTTGGCTTGCCGTATAAAATCTCTGAAGTATTTTTAGATCATGTCACACATGAAATTAATAACTCAAACTGCATGGTAAATGTGTAAAGGGATTTTTCTAAGAATGGGCTGTCACGATGCGGGGCTCAAGGGTGGACCCAAATGCACGACTCCAGAGACAGCAGACAGTACAGAGGAAACCTTTATTCGGTCCGAGGTCTGAGATCAGGTAGACAGTCCAAACAATTCGTAGTACCAGTACGAATGGGCTTACGAGGGTGGTCAATGAACAGGCGTGGGTCGGTGCACGGAGGTCAGAAGTCGAGAAAGCAGGAGTGCGGGAACGAGGCATGAAGAGCAACGATCTAGCGGAGTCTCTGTCGTCCCCCGGGTCCTATATGTACTGGGTCTAATCAAAGGTCATGAGGCGCAGGTGTGCACCTTCAGATTAGCTGGCCACGCCCAGCCCTGGCTGGAATCCAGGAGCATGACATGGGCAAGCCCGACACAGATCTCCTGTAAAAATGTAGACCATAAAGACTGCATGAACGTAAGAAGAAACAGAGAACGTGGACTGAATAACCAAAGGAGGAAGAATGTAGATTCTGGAATAAAATGCCCGAGGGGGGATGCGAGTTTGGCTTCTTTTCGACATTTTTGCGATGACAGAAAACAACTAATCTTTTCTCGAAGGCTTACGTAGAATATAGAATGACCCGGGCGGGCCGACGCCATGGCGAGGGAAGACGAGGGTGTAGAAAAGCTGTTTTTGTGTACAATACGTGTTTTTTTTTTTTTTTTTTTTGCGAAGGCGGCGCAAAGACGGAAAGGTCAAACGAAGGTTTGTGTAAAGTGTGCCTGCCTGCGGGAAAGCCAATTAGCGAGCATCTATAATTCATCGGTTGCGGATGCAGATTGTTCGTGAGGAAAGGGGGGAGTCCGAGGGGGGGGGGGAGTGACGACCCCGTGTGACAATTACTAACTAGATGACCCAAATCTTCGAGACTGACTGACGGCTTGATAATTGCGCTGGGAATCACAGAGGAAATTGTGATGCGATATTGCGGTAATGATATAAAATCACGAGGCAATCACGGTTAGCACATCCCCCTCGTGCTCGGGTTTTTTTCAGTTCTGAGCTTTGCGCGTTGAATCAGATGCAAGAGGACGCCGGCGTCAACGTCTGAGACAAGGACGGACGGCCTTGAACACGGGCACGGCCACTGAGTCTCGTGTTAAACTTCGCACTCACGTGGCAGCGTTTTGTCTCGGGCTTGCAAAGCTGAAGAATCAAGGCTACGGAGCCTGAATTTGTAAATCGGAACACGCCGTAATTTATTAATAACCTTTGCTCATGCGGTGATAGTTGAATAAAAAGACTTTAAGGGCATAAATATTGAGCAGTCAAATGAATACCACTAAATAAGTAGAGCGTTTTTTTTTTTTTTGTGATGACGTATTCTTGCACGAGTTCACTGCGCACAGTTCAGAACCTCAAAACATCGGATGTATGTCGGTACTGTTCATTTCCATTTCTGAGTAAATACAGGTTCAGATGATGGAAAAAGCAAATGATTGGGATTATTCAATAAAGGTTATGTCACGAGCAAAGCGTGGCCACTACCAAGGGGGGGCGTGGCCGGGCCGCTGATCTGGGCGGAGTCATCTCTGACACCTGTCCCCGGTCACAGCTGTTTCACGTGAGGCACTCTGATTAGACCAAGTATTTCAATTGGAGTTTTGTCAATGGCTTTTGCCAGTTCATTGCTTTGTGTTACCCTATTCCTTGTTTTTTGGATCTTGCTTTCTTGGACTGCGTAATTGTGCATCTCTTGAGTTAAGAATAAAACCCGCTGAACATTATGCCTTTGCTTGGGCGTCCTGCGTTTGGGTCCGCCTCCGCATTGCTGGGATGTGACAGGTTATGCCAAAGTTTTTCCCCTTTCTGAGATTGAACGTAAAACTGTCTTGTTTCAAATTGGGTAAATCCAGGGACCTGTTTGGATGCAATTCAACTACCTTAATTACTCGTGTATAAAATTACATCTTTTGAGTTGCAGATATTCCCCCCCCCCTCTATCTATGTTATACCCATGTATAATACGCACCTCAGAATTTCTAGTGTCCACCTCCCCCCCTCCTTCCCAAAAAACAGATGCACTATCCTCTGTAGTAGTTTGTATTCTATTGGGTTTTCTAAATCCATTTTTCTTTTGACATAAACGGGAAATGAAGAACCAGTGTTGCCATTCACATCCTATTAAAACTTGTCAATGGAGTAAAGCTCAGCACATCTGCTCCTCACTCAGAACATGGAGGTTGAAATCCTCTGCATGGACTTTGCTTGTTCTCCCCTGCGCTTGCTTCTAACTAAATCCACAAAACATGCATGTAAATCTTCAATCCAGGTTGTACCCTGCCCTCTTGCTCAAAGGTATCTGAATAATCTCCATGAGAACAAGCGGCGTAAAATATGAACGAACGGAATGCAGCCGACTCCCGGTACGTACACTGACGTTGTCATGGCAGCCGGTGTAGTTGCGTCGCTGAATTTCTGTAATTCCTGAGCAAGTGTCTTTTATTAAATAAGCCTCGGGGGTGTTGTCACTGAAATATTTAATTACTATTAAATTACCAGGCGGCCTCGGTTTGAAAGTGCCTCACGGTTTTTTGGAAGTTTATCAATGAATTGAGGACAGCCTTGACTTGCCGTGCGACCGGAAATTGAATTGACACTTTTCGTGACGTTCGTGAGCAACCTTGTACTCTCCGCAGGTGTTCTGAGAAAAGGCCATCCATCCATTTTCTTTGCCGCTTATCCTCACGAGGGTCGCGGGGAGTGCTGGTGCCTATCCCAGCTGTCGACGGGCAGGAGGCGGGGTACACCCTGAACTGGTTGCCAGCCAATCGCAGGGCAAATCGAGACAAACAGCCGCACTCGCGATCACACCTTGGGGCAATTTATAGTGTTGAATTAATGTTGCATGTTTTTGGGATGTGGGAGGAAACTGGAGTGCCCGGAGGAAACCCACCCAGGCACGGGGGAGAACATGCAAACTCCACACAGGCGTGTCCGGGGATTGAACCAGGGACCTCAGAACTGTGTACCAGCTGACCCACTGTGTCGCCCTCCCAAAAACATGCCACATTAATTGGACACTAAATTGCCCCAAGGTGTGATTGTGAGTGCGGCTGTTTGTCTCCATGTGCCCTGCGATTGGCTGGCGACCAGTTCAGGGTGTACCCCACCTCGTACCCGTTGACAGCAGGGATAGGGTCCAGCACTTCCGCAACCCTTGTGAGGATAAGCGGCTAAGAAAATGGATGGATGGATTTTTTTTTCTCTCAAGCTATTAACACTGATCTAATTTGTTTTTCTTCCACTTTAATTAATGCAATAAGCACGGGGTTATTGCTCTCCTCCAACGATAATGACTCAAGAATCTCCACCCCCCCCCTCTCATGCATCTGTATTTATGGAAATTATTATCATTGAGGTTGCATTTATGCTTTGTTTGTGCACCTGTCGGAGCCGTTCTGTGACAGCTAAACAGTGAGTAAAACGGAAGGGGAAAAAAGAGATTTGGGGGTTAATCATAGGCATGAGTAGCAGTGTGCATCAGATCACTGTACACCAAGAAATGTCATACGTGGGCAGATGAGTGAATCATAACCCCCCGCCGGCCCCCGTCTATGCATCAGCGAACCTGTTGCAGCGACACAGCAGCACACAAAGAACCTCAGACGATGCCATCAAAAGCACTTTATTACGTTTCATCCAACCCCGGTTCACAATATCAAATGCATGAGGCGCAAAGGAGGACAAACACTGTCACGGTCCCGAATATGACGTCGAGCGAGAAAAAGGTCACGAAGGAAATAAGACGACTACCGTTTGTGGGCGTTTCGGACCCACACAGGCACTTTTAAAAGAAAATACACGCGGCGGTCGTGGTGCTGAGGTGCTGTGAGGGGGAGACTGAAAAGAGAGGGGATTTTTTTTTTTTTTTGGGGGGGGGGGTTCAGATTCTGGGAAAATCAACATGTGATTTGAATTATACCATTATGAGTGAATGTTGTGATAAGATAAAAGCTGTACTTACACATTTATGCTCCTAAAGCTACCTTATTGTTGTAAAATTTACATTTTTTTCCTGTTTAAATAGAACAACTTCATTCAAGTAAACTTGCGTTAATCTATTCATGTGACATGGAAATTTATTATAAACTTGCACATTATTATTGTAAGAGTACAACTTTTCTCATAAAATTACGACTTCAATCACATACAAATACAACTCAGAATACTTGAATTCTTGTAAAATTGCAATTTTTCTTTACTGGTAGTATCAGTTTGAATTTTTTTTCTCCCACATATTATGATTGTACTATATTTAGTAAAAAAAAAAAAAAAGTTCTTATGACTAGTCGCATGTACAACTTTATTCTCATATTTTAATTCTCGTAAAACTATGATTTTCATTGTAAAATGACAATTTTCTTTCCTCATAATATTCTGGCTTTATTTGGCCTTGGAATATTCAATTTTCCTTATGATATAATTGCAACCTACACTTCATATAAATCTATTATCATGAGGATATGATATTTGAATTTATTTATTTGTTATTTCTGGTTATATGGACTTGATTTTTGTTTTTACTTTAAACATTACATCTTCATTCAAATAAAATTCAACCTTTTTTTCTTCCATCTATCCATTTTCTTTGCCACTTATCCTCACGAGGGTCACGAAAAGTGCCGGAGCCTATCCCACGCTTTTTTCTTGTAATATGATTTTATTTAGTAATTTTTTTTTACATGTAAAATGTTTTATTGTAGTGTTAATCCTCTTTCGTATTACACGGTGGATCAGCCGGGAAAGCGTTGGCATCACAGTTCTGAGGACCCGGGTTCAATCCCAGCCCTCCCCGTGCCTGCGTGGGTTTTGTCTGGGCACTCCAGTTTCCCCCCCACATCCCCCAAAACGTGCAACATTAATCGGACACTCGAAATTGCCCCTAGGTGTGATTGGGAGTCCGGCTGTTTGTCTCGATGTGCCCTGCGATTGGCTGGCAACCAGTTCGGGGTGTACCCTTCCTCCTGCCCGCTGACAGCTAGGATTGGAACCAGCACTCCCCGAGACACTCGTGAGGATAAGCAGCAAAGAAAATGGATAGATGGAATTCCACCCCCCCCAAAAGAACAGTTGAGTTCCTTGTGTGTGCCACTCCTTTGACAGTTGCCATTGCCCAGAACGCAAGTGTCAAAAATGTCCATGAAAGAAACAAAATGGTATTGTTCGAAACAATAACGATGGTAACAACATTTCAAATGAATTCCACCGTCTACAATCCCTCCGAAAGAAAGGAATCTTTACACTAGCTGCTTTTGATATTTTATTACCGCAATGCAATATAAGAGAAATGCACCATGCAATTGAATCCTCGAAATTTAAAGCCATTATTACTTGCGGGAAATCGATTAAATGTGCGTCTCGGTACGGAGGTCCCACTGGAGTCTGTCATAAAGTGTGAAATACAAAATCATTTTCGTTGAAATAGTCGAAATCGGTTGGTATTTTTGGTGATACGCTCTTTTGTAAAAGTCAATTTCCCCGCAAAAAAAAAAAAAAAAGATGACTGAGAGGCACAAAAGGGACTGGCACTGAACTGCTTTTGACGCAGTCTTCAAAATTACATGCAAATACAAAAAAAAAAAAAAAAAATGTTCTATGCGGTTTAGCCGAGGTACAATTTTAATCTTCGGGAGCTCACAGTTTTGACATCAATGTCGGGATTGGTCGAGAGCGCAGCTTATACCTAGTTATGACCGTCGGCAGATCGTGTCGAGCTACAGCGGGGCGCTGGGGGCGAGCAAAATGAGTCAGGCTACATTTACACACGATAATTACACGTTTACAGTATAAGATCAGCGTTGTAGCGAATGGTAAGAGGGACGATACCGTATAAAACCTACAAGTATGCAGAACAGGATACAATCGGACATGAAGTCATTGTTTCTCGTTGAAAAACGTCAACACGCGTCTCGGTTTCCGCATCTAAACAGAAGCAACAACGTGAGGTGACACTAAAGTTTTGCTTCATCAGTGATTATACCTGAAAACCCTAAAACCCCAAGACCTCAGGAGTCCGGTATGGTTTTTCACTTCACAGAGATGGTCGACCCAAATTAGCACTGATAGTCAGTCCATCGATTCCCCCGTTTAGGTAATCCCGAGACTAACCTCACTTTCACTTTAGAACTAAACACCTAACACACCGACATGAAAAACAGCTCTAAATGTCCGATTAGCTCTGTCCCGTTAGCTCCCTAGCTCCGAACAAACGCCGGAGCTCCCAAAGTATTTCACCCCTCGACTACATAGCTCACGCACGTGAGCTCTCGTAGTATCCGCCCCACTCCCCCCCCCTCACTGTTTGGGACTGAAAGGTTTGGATCTTTCAGCAGCGTGGCACGGGTCTAAGGACTCTTTGGTGGCGCCACCGTATACGTCCACGTCCAGATCGGTCCAGGGGACGATGTTGCCGAGGACTGGGGAACTGCATTCCGCCAGAGCAGCAACTTCAACAGGCTTCAACACCCGGTCCCACAGGTTGAACTGGGAGAGTTCACCAACCAGTGCCTGGGAGGCGTCGAAACGTCCGCCGAGGGTGTCCTTTGGTCGAGGAACAGAAGTGTGGTTTAGAATAATTAGCAAAGACAGATTAAGAATGAGCAGGTTAGCGATGGACCAATAGAAAGAAGCAAATGGGTGGACGTGATCCAGGACACGTGAACAAACGTCAAGAAGACTCACGCATGAAATTAAGCAAATAAGTTTTCATTTTGAAAACTTAATGAACTTAAAGCTTTGTACTCGGACTAACTTCTAGAGAATTTTCCAAATTGAGCCCATGTCAGAACCGGGTGTCCGAGACAGATGGGTGCGGTTAAAATTCAGTTTTTTAATGTCTGTGTGATCTGCGGGCATGAAAACAATTTGATCAACGTTCAGAGATTTGCCTTGAAAAAATGGATGTCAGGGACCATTCTTATGTCACTTGCACATGTCCAGACTCAACAGTTAGCGCGCATGAATGTTTTTCATTTTCAGCATTTATAATAGTGTCGTATCATTTTAAAAAAAGTCCTCCTGTCAACAGTTCAAAATGATATGATGCTGCTTTTCTGGTCCTTTTCAGTTCTGCCACTCACTACCGTTACGCTAGTCTTCACTAAACTGGGAAATTCGCTCCATCGCATCCATCGGTTTTTAATCAGACAACGGTTGTCTCTCTAATTACTGCGCAACCAGCAGTAGTTTCCGTCCCATGACATGTTTGGAAACCTGGATGAGGTGATACTAAAAATATCGACCAATGATTAAAACAGTTGCTATGTTTTCAAGTTCTTGTCCTTAGGATCATTAATTGAACCAAAATGAGCAGAACAGAACAGGATCCGTCTTATTTCCCCTCGTTCATCTCGAGACCTGCGCAAATGTGCGTGCGACTTTCTATGAATAACTTGGATGTCTTTGGCTTCCTTCCATTTCATTCACAGTTCCCCGCCCGCGACATGTTCTTTATAACAACCGCCCGGAAGAATGTACTCGGTGCGAAATTGGCGGCCTGTTTTCGCTCGTCTTCCAGCGAACGTATGCAGCTAGAGAAACAAGGTCAGATTGGAAATGTAGAAATGCATCGAGAGGCGAGCTCTTTAGAGAGGTTTCTTCACGGTGTACATGGTCTAATAGCCACACATCCTTCCAGCTCCGCAGAGATGCTTGATCCTCGAGAACTGATATGCTTTAGAATTAAAAACAGAAGACGCAGTTCCAGCTGCGACTTACCCCGCATCCAAAGTAAAATAAAATAGCCTTCAGAAGAAATCCATCGATATAAAACTTCCAAACAATCTCCCCATCCTCATCTCATTACCTGCTCCTGGCCCAGGATGAGGACCCCGCCAGGTTTTATGGGATGCCAGGCAGCCAGTCCTTCCCCTCGCCCCTTCATCTTGCCGCCCTGGTAGGCCTTCCACACGCCGTCCCTCAGGGTCCAGCTGACGCAGATGTGCTGCCATTCGTCCTGGGGGAGGGACAGCGGCAACTGTGCCACCTGAGGGTGAGGTTGAGGGTGCGTTAGCTTTGCGGAAACTTCTATGCAGAGTGGTACGTTGAAGACCTTTGAGGTTTGTCAGAAAAGTTCCAGAACCGGTGTCACAAAAGACACATTTCAAATTACAGACTTTGGATTTTCGCCTTCGTTATGGGCCAGACGAGCAACCAGCACATCACCAAAGAGATCTTGTGGCATTAGCTTCTTTCTGGCTGCTCATGAGACCCTTGGCAACTGATCAACCTCCAGACGAAAAGAACACCGGCGTACTGATCCGACTTTCCCAATCTAAAGGGGGTCTTCAAGAGGACTATTTTGAAGACGTGGATGACACCAAGTCGGTCGTGACGTCAAAGCTGCGGAGGATTCCGGAAGAATCCTTCTCAAAGCGCGTGAATGAATGGCAAAGTAGTTCTGGGAACCTATATTAGACTCCATTTTGAAATTTATGATTTGAAATATATGATTTGTGACCCCTGTCCTGCGATTTTTCTGACATCTCTTACACCAAGTAGGCTTTTCACAAATATCTTGACCTGACCCTAAGACTTGAGCACGATAGCAAACCGGAACTGGTACCCTGCAACTTTTTGTGAACAAAGTACTTTTCATTTAGATGTTCTGTGACTGGTTTTGGGCATTTGAGTCCAAATGTTTGTGTTACTGTTTGCCAAGAGTGACCCGTGAGTAAATATTAGCTTCTCACGTAGTTAACTGCTAGCTGCCAAACGTTTGCCACTTCAATTCGAAAAGGTAGACTCTCAGCCGAAGCCTGTACTGACCAACTTTTTGCGACCGAAGCTTGACGCAGGATCTGGAACAGTACCTTATCGTTGATGAGCAGCTCCACGGGGTTGTGAACGCCCTGCAGCAAAACCAGCTCGTTGGGCTGTCCGGGCACAGAGTAGGAGAAGGGCGTGCCGATCCCGCCTTCCTTAGCCTTCAGCCACACGCAGGCGGTGAAGGCATACATCTCGGTTATCTCCTTACGGACCAGGCCATACATGTAGTTGGTTCGCATGGGGAAGGACAGCACAAAGCCCTCGGGGAAGGATGGCTCCGTGAGGGCTAAAAGAGAGAAGGACACGGACATAAGAGTTAACGAGCGGAAAATGGGGACACTTGTGAGCGGTTACACAAGGATGCTGTTGTTTCTTCAAGCAAGAGCTCCACTAATGATCGGCCTCTTAGCTGCGGTAGCGCCTCTTGGGGAGCTGAGAGAATGTAAAAGCAGCATGAGACGGATGAAGGATGACGTGCTGCCGCGTAATAAAAAGAATCCTCAGCAAGCAACGGTTAAATAAAAAAGTATTTTGGGTCTATCGTGAATAATGCGTGCAGAGCCAAACTATTTTTTTTAAAGTCTCGTAACCATGAAGGAAATTAAAAATTTGCCCTTGACTGCTTTTACTACGGGAAGCCTGCTCAATAAACAGACGATTTAAGTCTGAAAGTGAGAATTCAAGCTGCTCCCATGAAGTGAGTCTACATTTTGTGTGAACGGTTCTTATTTGTCTTTCTGTGAAATCAGTTCAGGGTATACCCCGCCTCGGCCCCAAGTCTACTGGGAAAAACTTCCAATTTCAAGTTACCAAAATGGTTCCTTGTCCTAAATAAAGAAAATTGGAGCGGTGCAATGCTTGTCATGAGCAAGGCTGGGGGCGTGGCCTGGCCACTGCTCTAAGCGGTTTCATCTCTGACACCCGTCGCCGGTCACAGCCCTGTCACATGAGGCACTGTGATTAGACAATGTATTTAAGTTGGAATTTTGTCACTATGCTTTCCCGCAGCCAGGGTTACTCCGCCACTGCGCCATTAAATCCCAGTCACGCTTTGGGTTGTGCTCTTTAGTTTATTCATAGTTATCGGACATCGTTTCTCGTGTTTTGGATCCTGCCTTCTTGGACTGTGTTGTCGTGCACAACTTTCATTTATAATAAAACCCACTGAACATCATGTCCTCGTCTTGGAGTCCTGCATTTGGGTCCGCCCGTGCACCGCTGGTTTGTGACAATGCCCAATTAGAGCATTATACAGCATGTCTGCAGTGTTTGACAATTAACAACTTTTTGGGCTATAGGTGTCCAAACTATGGCCCTCTGGTCATTTGCGGCCAACGGTGCAATTTTTTTTAGCGAAATTAACATGAGAAGAGGCCTCGGTCATTTGCATGCATTGTACGAGTTACTTTCCACATCAAGTGACCATGCAGGAGAAGACATTCCTTGTTTCCCACTAGTCAAACATCATTCAATAAGATGCACCCCAGAACCCGTAACTGTTGGTTCCATTTCCTGCTCCGTGTGGGGGGCGTAAAGCAGTTGTGGAAAACGAGGTCGGTTTTGTTCCGATTACTCTCGTTTTGGTTATGATTCTGGATGTCACTCTGCTGCTGCTCAGTACAGGGCAGACCAATTCCAAGGCTGCTAATCTTGTAACTTTTTGCATCATCAGCTAATTGGCTCTTTGCATTCTTTGATTTTTCTGGATGTGGCCCTTGGAAAAACAATTTTTTAGACAACCCTGTTCTCGGCTTTCTAATTAAATTTACTCAATTCCATGCTCTTCTTTTGACAGTGAACAAAATTATCAACAATACACAAACAATTTAGACGTTGGACGTAAAGGAGCCTTTTGTGTTCGTAGAAAAGGTTTTGATTTCAGCTTGTGAAAAACGGGAGGTCCAACTTCCCAAATGTATTTATATTTTTGTTCAGTGTATATTCAGCCACCGCCTTGTACAGCTGACTCACTGTGCTCCAGTTCGCTGACGCGGTGATCGGCGGTGTCCAAACCCTGGTTGAGCTTCTCGTACTGGCCCTGCGTCTCCTTCCTAATGGCCTGCCGTTCCTTCTCCAGCATCTTTATTTTCCTCTCCAGCTCGCCCTCCAGGTCCTCCACCCTCCAGGGAGCCTTCCCACGACCGGGGATCCCCTTGGGCAAGGGCTTGGAGGCGTGAGAGCCGGGACGACGGGCCCCGGGGCCTCCTGCCGCCGGACCCGGGGGAGCCGGGTTGACGTTGCCGGTGGGCGGCGTGGGTGGTTTGGTGGACACCGGGATGCTGCTGCTGCTGCTCGCTCCGGTAGACGTGTCAGTGAGGTTCAAGGCAGCCGGGCCGATCTCTGCCTGGAGGAGGACGGAAAAATGGATTCCAGATTCCAGTAACAGGCTCCATAAATACACCACAAAGTCAAACCCAGTTCACTTACAAGTTGTTCTGCTCGCGGAAGAACTAAAGTGCATACATTTGTTTCAGGCTCAAACGCTCAACCAAGGTGTGAAACAATTTTCTTTTAATCACAGGCCACATGCTAGTTATGGTTTCCCCTCACACTTTTTAATTGAATTTTATTCATTTATCACAGGCCACATGCTAGTTATGGTTTCCCTCACACTTTTTTTTTTTATTAAATTTTATTCACAGATCTTATTTTTTCATTCGTTGGCATGCTTCTCTGCCAATGTTCCCCCTAAGCTGCGCACCTGCGCAATTGCGCACTTGTAGCGCACACTCTGTACACATGAAAACTGATCCAGGCAGTGAACAACACCCTGACCTTTTTTTTTTTTTTTAAAAAAACACGGGCAGCACTTCCTTGTTTAACTGACAACCCTCATAATTACAAACACCGCCCACCACCGGTGCTTTAGTGAGACGCAGAGCAAAGACAAGTTAGACATGCTGCTTATATTTACTCTAGATAATAAAGGCAAAAGTAAAAAAAAAAAAAAACCGCTGTTGCTTTAATGAATGTCGGAGTATGTAAATAATAATAATAATAATGTGGAAAAAGTGGTAAAACTGGACAAGATTTTCTGTTTTTCTTGCGTAAAAAAGGTCTGGTCTGAAGCCAAAGTGGAAAGTGCAGGATGAGATGGTGTATAATGTTAAAATTCCACCTTAGCGCAGGGCTGATTGAGGACGAAAGCAGACAATACAGTGCACAAAAAGCTAATTCTGTATTTTACAAATAGGAGATATTAACCTTAAAACTGTTTGGTAGCATCATTCAGCTTTCAACATGCATTGCTCAAGATATTTTGTAAGCAATAGTTCAGTTTTACATAAAAGAAAAAAAAGACAGGGATATCATTGTGGGCTAAAAAAAAAAAGAAAAAGTTGGATGCAACATTTCAAATTTATAGTTCATAGTTGGCTTGGTATGTATTTGTATTGTAATGTATATTTTTGTTTGTTGACATTTTCAGTGTAAGTTTGCAAAAACACAAAATTGTTTTTAAAAATGTTCTGATGGGAATGTAATTTGAACCTTTTAATGTAACCATATAACTTCACTGGATGACACTGACCACAGTGCGTACATCTGATGTTGCTCACAATGGTCAAAGGGGGCGCTCACGGTCTTAGTGTGGGAACGTTGTTCTCTGCTCATTTTCATGCTAATTATCACCAGTTATGCTTTCCGCTATATGCCGTTCACATTAGCATCTGCTAAAAGCAAAACATTTATTGGTATCTGTAATTGATGTTTAATGAATCATATCGCTCAAAAAGTTCTCGGAAGCCTGATTCGTGACTTCGTTGCAATAAATTTCTGTTTCCTGTGCTGTGGTTACCAGACTTTTCCTTTGGTTATCATTATCTGGCAACCCAGTTCCACAAAACACATTCGCCGAGTTTGTTAACGGATCTCAAACGTCGGTCCCAGCTGTTCTTTTTCTACATTTCCAGCTCTGTGACCCATATCCCCCCCCCCCCCCATTGACAAGAATAGAAAAGACACTTGCCTAGATTGATTGTCCGAGCTCTTCGAAACATAACGGGCACTTTATATCCCCGAATGCTGACTTAGAAAGAAAGAACTGCAGTGAAGTGTTTCACAGAGAAAGGCCAATAAATAGCAACAGAGTTGCTGAGGCAAGGATTGTGTGTCCGGGATGCAAATTGACAGTGAGAAGGACAACCTTGGAACCGTTTATGTATTTCTAAGCCTGACTCTCCCATCTCAGCCCACACACACACACGGGCTGCTAAGAAGCTGACCTCTTCTTTGCTCAACCTGGCCAGCTTCATCTTTTATTTATGTGTCTATATCCTGCATGCGGAGAGAGGAGAGGGAGAAATACTGCTGTCACAGTGTTGGGGGTGTGGGGAGTGGGGTGGGGGTGGGGGGGGGGGGGGAAACACGTCCTCTAAAGTCACGATTTGGTCAAAACGGAGGTTTGAGGTTTTATACACTTACTTGTTTTCCATTATTATTGTTATAGTTTAAATAACATTTTCGCAAATCAATTAATGCTATTTTTTTGATTAGTGCAATATGTCTGTTGTTGTAGTTTGGAGTGGTTTAGAACCACACTAAAGAACATTATTTGGGCTTTGGGCCCACGTCTAATTCTACAGAGCTTCAAAATAGCAATTTTTTTTTTGAAATCAATGAATCTCCATGATCTTTGTAGATTACCCACCTCCTGCGTTTCTTAATTTTGTTACAAGCACTTGTTCATTAGTCATTGAGAGCTTAACTAAAGCTTATTTTAAAAATATATATAAATAATTGTTGGATTTCACTTTTACGTAGACAAAATTGATCATGCCTTACCTTTACAGAACTGAAAAAAAAATCCAGGCTTTATTTAAATTAAAATTAATCAGTCTTTTTTTTTATTGCCAGTCACCAATATGTAATGTAATAATTGTGGGAGTAATTTTCAGTGGAGTACGAGTTCTATATCAGACTACAATCATCTGAATATGTATCAAAATGTAACAGTATGTTAGTATTAAATGCATGTTATGAGATAACTTTATCAATGTCATGTTTTTGCAAGTTTATTTTACACATTTCTATCCCTCAAGGGAAATAGTTCAAAATAATTTATTGTATGGAAAAAAGCAATAGGACACTTCAGAAAATTGTTAACCTAATAAATTTCCAATAACAAATTGATCAAACAAGAAGACTACGACCTGGACCTGGAACTTTCGCAAACACATTTGTATTTTTTTTTTTTTTTTTTAAATCATAGATTTTGTGACATTACATTAAAAATGACAGGATGAATGTGCTACTATGTCAACAAAAAGCTTTTTTGTTTGTTTGTCATTTGATTTTCAAATTGGATTATTAACCAACATTCTCCACTGACCTCCAGCTTCTCTATCCGGTCTTTCAGGTCCATAATGGCCCGGGCCAGCTCCTCCACGGCCCGGGCCGTCTGCAGCTGCGCCGCCGCCGAGGAGCTCACGTCGTCCCCGGCCATCACCCGCCGGTTGCCTCTCCAGACGCCGACGTTCCGCTCGGGTCCGGGCCTCTCGCCGTCCTCCTCCTCCAAGCCGCTCTCGCACTCGCTCAGCTTGCCCGTCAGCTCCCGGATGGTCCTCTGGTCCATGAGGATCTGGTCGTTCTGCTGCATGACCATCTGCCGGAGCTCCTCCGCGGTGGTACGGAGGAAGGTCCACTCCTCGTCTGCGAGGGGGTCGTCCGCCTGCGGCTGCTGGCCCGCGTCTTTCCCCTTGCAGTCACCGAGCGGAACCGGCGTGCAGATGAGTCGGCTGTAGCTGAGCAGCTTGGACGAGCCTCGGCCAGTCTCCCCGAGGTCCAGCTCGTTCAGCGCGTGGAGCCCCAAACCGCCTCCGAGTCCGTTCCCTCCGCCGTAGGAGTCGGCGCCGTGCAGAGCGCCGAGCGGACCGGCGTGAGCCACCGCGGCGGGCCGCTCCAGGGGCTGGAGCAGCGTCTCCGATGTCAGGGTGCCGTTGTCGCCCAGATTCGCGGCGCGTGTACGGGGGTAGACGCTGGCGAAGATGCAGATGACCGCGCCGAAGAAGGCCAGCGCGCCCGCGCCCACCAGGACCACCATGAACTTCATCGTACTACAAATGGAAAAAAAGTAATCCTCTTAATATCACATGGACGAAAACCAGAAGCGTGACAAGAGAAGATTCACTTCGAGGACGTCCCCCGCTCTGTGGGACCGAGCAGCCTGGATGCTCGCTGTGTTGTTGCTAAGCTGCTTTCTCCTCTGCGCGTTGCCAAGGAGACCGGGAGGAGGAAGGGGAGGAGCCGAGTCGAGTGCCTCTGCGTCAGTCGCAGCAGGCTGGCCGGCGTGAACTCGCAGCAGTAATGTGAGCAAACATCGACGCGCGAGCGTGCGCATGTGTGTCAAAAAGGGGGAAAAAAAAAAAAAAGGTGAAGATGAAATGTCACAATTTTATGCTTGTGGAGTCAATGCAAGGCAGCATAGGATACTAGTGGATGGCACATCTACCTTGCACTCTGGAGGTCCCAGTTCGAATCTCGGGTACTACTAAATTAGGGGGGTTAAACTTATGTTTTCTCTCGGAGGGTCGTGACTGTAAAAATCTTACTTTTGTAACACTCTTTTTTGATTGATAGTGTACATAAATATCCCCGTATTTAGGATAAGATGAAGAGTACTTTAAAGGTCTACTTGTGTTGTTGCACCCTTTGTGTTCTCATATCCATTGCTTAGTGGGTAACAACAGCACCGCATCGATGCTAATTGTTAGCTCATGTGGCTATGGAGTTTCGCGTTGTATGTGTATGCTTTCAAATATTTGAGGGCATGTCGCTGCTTTCAATACCATCCATTAACCATCTTTGCAGCTTATCCTCACGAGAGTTGCAGGGTATGCTCGAGCCTATCCCAGCTGTCAACGGGCAGGAGGCAGGGTACACCCTAAACTGGTTGCAGGGCACATCAAGACAAACAGCCGCACTGACAATCACACCGAGGGGAAATTTAGAGTGTCCAACTAATGTTGCATGTTTTTGGGATGTGGGAGGAAACTGGAGTGCCCGGAGAAAACCCACACAGGCAGGTCTGGGATCAGAACTGTGAATCCAACGCTTTACCAGCTGAACCGCCGTGCCGTCCCTTTTGAATGTTAGTGTACACAAAATGTCCCCGTATTTAATGTTTTTAATAAATTGGATTTGGAGAAAGCAACTATTTGAGAACACATCTAGTCCAATTTATGTCAAGAAGGAAGTTTTGCAAAAATAAATGCTTAAGGATACAAATAGCAGGAAGGATAAGATGGAGAGTATGTTAATGGTCTACTTGTGTTGTTGCACCCTTTGTGTTTTTATAGCTTTCTTACTGGGTAACAACAGCACTGCATTGATGCTAATTGTTAGCTGAAGTGGCTATGTAGTTTCCCGTTGTATGTTAGCAATATTTGAGGCGCTTTAAATACACAATAAGTAATTCTCCTTTTATGTTGACTTTGGGCGGCATGGTGGTGCAAGCTGGAAAGCGTTCTACTCCTAGTTCTGAGGACCCCGCGTTCAATCCCGGCCATCCCTGTGTGGGGTTTGCAAGTTCTCCCTGTGCCTCCGCTTTCCTCCCACATCACATCCCAAAAACATGCGCCACCAATTGGAGACTCTAAATTGCTCTAAAGTTCCAGGTGTACCCCAGCTCCTGCCTGTTGACAGCTGGGATAAGCTCCACCACTCCCGGCGACCCTTGTGAGGATAAGCGGCTAAGAAAATGGATGAATGTTTACTTTGAGAGTAACCTTCAGCTGAGAGTGAGAGCAGTAAGCACCTGGAAGGCCCTTTTTTTCCCTACTTCTTGTGAAGTGAGTCAAGTCAGCTGTCACCATACACGCATGTCAAGTTTACGCTTGCAAATCAAAGGAAAAAATAAAAATGTCAGATTGACAGCTCGTATCTCGAAAAACCTGCTAATCGGATCACTTGTATCTCAAGGCGCCGAAACCAGAATGTTTGCTTTCAGGTCTTGTATTAGATCTCATTCGTTTGTGTACCTTATGAGTGGATATATTTCCTCGGTCAACAACATCGGTATTGTTTCTTTGCCTCCACACACCCGTGACAGAATAAAAACTGGAAGCGGGGAATCATTAAACATTAATGGGCCACATCCACGGTTCGCAAACAAAATGAAAGGGAATAAATCAATCGTTTTGCTTTGTTGAACGCCAGTGGGAGGGGGGGGGGGCACTTAGCGTATATATGAGTAAATATAGCAGAAAAGTTGCACAAAGTGAGCCGGAACTAAAACGAAAGCAAACCTAATCCCGATGCTGCATAAGCGCGCTAATGCGTTATCCACATTACACCAACAAACTTAAAACCAAGCCTCGTTGTGTGATCAAAGTTTTGAGTCCTAATTGGACAGCATGAAGGTCTTCATTGATTCTAAGAGGGCCTTGGGAAGTCCTTGTGAGGTTGCTAACAGCGAAAGAGACGCCGAGCCCGATTCTGTATTCTGTTAGGCTGGTTTACGGGGGTCTCAAGACTGCAGTCAGGGGTACTGCACTCCATCTTTACTGTGTTTTAGCCCCAACATACTGTAATACTCCGACAGGTACCCCGGAAATCCGGTCCTAAGAAAAAAAAATGGGACAGTTCAGGATATTTGTTGATGCTAAAATGGGTACGCTTTCGCATTTTGGCAGGCGAGCGGAGAACAGAACAGTTGAGTGACTTCTTCTTCCAGTAAGCCAAAGAACAGCTTCAGGGTCACTTCAGCACAGTATCGGAGAGTTCTGTTTTTCTGCATTCAATATAGTCAGGGAGGAGGCTGGAACAGATTCATGGCATTTGCCTTCATTTCAATGGGGGAATCGTCACAAAACAAATTAAACTCGTATCTCTGGACCCCAGCACTTGGTGGAAGCAGGCGCCGAGACGACAACAATTTAAGCTTCGTATTCCAGTCGTAAACTGCTCAAAACGAGGCTTTACGGCGCTGTACGCCACCAGAGCGTTGATAAATAGTTCAACCTGCAGCCTAGATCGCGGCTTAATCTCCAGAGGTGGCCGACATTATGCACGCACTCGAACAGAAGTGGGCCACTGATGTCACTCCAGGGGACGACTTTAAATCCGTGTGAATTGTCAATAGAGGGCACAGCCGGCAGCCGTGGGAACTAAGTGCTTCTGGTGTCATACGAAATGATTTTAGAGCAGGAGTAACGCTACAGAAAAGATAACCTGGTTTTCCATGGAACCAGTGTTTTTTGATGCAGCTCCAATCTGATCAGAGGCCACCGCAGCCCAACAGCGCCACACTGTGGAACATTGAAAAACTTCTGGGAGGGTAATGCACTTTACCAATTGAGTTATTAAACTAAGAAACTAATAAACCCTTAAAATAAACCCCCCTCAACCCATTTGCATTTTTGGGTTTAGGTCTGGAGACTGACGAGGCCACGCCAGAACCTTGATATGCTTCTTAGGGAGCCAGTCCTTGGTTTTCTTGGCTATGTGTTTCGGGTCATTGTCATGTTGAAAGACCCACCCACGGCCCATCTTCAATGGTCTGACTGAGGGAAAGAGGTTGTTCCCCAAAATCTCACAATACATGGCTGCGGTCATCCTCTCCTTTATGCAGTGCAGTCGTTCTGTCCCGTGTGCAGAAAAACACCCCCAAAGCGTGATGCTACCACCCCTGTGCTTCACGTCAGGGATGGTGTTCTTGGGCTGGAACTCATCATTCGTCTGCCTCCAAACACAGTGAGTGGAAATATGACCAAAAAGTTCCATTTTGGTCTCATCTGACCATAAAACCTTCTCCCATGACTCCTCTGTATCGCCCAAATGGTCATTGGCAAACTTAAGACGGGCCTTGACGTGCTGGTTTAAGGAGGGGGAACCTTCCGTGCCGTGCGTGATTTCAAACCATGATGTCTTAGTGTATTACTCCTGTCATGTAGTCCTGGGCTGATTCCTCACCTTTCGAAGGATCATTGAGACCCCACGAAGTGATATCTTGCGGGTCTCCACTCCGATTGAGATTGACCGTCATGTTTAGCTTCTTCCATTTTCTCATGATTGCTCCAACAGTGGACCTTTTTTTCCACCAAGCTGCTTTTCCAGCCGTGTGGAGTTGTACAATTTTGTCTTTGGTGTCTTCGGACAGCTCTTTGGTCATGGCCATGTTACAAGTTCGAGTCTTACTGATTGTATGGGGTGGACACGTGTCTTTATGCAGCTAACGACCTCACACTGGTGCATCTGATTCAGGATAATACATGGAGTGGAGGTGGACTTTTAAAGGCGGACTAAAAGGTCTTTGAGGGTCGGAACTCTAGCTGATACAGATGTTCAAATACTAATTTGCAGCTGTATCACACAGATAAATCTTTAAAAACCATACATTGTGATTTCTGGATTTTTCTTTTCAGATTATCTTCCTCACAGTGGACATGTACCTACGATGAAAATTTCAGACACCTCCATGGTTTCCAAGTAGGAGAACTTGCAATATAGCAGGGTGTTCAAATACTTATTTTCCTTACTGTATGTTTTATGTGCTTGCCCTGCCTAAGGTAAATATAGCCAAATTGTACTGAGCACCCATGATAGGGAAGTGTGTGGTACTTTTACACATCGTAAGTTCCATTCCTGATGTCATGGATGACCTTGGTTCGACTTCTGAAATTTGGACTTCCAGAAATCAGGTTGAATTCCCAATTAAGAAAAAAAAATACAACTTCACGGTCTTTCAAATGTAAAGGTCACACTGTATCATGATTGCAGTTATCAGTTGCAGTTACCTTTCTCAGCAGTCAAGTCCAACTGGCACATTATCTTTGGATCATCAGCACAAACCACTATGTCGCACTCAAGCTCTTGCCCGAGACTGAGATCGTCTCCTATTTCCCCTGTACAATTTTAAAAAATAGATATGCTGTTTCTTCAGTAGTATTTCATACTGTGATTCCATCCCTACCTGCAATTTGTCTCAAGTAGGCATAGACAATCAGCGAGAGCCCGGTACCACCTTGTTACCAATACGCACCTGTAATGACCCCATTTTTAGATAGACAGGTGTTCAAATACTTATTTGCAGCTGTATCACACAAATAAATCTTTAAAAAAAAAAAATCATACATTGTGATTTCTGGATTTTTATATTACCTCTCTCACAGTGGACATGGCACCCGCCATGAAAATTTCAGACTCCTCCATGATTTCTAAGTGGGAGAACTTGCAATATAGCAGGGTGTTCAAATACTTATTTTCTTCACTGTAGTTTTTTTTACATGGGCACTTACCTGTACGCTAACACGGACAACGAAAGGCGGTGGAATATGCTTTCATATCAACGAGGAATGAATGGTGCACAGACGTTACAGAGCTCAGCACATACTGCAGGAATTTTTGTTAGCTACAACAACCTAACTATAAAAAACAAGACTGAACTAACCATTTACGAAGTGTCTTGAGCAGACAAGTGTCCGATGCCACTCACTCCTCCATGATTTCTGTCACATAGAATAAAAGATCAAGGGCACAATACTGCACCTTTGTGACGCAGTCCTGAGTCCCATGATGCGTGTATGCCATGTCGCCTAATAATCAGTCTGGGCTTGATGTGCTGTCGGTCGCGTCTTCAATAAATGCAGTTAGAAACATAATTTAGTCCACCTTGCGTATGTATGAGTAACGGAGCTCAGGGATTAAAAAAAAGTGGCCGCCGTCCGAGGCACGTGAAAACAACCCATTTGTACATATTACTGCGGTTAACGTCAAATTTCAATTTTAACCGAGCCTTCACTTGTATGGCGCTTCAGCGCTGTCCACTCAATTCACAAACTGAGGATGCAGCATTGGGACCAACTTGGACTTCAGTATCTTGCTCTAGGTCACTCGTGCCCAAGGGCTATTAGATAACTCTTCAAGTGTAGAGTATTTTATATATTTTTTTAAAAAAAAATCAAACTGCTTCTTGACAGCCTTTTAATTTAAACTCTCAGAAAAGGAAAAACACAAAGCAACAAGATTTAACAGGTAACATGACAAGCAAATATATATCATTTGTACAATTGAAAACATGCGTCACCCGTGTACATAATTCATATACGAGCAATGACAGAGCCTTCTGGTTCAAACCCACACTGAATTGCATCACACCGAGCAGAATTATGCATATTTCGAGAATGTGGGAATACAGTACAAAGAACACGAGGCCTTAAAAAGCATGTTTTATTTTAAATCAATAAAGAAGGATCCTTCCTTTAAAAAAATATTGCTAAATATAGCACTGGACATTATATAAGAAGCAAACCATTAAAAAAAGGGGGGAAACACGGCCAAAAAAAAAATACAAAACACAAGCCCTATTTTGTAGAAAAATAGGCCACTGAGTCAAGTTGTGCTACCCTTTGTGACAAAACAAAAAAAAAAGGACAAGAACACCTAGAAGCCTAACACCTTGGTACACTTACACTGAACTTCAACCCACAACTTAAACATAGCAGAAATATACGGAACTCGGAAGAGCTCACACCAAAAAAATCATTAACTTCAAAAGACCTATTTGTTACTTCACGCGGCCCACTTTTGGAATGAGTCCTCCCGAGCGAACCTTTTGAGTACTGACAACAGTGAAAGCCGTTAAGTATGCAGAAAAAACAAAGCGCTTTACATCTTGAGTATTCTTATTCATGCTTAAGTTGTGGCAGGCTAACTGTAAGTGGTTTTTTTTTTTCCTTTTCAGAGCTGAGGCGAGGTAAAACGGCCGTCGCCCGCAGTGCGGCTAGGGGTGAACGGAGCAGCTATAAGGCAACGTATTAGGGGGGCTCTGTAATACAGCGGTACCTCTACTTATGAAATTAATTTGTTCCGGCGTTCGTTTGACGTTGGGCGACTATGCGAAAAGAAGGCAAGCAAAAGGCATCGTGGGGGACGGAGGAGAAGGCCGAGAGAAAATATACGCACACAACTTAATTTCACTCCAGTTTCTTGGGGCTCTTGGTGAAGAAAGATGAATAAACTTGCAAAAAACACAAACTCAAAACTCACAAAAAATTTGTACTCTACCCATGTGCGCAAAAGTGATTCGGTGACAGTCGAGTGTCCCAAGGGAAACGAAAATCATCATGGGTATGAGATGGACGTCCCTCCTAGCCAATGGGATAGCAGGAATATGCTACGGCGATAGCCAATGGGAGAGCAGCTCTATCGCACCATACAAACCAAGACACAGGAAGTGGATCATGGGTAAATATTGACATCCCTCCTAGCCAATGTGATGCCAGGAAGATGCGACAGTGATAGCCAATGGGAGAGCAGCTCCATCGCACCACACAAACCAAGATACAGGAAGTGCATCACGGGTAAAGACTGACATCCCTCCTAGCCAATCTGATGGCAGGAAGATGCTAAGACAATAGCAAATGGGAAAGCAGCTCTTTTGCGCCACACAAACCCAAGATACAGGATGTTTACGGTCGGTGGAATTTGGGGGCTGCGAATTCAGCGCCTATTTTTGCCTTTCGTATCCTGCCTGAATTTTCTTCACAACTGGAGACAATATTTTTACGAGGCGGCGTTTTGTAACCTGAATTTTTTGTTTAAACTAGAGATGTTTGTAAGTAGAGGTACCACTGTACTACGTTAACATGAATGTGTCAAGGTCTGAGGAGGTTTTGACTCAGCATAATCAAGAGGCAAATAATTGTTAAGGATTCAAGAAAAACCTGAGTTGTATTTAGTGGACAAACCAACCCAAGAGAACTGGGTTGAAAAGCAACACAGTAAAACATACGGCTAGCAAAAGACCCATCGGCATAGTGTTTCGGGCATGTAGCAAGCGCAAACGTGCACTTTGTACTTTTCAGCGATGAACGTCAGTCCACTACAGGCCCTTTTGCAAAGCTTCTTCAAGTCAGGAATAAACGGAATGGTAAGAACACCAAGTCGTCCCGCCTATATTCCTCTCGGGATGGAGGTCGCTCCCTGACCTAGGCGGGACGACGGCTGTGTAAATTAGCAGCGCATATGGGGTGCGAAGTTTCACTCTTGAGGCTCTCCCGCCCTGATGCCATGCTTTTTGATCGCAGTCCATGTAACCAATTGTCTGGTTCCAGGATGCAATTACTGTACAGCAGGGGTCTCAAACTGGGGACCTGCGGGCCAATTGCGTCCGTGAGACAATATTTTGTGGCCCCCACCTTAATATGAAAGTTGAATGTTAGCGTGGCCCTCGAATTTTACAAGAATGTCATTTTTTTGTAGTTTTGCACACGTTTTTCTCACAGGCGGTGAGCCCATGGGAAGGGGGACCCATGTTACCCTTTCGGGCTGTGCCCGGCCGAGCCCTATGGGTGCAGGCCTAGCCACCAGGCTCTCGGCATCGAGCCCCACATCCAGGAAAAAAAACGGGCTGTTCGGTCCCTGTACGACCGCTATCAAGAGTTTGGTTCGCATCGCCAGCAATAAGTCGGACTGATTTCCGGTGACAGTTGGACTCCGCCATAGCTGCCAGTTATCTGACTTTGTTCACAACTTTTATGGACAGAATTTCTAGGCGCAGCCAAGGCGTAGAGGGTGTCCGGTTTGGTGGCCTCAGCATCACATCTCTGCTTTTTGCAGATGATGCGGTTCTGTTGGCTTCATCAAGCCCTGCTATCCAACCCTCAGTGGAGTGGTTTGCAGCCAAGTGTGAAGCGGATGGGATGAGAATCAGCACCTCCAAATCTGAGACCATGGTCCTCAGTCGGAAAATGGTGGCGTGCCCTCTCCGGGTCGGGGATAAGATCCTGCCCCAAGTGGAGGAGGTCAAGTATCTTGGAGTCTTGTTCACGAATGAGGGAAAAATGGAGCGAGAGATCGACAGAGTTATCGGTGCAGTGTCTGCAGTGATGCGGACTTTGTATCGGTCCGTTGTGGTAAAGAGGGAGCTAAGTCGAAAGGCAAAGCTCTCAATTTACCAGTCGATCTACTTTCCTACCCTCACCCATGGGCACGAGCTTTGGGTCGTGACTGAAAGAACAAGATCCCGGATACAAGCAGCCAAAATGAGTTTCCTCCGCAGAGTGTCCAATCTCTCCCTTAAGAGATAGGGTGAGAAGCTCGGTCATCCGGGATGGGCTCAATGTCGAGCCACTGCCCCTCCGCGTTGAGAGGAGCCAGATGAAGTGGCTGGGGCATCTGATCCGGATTCCTCCCTGGTGGGGTGTTCCGGGCATGTCCCACTGGAAAGAGACCGCGAGGGCGACCCAGGACACGCTGAAGAGAATATGTCTCTCGGCTAGCCTGGGAACGCCTCGGGATCCCTAAGGAAGAGCTTGAACAAGTGGCCGGGGAAAGGGAAGTCTGGGTATCCCTGCTGAAACTACCTGACCCAGAGAAGCGGTAAAGAATGGATGGATGGATGGATGGATGCACACGTTTTTCACATAAGCGTTGTCCATCTTATTTTGTGTTAAAAAAATTACAAAAGACGTTTGAGAAGATGGGATTTTTTTTTTTTTAATTTTTCCTAATTTAAATTGCACGATTGCCCATGTGCACCAAGATTTCAATAGCTCTCATCAACCAATTAATGGTATTATAGAAGTTAAGTTTACTTGCCTACGCTGCTTTCAAAACAGTCACGGACCTTCCAGACCTTGACACATGGCATAGTTACTAAACAAGAGTCACAGATATCGTCAAGGCAAGGGGGTGGGGGGGGTCGACAAGGACGGCCATAACTTATAAAGTCTACCGATGCTGCTCGCGAGTCTGCGTGCATACAAACACTCGCTTGTACTTTGTGTATACTGTATATGCGTTGAGGGTGAAAGGCATTAACGAATTATTAAACATAAACTAGAGACGCAGTCAAGTGCATTTCATTCATTTACCTCGCTGTACTGTGTGTTCATTGCGCAGACACGCCAAAATCGTAAGGACGTACTTTTGAAGAAAGTCGTCAGGGCGGGGCAGAGGCTTTGGTTTGAAACGCTCCTCCGCAGGCGATTTCTTTCACGTGCTTCACAAACGTTTGTCCAAGCGCCCGCGAACGCGTCGTAGCTGGACAAGTGGACCAAGTGTAGCCACGTGGCAGGTGGGACATAGTAGCTGCCATATCATTCAAAGTACACAATTTAATATAGGCATTACGCTGGGTGGAGTTTCATCGTGTTCATAGTAACAGAAATCTTCAACTCTTTTAATAGATTTAATCAACACCTTCATTGAGGTATTAATGTAGCGATACAGTATATCTATTATTGCAGCTATCGCGCTGCAATGTTGACTGCACCTAATTTCGTATAGATTTTGTGTAAAAATATTGAAAACGGCTCACGAGATGTACACCGCTGCAAGCTCTCCGTGGCATGTCCTGCTTTTTTGGTGAATCTTCAAACAATCATCAAATTTTGATGGCTACTGTAGAGGACATATGCAAATGGGCTTGGCAACTTGGTGTCACGTACCCATCTCGGGTACAAGCTTCTGACTGGGGGACATCTGAACAAAGTCACGTCCAAAATGTCTGTCTTTCGCTTCAACTTTAAGGCATGGTCCTCTTCCGATTCTCCCATCTTCTATCCCTTATGCTCAGGAGTGCTACAGGTAGCTTAAAGCTGGCATCGAGGATCCTTTCCAATGCATTTTTACATTTTTCAAACAATCTATCTATCCTCCAAGTACTTCCGGTTCATCTCGCTCAGCCAGGACAGGAAAGGTCCTAAGCAAAAACGAGAATCCGAAGAGGTCCCATGAGTACTGAGTTCCCCCCCCCCGAGTCCTGTCATGATAAAAATGTGTGCCCAATTTTGTGAAACTGGTGGCGCGAGTTAAAATCTTTCCAACATTTACAAGGAGCACTACTGGGTGCCTTTTTTTCCCGGGTTTTCGTCATCAACTCCGTTTCGAGACCGTTGAGGCCCTAAAGGCAATTCTTTTATCACAACAATTCAAGCGAGTTCAAGATCTCCGCAGAAACGTAGATGAACCCCGTTTATAAAATTACGGCGAATCTTCTAGTGCATGAGCAGGAAATCAAGTTGAGTTAGAAATGGGATTGCAGTTTGTGGTGCTTAAGATTTAACCTATTAATACAGGCAGTTATAAACTAGTTAGAACAAAACATTTTGGGCATGAATTACTCACGGTTTTGGCCAGTTCACATCAAATCTTGGTCCAATGTCCTGCAAATATCAGGCGATTACTGTATGGTTAAATTAATACCTGGCAAAAGAGAGCTTTCGTAAAAGCGGACATTGGACATGGGAAGGTGATATTCAGTGGTGGTACCACGTGACTTGCTTCAGTGGTGATACCCCCTGACTTGTTATGGCTTGGGCGGAGGGGTCTCTGGGGTATCGGGGATGGCGCAGGGCGCTGGGGAAGCGCTGCCCTCCGCAGAGACGGGTGAGGTGGGGCCCGAAGCCGGAGAGGGGAATTCCTTGATGGTGACGGTGACCAAATTGGTGGTGACATCGGTGACCACCACATCTTTGCAGCTGGGTCCCATTTGCGGATGCCAGTCGGGGTCACCCTCGGCGGGCACCCTGGCTTGTTCTGGAGGGGCGCCGCCGCCTTGGGGCAGCGAGGCGCCAGGGCCGTCGCCGGCGTCCTCGCCGGTCGGCAGGATGGGCGATACGGCGGGGTTGGCGGGAGCGGATGTGGGGATATTTGGAGATTCTGCCGGACTTTTGCCGGACTGTGGCGGTACAGTGGAAGGTGACCCAGACTGGGACGGTTTAGGGTTCCCGCTGGAGGGGGAAGGAGGTACGCTAGCCCGAAAGTGAGATGGGGCTGGATGGGTGTTCCTGGAGTTGCAGGATCCGGGTTGCGGGTGAAAGGACAGCGGGCCCCCGCACTGCAACCCGAAAGGCTTCCCGTACATGGGGAAGCCGAGCATCTTCAGCGGGGGTTGGAACGGTCTGTACGGAGCTTCTCCCTTCTTCCCGATGATGCGATTGCGGGAGGGGAGGTTCTGGCGCCCCCCCGGGAGACTCCGAGAGCCGCCACCCGTCGAACTGCCCCTACCCGGCTTGTCAATTACCTTCAGGTTGAGGATGATGCGGCCCCGCTTGACCTCGCGGGGTTTCACGCGGCGGTTGAGGATCCGCACCGTCTCGGAGAACGGCGAAGCGTGAGGGCGGGACGGGAAGGTGCCGGGCCCGGCGAAGGAGGACGCCATTGGGTCGGAGCGGGGGAGGGGGCGGCGGGACATGCGATGGCAGCGGTGAATGTCTTTCTTTAATTTGTGGGTTGCAGCCAGGGAGCTGAGCTTCGGGGATGTGGGCGCTAAAGGGTGAGGTATGGAGGAGGCGGAGGTGGAGGAGGAGGAAGGAGTCGCTCGGCTGGATGTGGAACGCGATGTCGCTTGCCGGGATTTAGTGCATCGAGTGCTTGTTTCTCCTTTTTGAGCCTGGAACAAAAAAATATTTCACAAACTTTGTTTGGGATTAATCTACTGCAAAGGGTTAAGGGTTTCAATAAAATCCAGAGACTTTGTGGGGTAGGAGTATAAATCGAGTGAGTGGTGGTCGTAATTAATTTACTAGATTATTTTTTTAAAAAAATCGCAAGACTGTCAGGAGTTTGAGTAGTGACTTTTAAAATAAAAGACTGGGAACCAAACATACGTCATTAAGGTTGTGGATGGATATTGACGAAATGTTTGGTTCAGTTCTCTTTCAGTAGTTTAGCAAAACAATGGCGGGCTTTTACAACGCGTTATCCATTTCACCGTAAAAAGAAATACAGGCGTGAACCGGATCAACAGAAAAGTCAAAATTTGCCTTTACACAGATACATTTAATTCAATAATGTTTATTATTGTAGTTGTTGTGGGAATCTCATCGTGTTGTGCCATGCGTGGATTATTTTGCTTTTGGATTTGTGGTTCAGTGTCTCATCTTCATTTACCTTTATCGCAAGGTTTTTGGGTTTCGGACCCCGCTTTTTTGGCCCGCTGCGTTCCTGCTCTCGTTCCCTGAAGAAGTAAAAAAAAAAAAGAAAAAAAAACCAAACAATTACTAACATCTGAGCACATACAGTACAGTACTGCCCTGCCCATTAGCTCTCCACAATGCTTTACATTTCCATATATTATGGAAGCCCGACCAACCCAATATACATAACTTCAGAATTGAAATAATGACTCTGTTTTTTTTTTGGTCTAAGCTAAGGTTGCTAGCTAACCACACACATTTACATTTTCCCACACTCATGGGAACCCAAGGGGGCGTGGCCTTGTGAGTTTCATCATCAAATCATCAATTTTATTATGTATTATACTGCCCCCTTGTGGCCTAAGCAGGCATACTAAAAAGACCAGCACAATACCCATTGAATTTTTATGATGCACCAACTTATTTTTAAAATTTTATTTATTAATGTATTTCATTATGAAATCCAATAGTGTAAAGTGCTTCTTTTTTCTTTTAAAAATGTATCTATTCAATGTATGAAAATTTACATTTGTTTTTTTTAGGCTCCTGAAAGCAACTATTGGCATTTCCTTCATTTTAATAATCAGTCCCGGCGACTATTAATTATGTAATGAAGGTAACACATAATGCTTCCTACTTATTAAACCCTTACCCCATCTGTAGTTGAGTAAACAAACATCCCAGGGCAGTTTCTTGTAAAAAAAAAAAAAAATTCATTAAAAAAAAACATAATTGCAAAGACTGTACGCTTTTGAGCAGATAAATGCCCATGCAAATACCATTTGCAAAAATATATTAATACATCAAGGCCTGCCTTTTAATAAATGCTCACCCACTTCTGCAGTACAGTAAATAAGCTTCCCCTGCTACTTTCGAATGTGGAGCTACAGCCATTGCCAACTCCCATCAGCAGTTGAGCAAACAAATGTCCCTGGATACCCTTGACTGTTTCAATATAGTATCACATTAAATACACGCCTACATACGTCAGTATAGAGCTCGTGCACCTACGTCTTAAAATCGCGTGACTTTTGTTTATGTCGCCATATTGCTTGTCTAGCA
Organism: Syngnathoides biaculeatus; assembly: GCF_019802595.1. NCBI lineage: Eukaryota > Metazoa > Chordata > Actinopteri > Syngnathiformes > Syngnathidae > Syngnathoides > Syngnathoides biaculeatus. Next base: position 15,487,042 of record NC_084648.1, on the reverse strand, counting down.
AAGCATTTTTCAATGCTAAGTCGGTTGGAGACGACATGAAAATATGTCTTATACCACGACACCCAGTCTTGTCCGATACCTTTGGACATGTAGAAGGTGAAAATAAACGAAGGTATGTGGAAAAAATAGATGAACTCAGCATAGAGGACCCGTATTTAATGCTGAAGTTGATGTTTTCGCCGATAAGAAAGTGGAACGTTAACACGCTTCCGCTTGTCTTGAACAACTGGATATACACATGGATCTGGTGAGAAAGTTGACGAGATTTACACGGAAAAGTTTGAAAGCGTAGAAAAGTCTGGACACATATGAATACTTTGTTGCTGGATCTGTTCTCATCAGGAATAAATCCTGCATAGTGACGGTTTTGACGGCTCGCTAACACGGAAGCGTTCGGCCGCACGTTAACCTTTGCTGGAATCCATCGATCTTTTCAGATGGTATTCAATACAAATTACAATATTTATATAAATGACCCATGGTTTTACACAAACTCTCATTCATTAACTATGATTGGGAAAAAAAAAAAAGAGGACGGAGTCTTCTCCATGGAACGTACACAAAAGTGATTGCGGCCACACTTAACCTTTGTAAACCTCTGCGATGCATTGTTCTCAAATGAACCAACTTGGCATTATAAATTCTTCTTGGTCATTTGAGATTCAGAGGAATAATTCCTACCTGAAATGAAGCGATTGCTACACAGGCGTGTGCATATTTTGGTTGGGGCACCATCCATCATGTTTAATTGCCGAAATCGATATTTTCTGGTCTTTTCAGCTGGTATTGCCGAGAATGATCTCTTTGAATATCTGTCTCGTTTGTTGTGACAACCAACAGCACAACGAGTCTCAGGCATTGTGATTATTCTGCTCCGGTTCAACGTCCCCGACACTGTCGAGGAGCTCTTTTTGACCCGCAATATGGCGCCGTGAAAATAGTGACGTCACGTGCATGAGAAGGATTCAAAATAATCCCATGATGTCATCCACTCACTTTTGCTCAAAGCCTAGTATCAGCCTGTCATCCAGAATATTCTCCTCCGGCTCCCAAGTGCTATCCCTGAATGAGCACAAAAAACACATGAAAAGAGGACACGTCTCATCCCCCCCCCCCCAACCCCAAACAAAATACAAAAATCTATATTAAGACATTTAAAACAAGGCTTCAGTGCACACGTGACCATGCGAAGCAGCACTTACTTCATTGCCCATCCCTTCCATTTCACCAGGTATTCAAGTCTTCCCTGCAAAGAAAACACAGGATGCGTTCATGTTCTACTCGGGTTTGGTGATTAATCGATATTCCTGATTAATTCCTTTCTTCGTCAGTGTGCTGCTTTTTGTGTGGAACAGTCCCTCCTATGATTTAAAAGAAAAATAATTCCAATTCATAGTAGGGACTCACCAACAACTTTGTTCAGACAAGTATGAATACAAATAGGGCCTTGCATTTGAGTACTTGCCGATGATTGTGATACTTTGCAATGCCATTAAATCTTGCATTTTTATTGGAATTTTTTATTTATTTGAATCTACTATTTTTTAGAAATATTAACTTTTCTTGAAAATGGCTACCCGGTTGGTTTCACACGATATGATACTTTCGCCAAGAGGTACATGTGCTGCTTCTGCTAAGCACAACAGAAAACAACAACAACAACAATAACAACAACAAAATAACATCCTGGAAAAACTGCAGAAATACAACATTTTTCATAGAGTGGACTGACTATATACCACCCAGTATCATATTTACGTTCATGTTGCTTCGGTGTCTGTTTTATAGCATGAAATCAATTCTATTATCAAATCAAAATCATTTATTGTCATTATATGCTGTGCATTCAACGAAATGATGAGTGCTTCTCCACAAGGTGCAACAAAATGGAACAAAAACCGAAGAACATCGTAGGTAAAAAAAAAAGACAAAACATCAAGGCACAGTTGTTGCTAAAATAAATAAATGCAGCAGTTGCAAAATATTACATTACATTATGTTGTTGTCATTGCCTAGTAATATGGTACTTGTTCATGTGAATATACAATGTGGACTTATTTGTAAATAGTTTTACTGTAAATTTAAAATGGTAGTGTCATTTTTTTTAAATCTGTTACCTAATAGTTGACAAAACTACTACAAATTATTTGTTAATATTCATTCAAAAAATGTGTTCACTAATTAGCAATGGAAATTCTTGATAAAAGTGAAAAAATAAATTACAATTTGACACACAAACACTGTTGAACATTTTAACCCCGACTTCAAGAATGTCATGTTTTTAAGGCATGACACCAAAGTATTTTGAAAGTACCAGTGCACCATACACATATGTACTCGAGTGCAATAACAATAATTACAAAAAAAAAGTTTAATGATAAAGCATCAGTGATTGCAAAGTGTTTTTTGGACAACAATGAGGCGGATTTGAGAAGAAAAGATCCGGGAACCACATATGGTGAGAAGCTCAGTGAAAGTTTTGGGCGAAGGCCATTCAAAGGTCACCAGATGCCTTTTTCGGGTGGGGGGTGCTACCGGTTCATTGCATCGACCTGACCCTTGACCCGAGCCTGACCCTGGTATTGTTGAGAGACTTTTCACTGATACTACTGATCTCATGGGCACTAACCCAAGTTGAAGTAACTACCGAAAGACTTCATATAGAAAAGAGTCACGTGTAACAATTTTTTTTTAATAACACTAATGAGTAAAGTGACATCAAGAGACAGTGGTATGCACGCCCACTGTGGCCGTGTAGCTTTAGCTACAATTTGCTAACCCATAAATCAGGCCCCATTTTAAAAACACCTCCCGTCGGCCCCATTCTTTCACGAGCAAGGTTCTTTTGTCCTTTTTTTTTTTAACTGCTGGGCAAAAACCCTCAAAAGAGCAGCAGGGTCGACTGTCGCAGCTAGCTTAGCATGTAGCTTAGCAAGCCGGAGGCCTCCGACCGACGCCAGAAAGAGAGAAGAGACCCCCCCGGGGACGGACGACTTTCCCGCGGACAACATCTGTCAAAACGCGGTCGAGGCGGAGGCTCACCTTTCGGACGCGGCGCTTCAGTATGGCTTCGGCGGCGAAGACGCGGTCGCCCATCGCCGAGAGCTCCATCCTCGTTGTCGTGATTCCAGACTACACGGGGAGGTTCGGCCCAGCTGCTCGGTTCGACCGCGGCCGCCGAACTGTCCGCCGCACGCACGCGCGGGCTCGCGCGCACCCTTGGCTTCGGGCTGCTGCTCTGGGTCACGTGGTCGAGGCCAGCCCCCCTGGTCGTTATGGTAACGAGGAAGACTTCGCCACGATTACTGTTGCTACAATATGGTTTCAGATCAAAAGATGAATATGAGACAAAAGGTTTGGAATTCCAGCTTTTGTTTCATGGTATTTACATCTAGACGTGTTCAATAACTCAGGACAGAGAACCTTTTGTTTGAAGCCACCCACTTTTCAAGTGAGCAAAAGTATTGGAACAGACTATTATTAAACTATTAAACTTAAAGGGGAATTCCAGTGCTCCGCATGAACAATGTATCAAATAGGTCATGTAATATGTACTCTATTTTGACAGCATAATGTTAAATCCTCTCTCATTTAATAGTGTTTTGAGAAGATTTTTATCGACAATTACGAACTTTCAGGGGCGCTGCCATTTTCGCAAGTCACATGATTTATGTGCGCGGATGTGACGTGTACCGTGCCGCGGCAAAGGCTTGTTTATATGGGACACCATTTATGCCCAGCGCCGATTTCTCGTATTTATCCTCATCAGATGAAGAAATAGGAGTATCGGTTGATCGGGAAGATGGAGGAATACTTCCATACAGATTTGAACCTGTGGCTGTAATTAATGTTGAATATTCGGATGGTTCTTAATGCCGAGTCTGACTACTCGGAGCCCTACGCCCAGGACATAAGTGTGTAAACAAATGCCCCCGGGAGCTCCGGTGCCGGCGTGCTTCCAGGCAGCGGAGGCCGTTAGCCCCGGACACCGAAGCTCGGCTAAAGGCCTCCGCTGCCTGAAAGCTCGGCTCGCAGGCCCGCCGCCGGAGCTCGCTCATCAGACTCCACGTCATTCCCATCCAAAGAACCATCCGCGGCTGCCGGCCCGGAGCTCCGGGAGCCTTTGATTACGCACTTATCTCCCGGTCGTAGGCCTCCGAGAAGTTAGACTCTGCGTCATTCCGCCTGAAGAACCATCCGAATATTCAACATTTGCAGCCACAGGTTCAAATCTGTATGGAAGTATTCCTCCGTCTTCCCGATTAACCGATACTGCTATTTCTTCATCAGATGAGGATCAATCTGCGAATTCAGCACTGGGCATAATGTAATCGAGCCTTTCCTGCGCAGCTTACACGTCACATCCGTGCACGTAGGTCATAAGACTCGGGAAAATGGCAGCGCCCCTGAAAATTCGTAATTGTCGATAGTCATCTTCTCAAAACACTATTAAATGAGAGAGGATTTAACATCACATTGTCAAAATAGAGTACATATTACATGACCTGTTGGATACATTGTTCATGAGAAGCACTGGAATTCCCCTTTAAAGTGAATGACATTTAATATTTGGTGATACTGTAGAAACCTTACTTGCAGAGACCATTTTAAGGTTGTGGCCCATTGACTTGATCAGACATTCTTCATTTTTAAATGATTTTGCACAGCTTTACTGTAGCCTCTTTCAGTTCTCGTTTGTTTCTGGCGGTTTCTCTCTTCAGTCTGTTCTGCTCTTCAGGAGGTAAATTGCATGCTCTATTGGGTTAAGGTCCGGTAATTGACTTGGTCATTCTAAAACCTTCCACTTTTTCCCATTCATGAAGTCTTTAGTTGTGTTGCCATTGTGTTTTGTCTCATTGTCTTGCGCCGCTTGATTAGTTTGGACGAATTCTGTTAAATTTGCCAGAGAAAATGGTTTTGTTGACATCAGAATTGATTCTGCTGCTACCATCACATGTTACATCATTAATAATGACTTGTGAGGGCGTTCCAGAAGAAGCCATGCAAGCCCAAGCTATGACATAAACCTCCACCATACTTCACAGATAAGCTTGTGTTTTGGATCATGAACTGATCCTCTTTTTCTCCATACATTGGCCTTTCCATCACTTTGGTAGAGTTTAATCTTGCTTGCGTCAGTTCATTAAAACTACTCTTGGAAATTGTCTTTTCCAATTGTGCCAAGCATATTCGCATGTATTACTAAAAAAAATAACAAAGAAATATTAAGCGGCTAAGAAAATGGATATTATTTTGTTGAGCTCTTTGTCACATGTTTGTGAATGAAATTGCAATTTACCGTTTCGGTTTTCCAGGCTTAGATCCCGCCTACTTACTGCTAAGGTGATCGGTGATTGGTTTTCGTGACGTCACTCATCAAGTTTGGTTGCATGGCGGCGGTTGTTGGCGTTGCTGTCATAAATCAGACATCAACACGGGAGGAGAGAGCTAGTCGTAAGTAAATGCTTCTATGATACATAATACGATTATTCGATTGGCGGGGAAGGGGGAAATTGAATTTATGAATGGTTTGAACTATAGAAGGCCGGTTTTTAAACCCCATTAAATGACTATTCGCGCCGCCTCTTGGCTGTGACGTTGTGTTGTCACGCGAAAATGTCACTGGACGGCTAGAAACTTGCGAGCGGAATTTGATTAGCAGTCATAATGGAGTTTCGCCTCCAATCTCATCCTTTTTCATTGAAGTTCAATTAAATGATAGCCAAGCTGGGAGAAACGTTGATTCTATCGTTACTTCCGAAGTAGCCCGCCCCCCAGTACCGTACTATAAACGGCAAAGCGACACTTGTTATTATTATCACGCTTGAAGGTTGTACTTGTTGTATGAGTAAATGTATTATTGTATACAGCAGTCCCGTAGGCATGGTTACACAAAAAAGGTAAAATAATTTACCACAAATCTAAAGAATTCTATAGAATTTGTACAGAACAATTTGTTCTATAGAACTTTGGCTGTGGTTTTCTATAGAATTTCTACAGAACAGAATGTTTTCTATAGAAATTATATAGGACTTGGGTCCTAAAGTTCTATAGTTCTTTAGAAACTGTTTAGAAATGTTCTATACATTTTTTTAGCGGGGTGTATGTCTACACATATATATATATATATATATATACATACATACATACACAGAGAGAGAGAGAGAGAGAGAGAGAGAGAGATAGTGTACACCACAGATGCATTATTTGCCTTGAGCATGTAAGTTTCTTTCGGCCTGTCCCGCTAGGGGTCGCCACAGTGTGACATCTCAGATGAACGCTCATATTTAATTGGCACAGTTTTTACGCTGGATGCCCTTCCCGACGCAAGCCCTCTTGTGGAGTAGAAGCCCCAGTGAGATACAAACTCTTGACCCTTGGCTTGAGGATGCGGATGCTAGTGGAAAAGTACAGAGAAGGTCAGAAGGAGCCAAATTGTGTCTTTGTAGACCGAGAGAAAGCCCATGACAGAGTACCAAGAGAGGAACTGCGGTACAGCATGCGCAAGTCCGGTGTGGCGGAGAAATACGTATATTAAAATAGTACAGGACATGTATGAGGACAGCAGAACAGCGGCGAGATGTGCCGTAGGTGTGTCAGAAGAATTAAAGGTGGCGGTGGGACTGCATCAGGGATCCGCCCTGAGCCCCTTCCTGTTTGCAGTAGTAACGGACAGACTGACAGATGAGGTTAGATTGAATTCCACTTGGACCATGATGTTCGCTAATGATATTGTGAAGTGCAGTGAAAGCAGGGACCAGGTGGAGGAACAATTGGAAAGATGGAAGCACGCACTGGAAAGGAGAGGAATGAAGATTAGCTGAAGTAAAACAGAGTATCCTCCAGGGAGAAGAGATAGTGAAGGTGGATGACTTCAAATACTTTGGGTCGACAGTACAGAGGAGATGTGGTAAAGGAAGTGAAGAAACGGGTCCAAGCGGGGTGGAATACTTGGTGGAAGGTGTTCTATGTGACTCTGGAAGGATTAAGGGCAAAGTTTATAAAACAGTGGTGAGACCGGCCATGACGTACGGATTAGAGACGGTGGCACTGAAGAAACAACAGGAAGCAGAACTGGAGGTGGCAGAAATGAAGATGCTGAGGTTCTCGCTCGGACAGGGTTCGAAATGAGCTCATTAGGGGGACAGCAAAAGTTGGATGCTTTGGAGACAATTTTCGAGAGTACAGACTTCGATGGTTTGGACATAGCTAGAGGCGAGACAGTGAATATATTGGTAGAAGGGTGCTTAGGATGGAGCTGCCAGGCAAAAGAGGGAGAGGTACACCAAAGAAAAGGTTGATGGCTGTTGTGAGGGATGATATGAGGACAGAGGGTGTTAGAGAGGAAGATGCACAAAATGGGCTTAGATGGAAAAAGATGACACGCTGTTGCGACCCCTAACGGGACAAGCTGAAAGAAAAAGAAGAAGCTCTGTAAGATATTTTCAGAAAAACTCATCTGTTTGCTGTGGCAACCACCAACATTTATAGTACAAAAAAAAAAAAAAAACAAACCGTGCACTATGTATTTTCATTAAATGCGCATCTGACTCAGAATAATAAGGATGTTCCCCATTTGATGTTATGAATTGGGGTAAGAAAATGTGTGAAAAGTAATTTTCTTGAACGGAGTAGAGTATCTCAAGCGGTGACTTAAATTGGTGTACTGGAAGTGTGTCAGTTTCATCTGACCATGACCTGGTGCATTATCCGCACTGCTGAAGAGAGACCAAAGCATTTTCACTCTCAACTGCTTTGTAGCCTTGAAATCACCTCGAAAGCTCAACATGCAGCAATTCGAACGAGAATCGGTACTTGTGGAAATGATCAGATGACAGTGTGGTTTCTTTCAGAGTTGGCACGTGAGTGCTGTTGTTGTTTTGCTCGTGAGAAGCGCCAATTGTCTCACGAAGGCCACGACTGTCCGGCACAGTAACATTCCTTTTCCTCTGCAGTCTGAGATTGAGTTTGCTAATTTCAGCATTCGGTAAAACAAAGTTGTTGGGGTTTATTTTTGCGTTCACCTCAGTGAAGGTATCACTTCCTGTTCTCACTTTCATTGCCTATATAGAAGATGAGTAGGTGGACAGTGTCGGTACATAGCAAACTTCATACAGAGCCAGGGGGAAAAAAAATTATCTGTCAGAAAATGATTGTGGGTGCGGGGGGGGGATTTTGTGAGATAGGCCGTAACTTGTCTTGACAGCTGCTTCTGAACTTGTGCAAAGTTTTTATTAAAGTCCCGGCCGGCCATGTTTGCAGCTAGCTTCCGACTCCTTTGCGCGCCTTCTGCCAGCCAGATGTTTTTCTTCATTTTGGTGACGTAGTAGCAATTGAGACTTTAACCTGAACTTCAGTAAATCAATATTTAGGATTTCATGTTTTGCTGAAAACCAGGTATTAGCATGTGCTAACATTTTATAGGATGGGGGCGGGAACATGGGAGCCTAGCAGTGAGGACATTTGGACATATCCTGCTTTTTAAAATAAAAGCATCATACTTTTATTAAGAGCACATAATTATTCTGGTCCCTCTCAAACTTTGGTTCAAGCCAGCCTCCCAAAAAAAAAAATATATATATATACCACCCATGTTCAATATGTTCAGTCACTGCAAGGTGACAAATATTTTTTCATGGTACCAACCAAGTTGTTTTGGGATCGGTTTTGTCTGTCGTATTAAAGCAGTTCCACCTACTGTGTTTTTGACATCCATCCATCCATCCATACATTTTCTAAGCTGCTTATCCTCACAAGGGTCGCAGCGAGTGCTAGAGGCTATTCCAGCTGTCAACGGGCAGGACGCGGGGTACACCCTGAACTGGTTGCCAGCCAATCGCAGTGCACATAGAGACAGACGACAGTCACACTCACAATCACACCTCACACTTTAACGTTGGATGTTTTTGGGATGTGGGAGGAAACCGGAGTGCCCGGAGAAAACCCACGCAGGCACTGGGGGAACATGCAAACTCCACATAGGCGCGTCCGGGATTGAACCCGTGACCTCAGAACTGTGAGGCCAACGCTTTACCAGTTACTCCACCGTTCTGCCTGTTTTTGACATGCCTTTCAAAATAAGGATGATTCTTATTACTTAATTAAATCAATAAACAAAAATGTAAATTGTAGTATGTATAAATAAAATTAAATTAACCAATTAAAAAGCAAGACAGCTAAAGTAATGCAAAGAATTGATAAAATGCTTGATTGGCCCATTTAAAGACCAGAGGCCCTATTTTTGGCACTTTTTGAGCAAAGGAAGTGACTCCAAACACAGCAATATACTGTCTACATTAATCCAGGAATCAGAACCAGAATCAGCTTTATTGGCCAAGTGTGTAAAAATGATCAAATTCCGAGCTTCCACCGTATCAGCCCGCACGCTGGCATTCAAAATCGCGTTTCCTTCCAGGTCACGATGCAGTTCCTGGGGCGTCTTTTGGACACCGTGTCGTCCGTATCCACCCTGTTCACCAACCCTTACCGGGTGAGGGACGTGCAGTTGTCCGACTACGACGGGGGAGGGAAGGTCAAGCTGAGGCAGGAAGGACGTCTGGTTCTCTATAAGAACCCCCAGTGCCAGTCGTGGGATTGTGTCCTGATATGTCCCGACACTCCGGCGGCAGCCCTCAGGTCAGTGTGTGACATGTCCATTTTTGTTTACCTGCTTTCAAACGCCACACATGGATGGATGTTGAGCAATACAAGGATACTGATTGATGATTTTCAGAAAATCAGTTTCACAGTTTTAGAGGTGTCGGTAACAAATCTATCCAGATAAAGGTGAGAACATAAGAGGTGTGATTAGCTTCTAAATATGCGTCACTTTCGACTCAAGGCTTTTCCAGGTGGCGTCAGAGGAGGACGCCATGAACTGGTTCCCGCAGTACGCGCTTAAGCTTCCGCCCTTTTACGACATTCTCCCGCCAATGAAGCCCGAGACCGCCCAGATGATCGTGGACTGCCTGCGCAACCACCCGAATTGGAGCGCCGCTCACATTGCCGTGGACACGGGCCTCAGGGAGTGTCTGAAACACAACTACGTCCAGAGGTGAGACGAGGTTCTCTGGAATTTGTTGTCGACCGGCATTTAGTTCCGTATAAATCGATCCAAAGCTGATGGGGATTGGGGCTGTGGTGTTCCCCCAATGTAGCACAGATTTTTCTTATGATTGTTTTTGTTCCATGGGTTTGCTCAAATACTCAAAAAACGGGCTTGCCAAAGTTGCATGCAATCCCATCAGGCCCTGCCTCCTCTCTTAAAGGAACAGCTACGCAAGCTATGCATACATTTTGCACTTTAATTTAAAAAAAAATGTTTCAAGCATGTGGAGGAAATGTTTTTTGATAAGATCTCCATATCATAGATTTTTAATTGTTGAAGGTGGGTCTAGAACACAGGTGTCAAACTGGTGGACCAGGGGTCAATTCTGTCCCCTCACATGATTTTATGTGGCCTCTGATAGCAAATCACGTGTGTTGAACTGTTTTTTTGCTAAAATACCATCTATCCATCCATCCATTTTCTTTGCCGCTTATCCTCACGAGGGTCGCGGGGAGTGTTGGAGCCTATCCGAGCTGTCAACGGGCAGGAGGCGGGGTACACCCTGAACTGGTTGCCAGCCACTCACAGGGCACATAGAGACAAACAGTCGCACTCACAATCACACCTAGGGGCAATTTAGAGTGTCTAATTAATGTTGCATGTTTTTGGGATGTGGGAGGAAAGCAGAGTGCCCGGAGAAAACCCACGCAGGCACAGGGAGAACATGCAAACTCCATACAGGGGATCCTGGAATTGAACCCGGGTCCTTAAAACTGTGTACATACAACAATCACAAATTGTCTTCTCTTTCCATTACGTTAATATATTACAAATATTTTTTGTTATTAACCGTGCTTGTTTACTGGATTCTGATTTCAAAACTAGTCCAGTGATTTGTACTGTATATGAGATGATAATGAGATTATAATACATTTATATCGGTCCGCAGTCAGAACGACCCTCCGAGGGAAACCATAACTGGGTGGAAAAATGAAGTTTCACACCCCTGACCGAGAATATATCGCCCGACGTAAATCAGGTTAACTGTAATGGGTTTTATGTTTGCAGTCAGATCAACGCTCGGGACGCACTCGGCCAGACGCCGCTGCACCTGGCGTGCGAGCGAAGCGACGTGGCCTGCGTGAAGGAGCTGCTCGAGGAGAGCCAGGCTCGCACGGACATCAGAGACCACCAGGGAGAGACGCCCATGCACATTGCCGCCAAGCACGACTCCCCTGCCGTCATCCAGGTGAGCGGGTCCAGACCCTCGAGTAACATATTATCTTCTAAAAGTTTCCGAATGGGGACGCTCATGATCTGGGAATTAAAGAGTGAAATATTAATTCCATTGGAATAAATTAGAGGAATAAACCAACACAAATGAAAAGCAGAAGAGAGTAGGCATGAGAGTTGTCTTATTTTAACTTATTTTACATTCAGTTCTAACTACAGCCAGCTATTCAGTGTCTGAGCAGCTTAATAACAATAAAACAACTTTTTAAAAAAGCTACTGTTGCATCCGAGACTTCTGGGAAGTATTCCCAGTTGATGGCAACATTAGGGGCAACCTTAAAGGTCCACTGTCTTTTTTTGGGATGATTTTTAGTATGTTATTAATGGGAAAAAATGGCAGCCGGAATGGACCCATCCGTTTTCCGTGTTTTTTTTTTTTTTTTAATGTTTTTTTTGTCACTCCCGCCACGAAAATCCTCTCGAGGGATTTGTTTTCGAGAAAAGGCGCGAAGTGACTTACATGGCAGGACCACCCCCAAGTGGGCTCCTTTGTTTATATTAGTTTTACCTCCGGGAAGGTAGCTCGTTCCTTCGTGTTAGCCAAAATGCCGGGTCGTTGTATTGCTGGATATTGCTCGAACACTCGGGAGGATGTGTTCATTCTTCATACTTTTCAAAAAGACCCAGTTCGTCGTGAAAAATGGATTGCATGGGTGCAAAAGACGAGAGCTTCGTGGGTTCCAAATGACAGGTAGGTGTGCAGAGAGCTACGAGAAAAATAATCGTTGGGGCAGACGACGTAATGCTCTCAGAACGTAATAAAAGATCCGCGTGTGTAAGTCAGGGGTGCTAAATGTGTCGATGCACCCGTCAACGCCGCAGACGGCTTCGGCCGGGTTGGCTCATCGCGGCGCCATCCGGGTAGCTCATACATACTGTCTGGGAGCCTGTTGTTAGTGAGAAGTGATCCGCATATCATCTAAATAATGCTCGAAACGATAGATTAATATTGCCCCGGTCACTTCACTCGATTGTGTCCGCGGCGGACGGCGTCAGCCGGGCTGGCTCATACGTACTGTCTAGGAGTCTGTTGTTCGAGGTGATCCACATATCATCTAAATATGGCACAAAACGGAACGATAGGATAATATTGCCCCGGTCACTCCACTCGATTTGTGAGATGTTCTCTTCTTTGAAAAGAGCTTCCGTCTCCCATAGTAGGTGGCACAGCGTGTTTTCAATGCGAATGTCCCGGTGTGACATAACGGACAGACGTTGCAGGCAATATGGCGACCACTTGGATGTCGAACGAGACTTCCGCAACTTTCCGCATGGGTGACGCGCTCTCCGCTCATATTTAGTTTTTCGAATGGGCATTGAAGTAAATAATGTTATATGTATTTTTCATTACAATATCTATTTTAGAATGTTTATAGGCGTGACACCTGACCTTTAAACCCATTACAGAAATCCAGCAAGTGCAAACTTGATTAGTTGCAACTTGTAGGAAGGAATTAACTGCACTGCATTATGATTGGGAACCGAGAGTGAAACTTCTGTTTTTCGTGTCAAGAAAAATGCCAGAATGGCGAAACGTGGAAGGCAACAGAGCCTGAATGCGCGTGCACAGTCAGCCATTTTGAGACCCTCTCACTTTGTATGATGTTCATCCAAATTTTGATACAGTCTTTCCATATAACAAACAATTTTTTAATCCATCTCCTCAGTTGTAAATTTTCTTCTCATTCCGGCGCTGCTGTTCTGTCGCCGGGCAGGTGTTGTGCTCGCGCTTGTGCTCGGGAGTGAACGAGCTGAACAACAGCAGGGAGACGCCGCTCCACGTTTCTTGCCGCCTGGGCCGAATGGAGGCCGTCAAAGCCCTCTTGGGGGGCGGGGCCAAGTGCAACGTCCCCGGCGGCGCCGGCTACCCGATCCACTCTGCCGTGAAGTACAGTGAGAAGAGGTGATAATTTCATTTTGGAATTGTCCAATTTTGAATGATAAGATGGAGATTCCCAGAATTACCTTTTTCACAATTTTCATGTCAACTTGGTTACAATCAATAAATTACTAATATCAATAATTTTTCATTTTCTTCACTGTACTGTATAATATTTTCTTCCACATAATACTAGTGAACTTTCTCCTAATTCTTTTCTTTCCTGTTTCTTTGATGTTATGTTTTATGCATTGTGTATGTGGGGGAGTAACCAATGGTGTAGTGGTGCACACGCCTGCCTTTGGCGCGGGCAGCGCGGGTTCGATTCCTGCTCAGTGACTGTGTCGACATTTGCCCTGTGACTGACTGGCGACCAGTTCAGGGTGTAGTCCGCCTTTCGCCCGAAGCTAGCTGGGATAGGCTCCAGCTTTCCCGCAACCCCTGTGAGGATAAGCGGCTTGGATAATGACATGACATTGTGTATGTCTCTTTTTACAGGCTTATATTGGACCTTTGGCGATATACTGGTTATCACTTTCTGATTTTATGTTTTACTCTTTGATTTCAGCGTTTTTAGTCATATATTGGTTTGAATATTCTGAGAAATTCATCATGAGGTTTATTCGTTTTCGTAAATTCCACAGCCCGAGTCAGTAAATTCATTTTTAATACATCCGTTATTTAGATATTTAGATTCCCTTGACAGTTTTCATGCTATTTGATGCGATGCACATCATACGAATTGTTGTCAGCTGTACAGAAGAGATCCTGAAAGCGGATCCTGACCAGCTGCACGCGGAAGACTCTTTGTATGGCGGGACCCCCCTCCACTGGGCTAAAACTGCAGAGGTGAGCGACATCACATCGCTTCTCTGCACATGAAATAGCTTCTCGTTTTTTTTTTTTTTTTGGGGGGGGGGGTTGAGCACATAGAAAATGCTATGATGGAAGAGGAAGTGGGGAAAAAAAATCCCCTTCCATGTCGTGAGTTCCCCAACTTTGATAACATTGTAAACGGAGCGATTAACAAAAAACATATTTGTGTTTTTATTATTTTTAACAGATTTTAGACGAGGGCGGCACGGTGGCTCAGCTGGAAAGCGTTGGCCTCACAGTTCTGAGGTCCCGCTGCTGAAAATTCTCCTTGTGATTTAATGCGCATGCGCGTATATTTTTTTAAACTTCCGGTCATTCTGAAACGTCCCCATCCACGCTTCGATATGCGCCATTCGACAACTTGTCGCCGAGTGTTCATGTTCGCTATGCACGTCTCGGAAAGACGAACGCGGCGAACGTACATATAAGTGCTTATCTTTTTATCAACTTTTGTTTTAAGGTTAGGTTAGGATATAACGTATGTTAGCTCCCACTATGTCAGGGGTGTCAAACTCATTTTTGTTGCGGGGTACGTTGTAGTTACGGTTTTCCTCAGAGGGCCGTTATGACTGTGAAACCATGAAACTCTTTCACCCCATCATATTTACACGGGAAATTTATGTGCTAGTTTTGGAATTAGAACTCAAGGTTAATGTGTTTATAAAGTATTGCTGATGCTTGGGTACACAATAATGCTTGTAATACCTCAACATTATCATTTATGATATGACAAATTGATACTTTGGTAGAGATTTTAACAAAAATCAGGGGTGTTCATACTCATAATTCGCCTTGGCGGGCCACATAAAATCATGCAGTGGGCCGGATCTGGCCCCCGGGCCTTGAGTTTGACACATGTGCTCTATGTAGAAGAAAAGGAACTATGAGACTGGTACGCGTCTGCTACGTACCCAGAGTTCCCCTGTTAGTAACGCATGCGCATTCATCACAGGGAGACTTTTCAGCACGGGGGAGCGGTCAGACCGTCACACCGGGTTCAATCCCGGCTCCGCCTGTGTGGAGTTTGCATGTTCTCCCTGTGGCTGCGTGGGTTTTCTCCGGGCGCTCCGGTTTCCTCCCACATCCCAAAAACACGCAACATTAATTGGACACACTAAATTGCCCCTAGGCGTGATTGCGAGTGCGGCTCTTTATCTCTATGTGCCCTGCGATTGGCTGGCGACCAGTTCTGGGTGTACCCCGCCTCCTGCCCGTCGACAGCTGGGATAGGCTCCGGCACTCCCGCGACCCTTGTGAGGATAGGCGGCTAAGAAAATGGATGAACGGATGGATTTTTGAATGAAAAATGATGGATGGAGAATATCTTGCTTCTCTGAAGCCGTTTCCGTTGATGTCAATACTCCCTCGTTCACTTTCCTCCATGTTGTTGCCGTCTGTTATTTAAGCTATTCGAAGTATCGATAACTGAAAATCTACTTAAATACAGTAACAGTTACTTCCCAAAAGTGACAGCTTGGCCACATTCCACATTCTAGATGTGTCGCATGCTGCTGGAGAGGGGCAGCGCAATCAACTACCTCAGTAAGACCGGCGAGAGCGCGCTCCACATTTGCACCAAGAAGGGTCGCTTCGAGGCAGCCATGGTCTTGCTCACACACGGCGCCAACGCCAATCTGAAGGGGCAGGACGGCAACACGGCGTTGCACCTCGCCATGAAGGTGCCTGGCTGAGGTTTTGTGGCCCTCAATCCCGGACAAATTAAATAATGTACGTATTTATGTCCGGACAGATGGATCACATGGAGTTGATCAAAGCTCTGATCGTGTTCGGTGCCGACGTGGAGATCCACAACGACTTGGGAGAGACCCCGGGGCTGATCGCCGCTCGTACAAGCAAAGGTACTGCCACAGAGTTAAAAATCAAATCCATGGATTATTCAAAGTCGTAGATTAGTAGTACTTGACGTATTACGCTGTAACAAACTTTGAAAAAAAAAACATTTGGACAAAGATGGGAAGAGGAGCCAAAAATTGTACTCAAGTAAAAGTTTTTTAAAAACATTTCTTTGTGTGTGCAAGTCTAACTGCCAATGCCTTGCATGTTGTTTGGAAAAAAAATAAAAACAAGGTCCTAATAGAAAGATACTGCTGGACATGCTGTGTAGTGTGGGTGTGCATCGCTGCCTGCCCCCCTCCTCTGGCAGCCCTCCGCCCATCGCCAACAAGGTCGCGGTGCCAGGCATTGGTAACGCCGTCATCCCGCTCGCCATCTACCAGTCCTTCCTTAAAACTCATTCACTGCCACTGGAGGCTGTTGAATTCAAATATCCATGTTAACACGGAGCACTAACAGCAGGGGTGTCAAACTCATTTTTGTCGCGAGCCACGTTGTACTGGCGATTTACCTGAAAGGGCCGTTATGGCTGTGAAACCGCCTCGTCATATTTACGCATGAAATTAAGGATAGTGGGTTTTTCCAACTATTGTTGTTTGGTAACACAGAAATTCTTCTAATATCTCAACGTTAAAATTTATACAATTCGAAATTTTGGTACAGATTTGAACAAAAAAATCATGGTAGTTGATACACATGATTTTTCTCTGCGGGCCACACAAAATCATGTGGGGGGCCGGATGTGGCCCCCGGGCCTTGAGTTTGACATCAGTGACTTCCAGTGAATGTTAAGATCTTTGATGCCTCTCATTAACATTTTATTGTACTGTGCTTGGGTGCATTGGTGCCTTAAGATACGAGTGACTTGATGGGAGTTTTTAAGGATACGAGCAATGGTGCAGCAGCACATTTAGACATTCAGTCAAAACAGTACTCATCCGTATATTCTTTATTTTCTGTGTGGAGCTGAGACATCTATACTGCATTGAAATCCATGTACAATACTGTGTCTTACACTGCCCCCAGGTGCCCAAAGCAGGCAGCAGCACAATGGCTATATTGAATTGACCCGAGGTGTGACAAAACTGTGTAATTCTTTTAAATGTTCTTTCATGATGTATCTTAAGGCACCACAGCACTTAGGTACATAGTTTAATATAACTTAGTGAGCACATCTGCAATTAAAAGGGGACATATTATGTATATTTTTCAATTGCTTGTAGTTATCCGTTAACAAGTACTGGTAGTATTTTTGCCTATTTCTGAGAACATCTGTGATTGTGCTCTCCAAACCCCCAACAGTGTGTAAATTTAGACATTAACCACTCCACAAATGTAACCAGCCAGGCTGAGTTAATATCCGGGGCCACTTTCAGGCAAAACTTTCAATATGGTTTTGATGATATGTCCTGTGCGACACACGCACCCACACACAGTGTCGTGTATAAAGTGCTGAAAATCCCATTATTGACTTTTTGGGCATGCATATTTTTTTCCCACACTTGTAAAAATAAGGAGCCGATCCTGTTGCAAAGCCGGACTCATACACTCATTCATGAGTGTATGAGATGGGGTTACAGTAAACTTGCTGACTTTCATTTCAAGAAGACGATAGTTGTGTAAATTGTGCTATAATTCTGGGAACTGCTCATTTGTGGGACAAAAATGCACAATATGTCTCCTTTAATGTCAGGAAATTAATTACAGAAAATTCTACTCAAAAAAGGGCATTTGCATGCACTCCCTTTTTTTATTTCCCTCTTTTGATCTCGATTACGTTTTGGTACCACGCAAATCGCTTCCCTCTGATCGGCGCGCAGGGTTTGAGGACATGATGCACATGGGGGCTGCAATCGCTGCAATGAGCAGAGGCAAGTCGGAAGTGGACGGTTCCAGAATGGGCAAAAAGAGGTGCGTGTGTGTAGCTATTTTAATAAGGAAAGCGGAACAGTTTATTACGGTGTTCTTACTGCTCTTTTGAAGGATGGACACGCTGCTGTGTCTGGACGGGGGTGGAATCAGGGGCTTGGTCCTAATCCAGTTGCTCATCGCTCTGGAGAAAGAGGCCGGCCGGCCCACCAGGGAGCTCTTCGACTGGGTGGCTGGCACAAGCACGGGCGGCATCCTGGCCCTCGCTATCGTCCACGGTTTGTACATTTTTTTTTTTTTTTTAAACTCACTTCAGCTGTCATATCCCAGGATGAACATGATGACGATGATGCTTCCATTTTCAGGGAAGTCCATGGAGTACCTCCGCTGTTTGTACTTTCGAATGAAGGAGCAGGTGTTCAGAGGCTCGCGGCCGTACGAGTCGGCGCCGCTGGAGGACTTTCTCAAGAAGGAGTTTGGAGAGAACACCAAAATGGCAGATGTTCAGTACCCCAGGTACTACTTCACCCCGCTCGATTATAGCACAAATCAACCGTCTCAGACGCAGTCCTTTTTTTTTTTTTTTTTGCCTGGAGAAAAAAAAATTGAATTTTGTTTTCAATTTTAGGTGGACACATTAAAATCCGTTTTTCAAATATATATTTATTTTTACTTTTTTTTTTTTTTTTACAATTTATAAAATTTGGGAAAATACAATAATACTGTGAAAAATAAAAGCAAAATTATACAAAATATACAGTGGCTTTAAAAAGTCTACACCGGTCTTTTCAAATGCCACCGTACACAATTCATGTGACATTACTTGTGGAACTCAATTGAAAAAAATTGTTTTTTTGAGCGGGGAAGTAAAAATGTTAAAATATAAATGAAATTAATAATGGGCAGCACGGTGGTTCAGCTGGTTAAGTGTTGGCCTCACGGTTCTGAGGTCCCGGGTTCAATCCCGGACCCGCCTGTGTGGCGTTTGCATGTTCTCCCCGTGCCTGCGTGGCTTTTCTCCGGGCACTCCGGTTTCCTCCCACATCCCAAGAAACATGCGACATTAATCGGACACTCTAAATTGCCCCTAGGTGGGATTGTGAGTGCGGCTGTGTGCCCTGCGATTGGCTAGCCACCAGTTCAGGGTGTACCCCGCCTCCTGCCTGTTCACAGCTGGGATATGCTCCAGCACTCCCCGCGATCCTCGTGAGGATAAGCGACAAAGAAAAAAAAGTCTCCTAACAGGCCACAATCAAGGAAATAACACTTCTTTTTTGTTTAACGCATAAAACAAAGGGCAAAAAAGATGTGCCCTCTCGCGGGCAATGTCCCAAAACTGGAACGGGTATGTCATCAGTTGTGTGAAATGGTACATACTAGATATGTTTATTAATTCATTGTTATTCTACAACGACACTTACACATTAACAATACTGATGGATTAGCATTTTCATTTTTCTTCTCTTGGGAAACGCTCCATGTGTACTTGAGGCAGCCATGTTGGGTCAGGAAGGAAAGGGAAATAACTCCATACTAACTTTGACTGATGAGTTATCCTCTCCTGATACCAAATTATGGTTTCAGATTAAAACACTACAATATTTTGATATATTGGATATAATGTGTGACAATCACGATGTCCCAAAAATGGGACGCTGCCCACGAATGGGTTTTAAAGTCTGAAATCTATCTTCACATAGGGTGATGGTGACCAGTGTCCTGGCAGACAGACACCCGGGAGAGCTTCACATTTTCAGGAACTACGACCCTCCCGTCCGCAGAGAGCCCCCGTATGCCACCACCGCCACCTTCAAAGCCCTCACGGTCCCGCGAGGTAGGACGCACGTGTGGGCCGCCGCGCCGCGTGGCCGTCGTGTGCGAGCTGTGTCGTCCTTGCAGGATGGGAGGATGAGGATGTGTTGCTAGTAGGATACACAGTGGAACCGCCCAATAAGTGTAGGAAGGTGACGGATGAAGGTGTGTGTCTGCTTGACTGAAAGACAATTTGAAGTTTTGTCAGCACGGAAAAACGTTCGGGCTTGCTCACTTGATGCCGCAGTCACGTTTAAAGGGCAATTTCTTTTCATAAGAACAACTCGTGTGGCGAGCTGCCCGCTCCAGTGGTGCTGCCCCCACCTACTTCCGGCCAATGGGACGCTTCCTGGATGGCGGGCTGTTGTCCAACAACCCTACGCTCGACGCCATGTCGGAGGTGCATCGGTACTACAAAGTGCTGAAAGCAGAGGTGACTCGACTTGCTTGGATTTGAGTGTTCAAAAGAAACGAGAAGTGTGGCGTCCGATCACGTTCTGTCTTGCTTCCTCAGGGTCATGGGGCAGAAATCAAGAAGTTGGGTCTTGTGGTTTCTCTTGGGACTGGTAAGCCCTTGTATGTGCGTCCCTGTGAATAAAAAAAAAAAAAGTCAAATACAGTGGTGCCTTAACTTCGGAGTTTACCGTATTTTCCAGACTGAGTCGCGTTTTTTTTTTCATAGTTTGGCCCGGGGTGGGACTTATTCTCCAGAGCCACTTGTATGAGAAATTATTAACACATTATTAAATCTATCCATCCATTTTTCAAGTCGCTTATCTGTTATTTTCACACTGAAAACCGTAAGAGGGCGTTCTAGGCCCCTGTATCTGATGACTGATGGGGAGCACAGCTTCCGGGTGGATCCGCCGTGCAACTTTCCGGGAAGTCATCGGATGACTTGACAAAGTACGGGCTTCTGTGACAACTAAAACCATCGTGTCGGGATTCAGAAAGGCTGGAATAGGCTAGTTGTAACTGCCACTGATGATGAGTCTGATGTAAGCGACGTACAAGAGGAAGCGGCGCGTCGTCTACCTCCGGAGTTGACGGACTTGTTTTAGAAGTGACACCGAGGATTAAGATTTAATTGGATTTTAGTTACCGGACATTTGAAGTGACACAAACGGTTTTGGTCAACTTCTTCATATGTTATTTATTCTGTAGTTATCGGGATAACTCTTATTAATGTTATGTTAACCTACCAGGCACGTTCTCAGTTGTGTCATGTCACTTAAGCATACCGTTCAGCCTGTTGTTGCCTCTATTTGTATTTTAAATTCTTGGTCATTTAAATTTTAAATGACGTGTCTGTTCTTGATGTTGGATTTTAGCAAATAAATTTTCCCCCAAATTCAATTTATACTACAGTGCGATTTTTATGTTTTTATCTTCGTTTTTGTGGATTTTATGGGTGTTGGGACTTGTCCTACATAGCGACGTGTTGTCCGGAAAATACGGTAATTTGTTCCGTGAGCACGCTCGTGACTTAAATTACTCTCATTTCAA
Organism: Syngnathoides biaculeatus; assembly: GCF_019802595.1. Classification (NCBI taxonomy): domain Eukaryota; kingdom Metazoa; phylum Chordata; class Actinopteri; order Syngnathiformes; family Syngnathidae; genus Syngnathoides; species Syngnathoides biaculeatus. The sequence goes on along the minus strand of NC_084648.1, from coordinate 15,465,905 downwards.
ACCATCTTTACCCATTTAATTTCTTGCAAATGTCATTGGTCTGTTCCTGCTCCACGTTGTGGTCCTTCTGGTTTCCGTGCCTCGGCTCCATAAAGCTTGGAAATCATTGCTCTTGTTCGATCATTTATTCAACAGTAGTCATTTTTCAATCACATATGTACTCATAATCTTGGGTGAACCCCGCCTCTCGCCAAACGTTCTCTGGGACAGGCTCCAGCTCACTCCTGACCAATGTTCCTTCTAAGCTGCGCAATTGCGCATTTGCGCACTTGTTGCATAGTCTCAGCGCAGAGGAAAACAGATCCAGCACAGTGAACTACAGCCAGACATGTTTTTTTTTTAAACATTGCAGCACACTGCCTCTCACAAAGAGCTGCTGCTCAGCCACACCGGGCTACACATGCTAATTCGTTGTTTACCTGACACCCCCCCTCCATTTTAAAGGAGGAAACATAATTACAAACACCGGGTTATGTGAATAATAGAAGGAAGAAAAATGGTGAAACTGGACGAGATTTTCTCTTTTTTTGAGTAAAAAAGGTTTGGTCTGAAGCCGAACGAGAAAGTGCAGGATAAGATGGTGGATAATGTTAAAATTCCAACTTGGCACAGCTTGATCGAGGATTAAAGCACAGACGATACGTTGCCCAAAAAGCTAAATCTGTATTTTAAATACAGGAGGCAACATAACATTAACCTTAAAACTGTTTGGGAGCATCATTCAGCTTTCACCATGCGTTGCAAAAGATATTCTGGAAGTCAAAAATTAGAGGGAACATTGCTCATGACCCGAATAAGCATAAGCGGTATATAAAATGCATACATGTAGTGCCTTTGGACTGCTTTTCTCACACTGCACATTGTCACCGTGTGTCTTCAGGAAAGCCTCCCCAGGTGGCGGTGAGTTCCGTGGATGTTTTCCGACCCTCCAATCCACTGGAGTTGGCCAAGAGCATCGTAGGTGCCAAGGAGTTGGGCAAGATGCTGGTGGACTGCGTGAGTATCAGGTCACTCACCAAATTACTGGAAAAAATGAAGTCAGCGACGCGTATGACGTCACCGCCGCCCTACCTGACAGTGTACGGACTCTGACGGGTGCGCTGTGGACCGAGCCACTGCCTGGTGTGAAATGACCGACACCATCTACCACAGGTATGCATCTGAAGATGACCACAACCCCCCTTTTCGTTGTGGTCAGTTTCCTACTAATGCTCTTCAAATATTTATACAATGCCTCTGAAAAATATTCACATCATCAGAATTCTACACACAACAATGTGAAAAGGCAGTTTATTTTTTCAAGTGTATTAAAAATGGGGGCGGGGGGTTGAAATGATGTGGGTGTAAGTCCTGGGTGACAAACATACGGCGCGTGGGGCAGAACCGACGCACAAGGAGGCTCGATCAGGCCCGCAGGATAATTTAAAAGTAAAAAAAATGCATAAAAGATACGAGATAAATATTTTTAATAAAGTGCAATACATTGATTATACGCTAGGGGGCACATTGTTTTGATCAGAGAAAACAGTAACACTGCACCATCTCCTCCTTGTTCTGACTTTGTTTTTACCCTGTAATGTTTTGTAAAAGGAATGTTCATTTAATTTCAACACTTTCCTAATGTTCTTGTGCTACTTGACACCAAAACAAAGGAAAGACATGATATTTTGGTTGTTTACAGCATAATTTTAATGGTCCGGCCCACTTGACGTCTGCCGAGGCCGTATGTGGCCCACAATGCGAAAGTGTTCCCACAGCCTTTTGCGATGTAGCTCCAAATTAATGCGATGGGCCTCACCTCTCCCGCAGGCTGAGCCCGCAGCTTTCCCAGGAGGTGATGCTGGACGAAGTGAGCGACGCCATCCTGGTGGACATGCTGTGGGAAACGCAGATGTACCTTTACGACAAGAGGGAGGTGCTTCAGTCCCTGGCCAAAGCGCTCACGGACAACTGCAAAGGAGAGAAAAGCCCTCACCTGAGCGCTGAACGTACAAACTGAGGCGGTCTGTGAGTCTTGACGCCAATGCCATCATCTGACCTCTCAAGCCCGATAACAGGTAGCCCGATCAACTTGTGATGGTTCTGTGTGTGTGTGTGTTTCTACATATATAAATATGTATATTTATTACTTGTGATAACATGTTGAGTTACTCGATTCTTTCCACGTGTTCGTCATCTCACCTTTTGTTGGACTTTGGACTCAACCACCGCTAACATTCTTTCACCAGAATTTTACTTGATATGCGCTAAACGGTGTCCTCACTCGACACAAGCTCGTGACTTCCAATTCAAGAACTGTTGAAGCTCTGTTGTGAATAAAAGGTGTTGTCTAATCTTTGTCAAATCAGAACTTTTGATACAGCTCTTGTATTATTTGTCATTCGTTGGTTGGGCGTCGCTTGAAACTACTTGAAAGTCAAACTGAAGACCAACTGGAATGGGGCAACTCGACTTGCACTGTTACATTTTGTACACTTTAAATAACAATTAATGTTGGATGTCAAATAAAAAGGGTTTCCATAAATTGCAAATTAAATCTCTTCTTTTGCTGTCTGGCATCAAATCATACTCGGAGCAGAGTTTGGTCTCCCTGTCTCCTGCAGGTGGTGCCGGTGCTCAATTTCAGCGGAAGCATTGCATCGTGGGAAAGGTGCGGTGGCGACGCCTGTGAAGCTGATGTCAGGTGCTGTCGACTGCATGAGGCGGAACCCAGATCTGAACTGAGCCACGCTGCCTTCAAGCAGGTTTTATTCTTCGTTTTTAAGGTATAAATAAATCCGCAGAGTTGGCTGACTACAAACGAGAGGAAGTGTGCAACCAGATCCGAACTGGGGAGCTCATGAAGAGGAACCAATAAAGGAAGTCCTCGCGTCGACTGAGAATACACTCTCTGCAAGTGACCTATAACCCCTTCAAACAGGTTTCTTTTTTCGTGTTTGAGGTATAAATAACATTCTAGAAATACTTTGAATTGGACAGTCCTACAAACAACAGAGGAAGGGGACCACCAATTTCAAACTGAGGACTTTTGATCTGCAGTCAAACTTCTGTTCCACTGAGCTGTACCCGCTTTGAGATAGCTTTTATGTTTCCATATTTAACGTATCAGTAAGGAAAGTCCCTTCAGATACGGACTGGATGTTTCCACAACGGTCCCACAAAGGGTATCAAACTCATTTTGTAGTTACGGTTTCTGTCCGAGGGCCATTACGACTGATAGCACGAAAAACTGTAATATTTACACGTTAAATTTATCAACTAGTTTTGGAATCAGAAATCAAGTGTAATGGGTTTTTCAGCTATTGTTGATGTTTGGTAACACAAAAATGCTTGCAATATCTATCTATCTAATTTATTATATGACAGTTTAGTCACGAACCTCGGGGGCGTGGCTGGGCCCAAATGCAGGACTCCGAGATGGGGGCATTATGTTAGGCGTAGTTTTATTGAAAGCTGAGGTCATACACAATGTAAGCAGTCCGAGAAGGCAGAGGTACAGAAACGCTAGGCTAGGTAGGATCCAAAAGACGAGGTCTGATGACTAGGAGGCAAACTAGGAAACATGAACTAGGACTTCACTCAGACTATAAAACATCAACTTGTCATGAGCCCGGCTGGACCACGGCCAAGAGGGGCGTGGCCACTGCCCTGGCCGGTGACACCTGTCACCGCTCACAGATGTTTCTTATTGGGACTGCAATTAGATGGTGTCTTTAAATTGGACTTTTGGTCACTGGCATTCGGCAGTTCGCTGTGCGTTGTTCCCTGAGTTAGTGTGTTGCATTCCTTGACAGTAGGAATCTCCACCACTGAAAATGGTGGAGTGTTGAGCTATCCTCGTCACAGTGTTTCCACCTCAGTTTCGTCCTGCCTTAGTTAATGTTCCATAGTCAAGTCCTAGTTCATAGTTTGTCTCCTAGTCATCAGACCTCACTTAACGTTTTTGGATCCTGGCTTTGCTTAGCGTTTCTTTACCTCTGCTTACACCGTGCATGACCTCAGCTTTGAATAAAACTACTCCTAACATCATGTCCTCGTCTTGGAGACCTGCATTTGGGCCCAGCCCCGCACCGCAGGTTTGTGACAAAACTAAGACAGGACTAAACTGTGGTGGCACAGAAACGCAAAGACGAGGATAGCTCAACACTACACTATTCTCAGTGGTGGTGATTCCTACTGTCAGTGAATGCAACTCACTAATTCAGGGCACAACGAACTTCCAATTGCCAGTGACAAAAACTCCAACTTAATCACCCGTGTAATTACAGTCCCAATGTGAAATAGCTCTGAGCAGTGGCGTGGCCACCCCCCTCTTGGCAGTGGCCAAGTCTTGCTCATGACAAGTTTGAAATTTTGGTTCAAAATTGAACAAAAATCATGGAAGTTGATACATGTGATTTGCCTTTGCGGGCCACATAAAATCATGTGACGGGCCGGATCTGGCCCTCAGGCCTTGAGTTTGACATCTGTGGTTAACGCTATCTAAAAAGGACTAAAGGGGCACCCAGACTTTAATCGGGAATTTCGATTTACAATCAAAATGCTTTACCATTTAAGCTAAAACCGTTTGATACACCTTTTGGTGTTTCCGTTTCTGGTATAAAGAAAGTCTTCATGGATTTGGACCCGTAAATGTCGGCACAAAGAACACGAGGAGGGGGCACCGAGTCTTAAACCGGGGAACTCAAATGTTGTGACACATAAAACATTAAAATGCCGTTCGTGAGTCTTAACTGCAAAAAAACGTAGAACCAAGTAGATCAAGCGGGAGACTAGCCAAAGCCATTCCGGAGCAATCAGGACACTTCCTCGTTCATCTGGAAGAAAGTGTGGAAGTCCCACTGATGCCATGATGTCACCTCATTGAACGAGTGAACGCTTTCCTCCATTAACCCGGAGCAGACAGCGCTGTATTGTTTTCGGAGCCAAAAGAACCACATCAGCCCTCGCGAGCAACGCCCGCACATCCTCCGCTCCCGACGCGGCCACAATGAGGCAAAAATCCTCCCTTTGGATGAGGGAAGGGAGGGGTGGTCGGGGGGGGGGGGGGAATTCCCCCATCCTCACGGTTCCCAGCGTGCTTGTAATTAGCGTGAGACCTTTACAAATTGGCCTCTGTGGAAAGGAAAAGAGCGAAAACGCTGAAGAAAAAAATGAAATCCTCAAGAGACGGTGGATGTTGATGCTTTCTTATTGTACTGTAACGTGACAGAATTCTCCCTATGTAGCGATGTTCGAATTAACTTGTCTTTCAGGATTTTTCAAATACAAAAAAAAAAAAAAAATAACGGCTCCAAGATGCTTGCGTTAGCGGGTGTTCGAGGTTGTAGAGTTGAACCGTAAAAGTCCATCACAGGCAAAATTCAGAACCGCTTGGTCACGTCCAACTTTTCAAATGAATTAGTTCAGTTCATCATGTAACGTTTCGAATGAAGTCCATTGTTCTTTTTACGGTGGATCAGCTGGTAAAGCGTTGGCCTCACAGTCCTGACGTCCCAGGGTTCAAACCCGGACCCGCCTGTGCAGAGTTTGCATGTTCTCCCGTGCCTGCGTGGGTTTCCTCCGGGTACTCCGGTTCCTTCCCACATCCCAAAAAACATCCAACACTAATTGGAGACTCCAAATTGACCCTAGGTGTGATTGTGAACGCGGCTGCGTACCCTGCGATTGGCTGGCCACCAGTACAGGGTGTACCCCGCCTCCTATCCGTTGACACCTGTTATAGGCTCTGCCATTCCCCGCGACCCTCGTGAGGATAAGCGACAAAGAAAATGGATGGATGGATGGATCGGTTTATTACCCTCATTTCACTAGTAGCTAGCTACAGCTTTCACCCTACTGGCTCAAAAATGAGGAAAAACTCACTTGAATGGTCTTTTTTGTTTTTATGTAAAATTAAAATAAAAACAGGTCTTTTGTCTTTATAGTCTTTGTACTGAATTTTCAAACCCTATCATGCAACGCAATATGACAGGACCGTTGATTGATAGTCACAATCTCCAACATCGGTCACGGCATTCCTCACAGGTCTGGTGACCATGTTGACGAAATAAAAAATATCGACTGGTGCGGCAATGTTTTGGGGCATTTCCTGTTTTAAGTCAAATAGGCTTATCGAAATCATTCCATTTTGCTAAATGCCAGAATAGGTATCGTAATTTCCAGCCTATAAACCGCGACTTTTTTCACACACTTTCAAAACTGCGGCGATGCGGCTAATTTGTGCATTTTTTCTCACGGCCACAAGGAGGAACTCGAGCGGAAAAGGTAAGAGTGAGACCGGTGGAATATATGTGTCAAGGAATTGACTTTTGCCGGTATGTTTTTTTTTTTTTTTTTTGTAACCTGCCCTATTAGCCCCGTGCTAGCGGTTTGCAGCGCCCATTCCCACATATTGTCTGCGTGGCACTCAGAAACTCAACGCTGTGTGCATTAACACGGATATCTTGCTTTTTGTGTACGCGTGTGTCGCTAACGGCTAGTGCGGTTAGCGCCGCATTAGCAGTTAGCACTACACTAAATGCCAGAATAGAAGTAAGTTTCTTTCGGCTTGTCCCTTTCGGGGTCGCCACAGCGTGTCATCTCAGATGAATGCACATATATGTTTGGCACAATTTTTACGCCGGATGCCCTTCCTGACAACCCTTCTAGGCCCCAGTGGGATACGAACCCACAACCCCTGGTTTACCAAACCAGTGCTCTTATCACTGAGCTACGGGGCTTCTTGCGCTAAATGCCAGAATATGTAGCGTAATTTTCAGCCTATAAACCGCGACTTTTTTCACTCGCTTTCAAAACAACGGCAATGCGGCTAATTTGTGCATTTTTTCCAACGGCCACAAGGGGGAACTCGAGCGGAAAAGGTAAGAGTGAGACCGGTGGAATATTTGTGTCAAGGAAGTGACTTTCACCGATATGTTTTTTTTTTTACCTGCCCTGGTAGCGCCGCGCTAGCGGTTAGTGCCACGCTAGTGTCCCATCCCCCTTTTGTTCCCACGTAATGTCTGCATATCACTCTGAAACTCAACGGTGTGTGTGTTAACTCGCATATCTTGCTTTTTGCATACGCGTGTGTCGCTAGTGGCTAGTGTGATTAGCGCCGCGCTAGCAGTTAGCACCGCGCTCGTGTGTTACTGCCGCACCTCAGTGATTAGGATTTTTTTTTTTTAACTGGCCCTTTTTGGGCTGCTGTATTGCCTTGGCTGTTTTATATATATATTTTTTCACCAACCCTGTTCATGCTATCGTGTTGTTGCTATATTAAGCTAACCGCTTTCTGTTTATCGTCTTTCTTTGTAAATATCTCGTGTTTCAATGTGGGCACTCGCGGCTTTTGCACAGGTGCGGCGTATGCATGTACCAAATGGTATTTCCTTTACAAATGTACTGAGTGAGGCTTATAATGAGGTGCGCTCTGTAGGCTGGAAATTACGGTAAGTAAAGAAAATATTAACCGGATGGACTGATAACATGGTGGCATTTTGCTTCACGTGTGTAGTCTGTGTTGCATAAAAGCAACTAAGTCTTTTGTGTGTGTGTGGTGACTTGTCAGCGGGAAGCACGATTAACTCCCTCGCTGACTCCCAATTATTCCCCCCGTCCCCGAGGAGATTAAAGTCTCCCAAGTGGAACGTCTCACAATTGACCACCTTGAATCAAATGTTCCAACCCTCCCCACCGAGCCTCTGTTTTGACACTCGGCACTCATCCAAACAACTGTCTGCTTGATTTTTTTCCAAATTATTATTCACACCATGGGGGGGAGGGTGTCAATCTTTCATTTGTAAAATACATCCATTGTTTAGTGGAAGGTGATAGAATTGAAGGAAGTTGTAAAAAGGAAGAGGTGTAAACTTTTTGGATGGAAATCGGAGGCAGGCTGAGGGAATGACGAGGGGAGCGAAGACCTCTGCCAAGAACCCCTTTTTTTTCATTTCTTTTTTTTGAAGAGTGTTTAAAAAATTAAGTTAAACTAAGTTTAAAATTAAGTTAAAGTTTTTTTTTTCTTTCCATCGCTAGATTTTATGGACAAAGGACAGATTATTGTAAAATAACACCTGTGAAGCAAAATCGAAAATAGAACATTAATTACCGTAATTTCCAGGCTATAAACGGCGACCTTTGTCACACACTTCCAACCCTGCAGCTTATGCAATGATGTGACTAATTTATGCATTTTTTCGAGCGGCCACCAGGGGCGCTTGAGCAGAAAAGTTAAGAGTGAGATAGGTGGAATACATGTGCTGAGGAAGATGCAAGTTTAGTGTAACTTTGCACTTTGTGCATGAATAAAATTAGCATGAAGAGACCCTCATCATGGAAAATGCAAGAAGAAATGCATATGGCGCATCTTTCAAGTTACTGTAATTTACGGCGCTATAACCCGCGACTTTTTTCACACGCTTTCAACCCTTCGGTTTATGCCGTGATGGGGCTAATTTGTGCATTTTTTTCTCACGGCCGCAAGGGGTCACTCAAGCGGAAAAGGTAAGTGTGAGACCGGTGGAATATATGTGCCGAGGAAGTGACTTTTACCGGTGCGGCCCAGTTAGCGATGTGCTAGCAGGTTACTGCCGTGTCTCAGTGATTTATTTTTTTTTAATCAGCCCCGTTACCGTGACGGCGCTAGCATTAGCACGGTGGCGTTAGCGCTAGCGTTGTCATTAGCACAGAGGCGCTAGCATTAAACTCTCTGTACCGTCTTTATAAATATCTCGTGTTTCAATGTGAGCACTTGCGGCTTTTACACGGCTGCGACATATGTATGTACCAAATGGTATTTCCTTTACATATGTACTGGGTGAGGCTTATAACCAGGTGCGCTCTGTAGGCCGGGAATTACGGTAAAAGCAATCGAGCTGGGCGAAAAAAGAAGGAAACAGAGCTGCTGCACGTAAACTCGGCACAAATGAATCGATGGTGACGCGCTGGAAACGGCAGCGGGAAGAACTGCAGCAATGTAAAAAGACGAAAAAAAGCTTTCAGAGGTCATAAAAGCAGTTGGCCTGAACCGTGTTGCTGCCGCGTCTCAGTGACTTTTACACGTATGTGTTTTTACTCATCCCTGTTAGTACTGTGTTACTACCGTATTGCATCTGTGTTACTGCCACTTCACAGGCACTGTATGGAAGGAAAATTAAAACTTTGAAAACTGTGTACCGTCTTTGTTTTGTAAATATCTCAATATGGGCACAGGTGCGGCTTATATATGAACAAAATGCTTTGTCGTTTAAAAATGTTCTGTGTGGGGCTTATAATCAGGTGCGGCTTATAGTCCAGAAAATTACAGTACTTAGAAGGCTACAGAGCCTGTATAAGTATTGCAGTTCACTTTTTGGGGGTTCAATGCACTCCAGGATTTTCATTTTCCTTATATAGAGAATTTTGTACTATGTCATGGGATTTTACAGTGCCAGTAATTATATTATTATTAGTAATAGTATTTATATTTTTATTCCACGAGGATTTTTACCGCGGATCCATTTAGCTATTAACACAAGCCAGGGGGAAAGACAGAGAATGTCCCAAATTTTAGATCATTTCAGACTTCGATAAATCGGGAATAGCTACATTAACTTTGAGTACTAATTCAAAATATTGACTCAAAGGGTCACAAAATCCCGGACAATAAACACGACCGCCACTCTCGGCCCCCGGTCCGAGTCCTTTTGCGCTCGAACGGTACGCATTGCGCCGATGAGCGTTTTTCCCCCTCGGTCACACTTTGAGCCTTCTGACTGCAGGGAGCCGCCACGGTCCGGAGGAGGAACCGGCGAGGTGCATCGCGCAGTGACGTCGTGGCGAAGCGACAGCGCGCCGCCGTTCAAGGTCTGAATTGGTTGTGACCCACTTCCCCTCCACTACACTCATGTGTGAGCGTTAGGACGGTTCTTATCTTGTGACAGGAACAATGGGCTTGAATTGGATAAATGTTCCGTCCAATGTTGCCTGGAATCTCTCTCACACACACACACACACCTTCACCTTGCTGTGAACGAACTTTCTCTTGCACTATTCTTTCCTTATCCTTTGCTTTCTCTCACATCAAGTCAGATTAAGTGTGACGAATTCAAGGAGACAAAGGGAGACTAAATGTGTGTACGTGCCTGTTCCAGCGCTCCAGGCTGGATTATTTCCAGATTCCAGGGCCGCTTTCTTCAACTTTAAGCCCCTTTTGAGAGTCTTCAACTTGATTCTCCTTAACTGTGTTTCCACACTGAATCAATGCACACGATTCATTTTTCCTCCGTTGGACACATTGAGGACACTTTTTTTTTTTTTTTTTTAAATTCTTATTATTTTCCTTCCCACTTCGTTCATAACATGATTTTATTAATTACTCTTACTCAAAAGATGTTTATTTTTATGGAGTTCATTTGGTTTCGTCATCCTGGTTGCCTATTTTTTTGTGACTGCGTTACTTCACCCATCCATTTTCTTAGCCGCTTATCCTCACAAGGGTCGAGGGGAGACCAAGCGAGTTTTTCCTTGTTTTTCAGCCAGTAGGGTGAAAGCTGCAGCTAGCCACTAGTGTTGATTGAAAGGATGGCAACAATGGTGAAAAGAGGGTAATAAGCCCATCAGCAATTTAGGGTAAAAAGAACCATCCATTATCTTTGTCGCTTATCCTCACAAGGGTCGCGGGAGTGCTGGCGCTCATCCCAGCTGTCAACAGGCAGGAGGCAGGGGACACCCTGAACTGGTTGCCAGCCAATCACATCGCATACAGAGACAAACAACAGTCGCACACACAATCACACCTCGGGGCAATTTAGAGTGTCCGATTAATGTTGCATATTTTTGGGATGTGGGAGGAAACTGGAGTGCCCACCCGGAGAAAACCCACGCAGCCACGGGGAGAACATGCAAACTCCACACAGGCGGGGCCGGGATTGAACCCGGGTCCTCAGAAATGTGAGACCAACGCTATACCAGCTGAGTCACTGTGCCGCTGCTTATTTCAATCACATTTTTTAAAAATGTAGTGATAAAAAACAAAAATATACAGTACATTGATAGATTTTTGGGAGTCGCTGATGGTGTGTGCGGCTTGAGGTCGATTCCCGCTCAGTGAGGGTGTCACCTCTCCCGTCACCCTTGTGAGGATAAGTGGCATGGATAATGGATGGATGGAGAGGTATTTCAACACAAATGCACCGCAACACATGCAGACAATATAGCAATACTCATAGCCATATATTCTTCACTCACCAGAAACTGTTCAATTCTTTACATTCTTCTTAATGATATCATAATTAATGTCTGTTTTTCTAAAGTACAATGCTATAGAGCACAGGTGTCAAACTCAAGGCCCGGGGGCCAGATCCGGCCCGTGGAGGCAAATCATGTGTATGGACTTCCATGATTTTTTTTTTTTCAAATCTGTACCAAAATTTCAAATTGTCATATCATAAATGATCAAGTTGGGATTATCACAGGCATTTTTGTGTTACCAAACAACAATAGTTGGGAAAATTCATTAAGCTTAATTTCTGATTCCAAAACTAGTTCATGAATTTCATGTGTAAATATGATGACACGGTAAAGCATTTTTATGGTTTCACCGCCCCTGCTGTAGAGTGTAATATAGTGTAATGGGATAATTTTTAAAAAACAGTTTTTCTTTTCCCCTCCCTTTCCTCGACGCTGGAGAAAGTAGCCCGACGGACTTCTCACAGGGGAAGGTCCAGAACGCCGTAGGCTCGCTAGACGAGCTCAACTTAGCGCCGCCGCCGGTTCGCGGCCAGCGAGCGGACTCCGATGATCGAGTCCCGCAAGAAACAACAGTTGGAGCACAGTCAGCTGAATTCTGGAGACTCATTAACCGATTTGACTTGAAATTAAACACTGACTCACACGCCCGGTCAGGCATTGGACATTGGACCGACCTTATCTTTATAACCAGCATTTTTTCTTCCCTGTCTTTGTCTCAGTTGTCTTATTTACAGGGGTTAATCTTTTAATGGTGATTTTACCGGTTCCACAAGTATCTTAATGACATCGTCAACACGTCGACACGACGCTTTCATCAAAATCCCCTCAGGATCAAAGACTCATTTCATCCAGCCACCCGTTTTCTGCACCACCTTTTCCTGTTCAGGCGGCAGGGAGCGGAACACTCGACTGGATCTCGCTGGTGACTGTGCGCGTAACGATGGGCCCGATCTCCCCAGCAAGTGCGTGCACAACAATGGGCTGGATCTCACGAGAGAGTGTGCATCTAACAGCAGGCTGCCGTTTTGTATCTCGCCGGTGAGTATGTGTGTAACCGGTGGCTGGATCTCACCAGACGAGTGCGCACCACATCAAACTGGGCTTTTGAATCTTGCCAGCGAGTGTATGCGTAACAGTGACCTGGATCTCAGAAAGTTGGATCTGTCTGCATCACTGGGCTGGATCACAACCACCGAGAGCTTGTGTAACAGACAGATGGACTACACCGGCGAGTGGGCGTGTAACAGCGGGCCGGATCTCCCCAGGAAGTGCGTGCACAACAATGGGCTGGACCTCATGAAGAGTGTGCATGTAACAGCAGGCTGCCTTTTCTTATCTCACCGCTGAGTATGTGTGTAATCGGTGGCTGGATCTCACCAGAATACTGTGCATCACATCAAGCTGGGCTTTTGGATCTCGCCAGCGAGTGTATGCGTAACAGTGACCTGGAGCTCAGATAGTTGGATCTGAACCAGCGAAAGCTTGTGTAACAGACAGATGGACTCCACCAGTGAGTAGGTGTGTAACAGCGGGCTGGCTCTCGCCAGCAGGTGTGTATTCGTAACAGCGACTCTCACCGGCGAGTGTGTGCTGCAGCCTCTTTTCTTTATGGATTTGCGGAAGGAGAGCCCCGTGTGTGGAAAATAGCCAGCGCCACTGCCCGTAAACACAATGATGTCACGAACCTCCGGTGCAGGGCTGGACTCAAATGCAGGACTCCGAGACGAGGGCATGATGTTAGGCTTAGTCGTATTTTAAGCTGAGGTCCGAGAAGGCAGAGGTACAGAAACGCTAGGCTAGGCAGGATCCAAAAGACATGCAGCGAGGTCTGATGACTAGGAGACAAACTCTGGAGCCTTGACTAGGACTATGAAACAAACTATGACAGGACTAAACGGTGGTGGGACAGGAACGCTGTGACGAGGATAGCTCAACACGACACTATTTTCAGTGGTGGAGATTCCCACTGTCAGTGAATACAACTCTCTTAACTCAGTGCACAAACGAACTGGCCAATGCCAGTGACAAAAACTCCAACTTAAACGTCCGTCTAATCACAGTCCCAATGCGAAACAGAGCAGTGGCGTGGCCACGCCCCTCTTGGCAGCGGCCAAATGTCTTGCTCATGACAAATAAAAGCATTTAGACCTGAGTAAGCGGCACTACACTGTGTTTATGTGGCGCATTGACGCGTGCTAAAAATCCTGCCCAGAGAATTCCTGAGAATCACCTGAAGTTGAGACAGTAGCGCTGATCAGAATTTTACACTATTAGCTTTGAAATGCAAGTAGAGGAATCGCTTCATCGTGACGACGTTTCAGACGACGTAATATGGGTGGATAAACTCAGTTTTTATGCAAATTATTACCGCTATTCCGTAAAAGTCTTGTGGAAAGTGCAGAACGTCTCGCTCATGGTCACAAGTTCATAAATAGGCAAATGACAAAATATATATTTGTTTAATTTCACTCTAAATGGGTGGACGGGCAATAAGTAGATTTGTATAGTATACAATATAGGCACGCGATTAACAAAAATCAATTTTCCATATTGTGTTTCTACTTCCAGGTTTATCTGCTTGGCTCCTGTGCACAACCGTAATTGCTTGCTTCCATGCAGGCGCGCTCCCGTTTATTTATGGGCAACGGGGGCGCGCGCAGTCACATCTCGGGACCGAGCGGTCTGGACTTCAGTATCGAGCCTGCAGGGCCACTGGGAGTATCCGCGCTGCCACCTCGTGCACACATTTGGATGTTTGTTTTTTTTTTTTTTTTCTTTTCATTAATTTTTGTGTGTGGATTACACCGTTGCAACCGGGGATGCTGAAGAATTTGACGACTTTGCTTGTGCATGCAATCACTTTTTTAAAAAATACATTTTGGGATCCAGAAAGAACCCAAAAACTTCATCCGAATTGATTGAGGTTTGGTTCTAGTCTGGCTGGTTCTCTTCCTCCTGAGGTATGGTTCTGGCCTCCGGCCGAGTGCAGGGAGCGACGTCAGGGCTCCTGCGGTGTACCCCGATCGCCCCTTCCCGGAGCCTCCCCAGCAGACCTGAGAGGAGATGAGACCCGAGCTCTACCAACTCCTCGCCGGCTGCCTCTGCCTCGTACGTGCCGCTGCCGAGGTAAATAAAACCGCAAGTGGCAGGTTAATATTTGGCAATTTACGTGAATGATTTAACCTATCTTGAACCATCTCAAATGATACAGATTTTCAAAAATTCCTTTTTTTTTAACCACTAAAAATGACTTTACTTTAAACTTTAATGGAGAATCTGTTGATGAAAAACTCATAACTGCGTCAGTGCTCGACTCGCGATGGAAAAAGGACCGACCTTCTCCTGCTCTCCTCCCGGCAGGAGTCGCCTCTTCCCCGGGAGCTTGTTCAGCGGCTCTCCCGCAGCGACATCCGGAGCATCGACGACCTCCAGCGGCTGCTCGAGATAGACACCGTAGGTAAAAAAAAAAAAAAATAAAAAAAAAAAAAATAAATTTATATATATATATATATATATAATCTTCTGTTTTCGTTCTCGGTTTCCATTTGGTTTAAGCATAGTTAGTGTAAATGATTTAACATTACAATGTAAAAAAAAAAAAAAAAAAGTAATCCATATGTGGCATAAAATGAAACCGTGAAATATAAAATAATAAAAATGTGTGGAAAAAAATCATAGTTTTCAACAACGTAAGAATTTCAGGGAAAGATTTTTCCAGAAAAAAATACAATTGCACTCTGTATACCAAAATAAAAATATATAAAAATATGATTTCTTCCCCCAAAATAATCATATAATTACGCATACTAAAAATGTAAAAATATATAACATAAAATGTAAAATATTGAAATTATAATATAAATAAAATTATATTACATAAAAAATAAATAGTCCGAAGATAAAAATGTCAAAAAAAGTATTAATAACGAACGATACTACAATGTAAAAAATGCTGTGTAGAGAAAAAGTTACATCATATAGATGAAGTACAAATGAGAAAAATATTGCTCTTTTTTTAAAAAAATTATAGAATAAATAAGATGAAACAAAAATCACGGTGTATATATACTGCATATCATTTAATTAAAATAATAATGTAAAAACCCTTGTATGAAATTCAAATAAAATTGGGGAACTTAATCAGCTCTATTTACTTTTAAATTGAATTTACACGTAAGAATTGCAGTGAAAGATTTTCCAGAAAAATTTACAAATGCACTCTGTATACCAAACTAGAAATATACAATAATGTAATTTTTCAAAATTATAGTTTGATTCACAAAATAGATGTAACTATCATAGTACCAATAAAATAACCCCCGCCCCCAAATAATCATATAAATACACATACTAAAAATGTAAAAATATATAAAATAAAGACGAAAATGTAAAATATTGAAATTATAATATAAATATAATTATATTACATAAAAAATAGTCTAAAGATAAAAATGTCCAAAAAAGTATGAATAACAAATGATAATACAATGTAAAAAAATGCTGTGTAGAGAAAAAATTACATCATATACATGAAGTACAAATAAGAAAAATATTACTCTTTTTTTAAACAAATTATGGTACTAAACTATAACTTATAGAATAAATAAGATGAAACAAAAATCATGGTGTATATATACTGTATCTCATTTAATTAAAATAATAATGTAAAAACCATTGTATGAAATTCAACTAAAATTGGGGAACTTAATCAGCTCTCTTTACATTTGAATTGAATTTACCTATGGTTTATATTTCTATATATTTGCATTAATTGTACTCGCAAAAGTGTGTCTGTCCTTTCTCTGGTGTAATTAAAATATTAATGTAAAAACCATTGTATGAAATCCAACTAAAATTGGGAAACTTAATCAGCTCTATTTACGTTTCAATTAAATTTACCTATGGTTTATATTTCTGTATATTGGTATTAATTGTACTTGCAAAAAATGTGTCTGTCCTTTCTCTGGTGGTATTGTTGTTGTTTTTTGTCAGGGTGGGGGCACCTTCTGCCCCAATTTCCCATGCAAACCTTATCGTTTGAGTAATTCACGTGCCATTTTTTTTTTTCTTTCAACAATTAACGTTGCTCCAAATACTTTGCTTAGCGACAAGTAGTTGATCAGAGCATTTTTTTTAAAAATCTGCCTGCAGTGTGT
The DNA here is from genome assembly GCF_019802595.1 of Syngnathoides biaculeatus. NCBI lineage: Eukaryota > Metazoa > Chordata > Actinopteri > Syngnathiformes > Syngnathidae > Syngnathoides > Syngnathoides biaculeatus. Next base: position 15,449,535 of record NC_084648.1, on the reverse strand, counting down.
CCAGTAAAATGTTTCAAAATTGGAGCTAATGATTAGTTTAAACTTCATGTGTGCGACACGAGGCTCGCCATGTTGAAGGTCTTGAGCCCGCCCCTCCCTCCCAATCAGAACAAATTGGATGTATTAATGCGGTTGTTATGGTCGAGTTCTCATGGAGATGATGCTGTCCTCTCATCTCATTAGCCCCGCCGTTGCCGAGAGACCGACTTGACCCGTGTTGCTCTTTCCACTCTCCGTGAACCCCGGAGACACGCGAGCCGGCTTGCCAAAACCTCGACGGACGATTTGGAAAAGAAAGCGGCGGTTAAGCGATTCCGCGCGGAAATTGGAACGCTTGCTCGGATTTCCCTTGTGGGTCAAGTCTGAGACATTTGTTTATAATGTCATGGTGATCTCACCCTCATGTGGTTTAAAAAAGACCCCCCCCCCACAAGAACTAAAACACCTGAAATGTGAGGCAATGTCAACCAATCAGAAGCTTTGAGAAAGTTATTTGTGTAAAATTGAGGGAAAAACAGAAAAAGGAATTGGTCATGAAATCCCGCCATTCACTTTCAATGGCGTTTGTCCTTATTCGGGTCGAGCTGTTGTAATATTGTCGTTACTTTAATTGCATGACAACGCGACTCATGAGGAGATTTTGTACCGATTTCCTGGAAGTGCCACAGTACAGCCAGTCCCCGGTCTACGACTGAGATCCGTTCCCAAAGCAGCGACTTAACTCGAATTTCAGCTTAAGTCGGATTCTACCTTTAAAGTCAGAATTTACATCAAAATACTTTGTACGAAAAACAAATAGATTGAAATAAACAAGATGACGTACTTAGCGTGACTGCTGAGAGGTGGATGGAGAAGAAGAAGGGGAACCTGATCCTCAATCCTCTCCATCTTGACAAGTACCGAAGAACCTTGTTTTGTGATCATTGCTTCCGACATAGGAACGGAACCCCCGACAAGGACTAAAATACAGGTTTTGTCTTTAATAATTGTATCCACGGTCGACTGACTGAAGCTTCTGTGGTGTTGGTGTCTCTCCTTTCTCCAATCTTTTTATGATCTTGAGCTTCGTTTCCACGGTAATGGATTTTTTTTTTTTTTGGGCTGCAGAAGCATTGGTAAAAGACACAGCTTCCTTCTTTAACGCGATAATATCTAAAAAGGAGGGCGAAAAATGCAAAGATACTCTCGGCGCACAAACACGGACGGGCATTAGCCAGACAAAATGGCGGCCGGGGGACGGGCGTCTTAAAGTCGAAACGTCTCAGGTCGAGACCGTCTTAACGCGAGGACTCCCTGTATTGTGTCAAATATTTCAATTTTTTTCAAAGTTTACTGAGCCAAGTCACATATTTTCTGTGAGAAAAATCTTACGGAACACCAGCGAACAGATTTTTGCTGACATTCAAAAGTGAGACGTGATGCACTGGCGTGGGCGTCGTCACGGCCGACTTTAATCTGGACCAATCGAAGAGGCTCCTTCCATTCCCTTTAAAAACTATATAATATTTTTGCGGCGATCCATGTGGGACTGGAGCAGTGAACATGAGTGGGTACCATTTATTAAATACAGAATGAGCTGGTGAAAATAACTGAATGAGAGGGTGGAGGGGGAAGAGTGAGGCAACAGGGAGAAAAGATGGCGAGGGTGGGCGACTTCAAATACTTGGGCTCAATAATACGGAGCAATGGCGAGTGTGGTAAGGAAGTGAAAATCACTGGTGGCTTAAATATGTCGGCCCATTGCTTCGGTCTGCATCTTAAATTGCTCATCGGAGGTCGTCGGCCAACGCGTCGTTTTGTTCCGCTGCTTTTTGGCCGTTTGCTTAAAGAATCTTCCCGATCTCAACTGCCAACAAGGCGGACAAACAAACACCGCGTAGCTTTCGCCGAGCATAAAGGGCCACTCTGCCGATTTCGTTTTTTTCACGTGCGGCGCCGCCGTTAATCCTGACATCATTGACATGCAAATGGCGAGTGTGATGGCTCCCCCACCGGCTTGGGGGATGGGGCGGGGGGGGGGGGGGGCGCGGGGGTCAAGTGGCTCACTTCATTATGCCGTTGTCACGCCGCCCATTATTTGGTCTGGACTGGAAGGCCACTATGTTGCCATGTATAATTCATGCCGGAATTCCTGCGTGTCAGGGCTGAGGTTGAGATAGGCCGAGTGGTATGCGGGGGGGTTTGGGGGGGGAGGTGCTCCTATACGGACCGGACACTGATGCAAAGCGGTGAGGAAACTCCCCCCCCCCCCTCTTTGAAGTTATTGAAGCCTGTAATGAGTATTTTTTTTTTTAATACAATGAACCCAGGGCGGCACAGTGGATCAGCTGATAAAGCGTTGGCCTCACAGTTCTGAGGTCCCGAGTTCGATCCCGGACCCGCCTGGGTGGAGTTTGCATGTTCTCTGCGTGCCTGCGTGGGTTTCCTCCGGGCACTCCGGTTTCCTCCCACATTCCAAAAACATGCAATATTAATTGGACACTCTAAATTGCCCCTAGGTATGATTGTGAGTCTCTATGAGCCCTGCGGTTGGCTGGCAACCAGTTCAGGCTGTGCCACGCCTCCTGTCCGTTGACACCCGGGCTAGGCTCCAGCACTTCTCGTGATCCTTGTGAGGATAAGCGGCAAAACAAGATGGATGGATGTTGATAGTGGAAGTGCAAACATTTAGTGGGAAAGTACCGATTTCCTGACATGTCTGCTGACTCCCCTTTAACTTGACTTTGAATTAGGTTCAATTTGAACTCGGGGACATTTATTAGAGGGTGTGGACACTTTTGCAACCATATCATCTCAGTTTATTTTTATGTCCTTTCTGTTTTTCTGATGTGGTTGTAATGGTTGCTCGTCATTTTACGTTTAAAAACTTTTGTTCAATGTTTTTTTGAATTACAATGTATATAAAATATAAGAATCAGAATCAGCTTTGTTGGCCAAGTTTGTGACAACACACAAGGAATTCGTCTCTGGTAGTCGGTGCCGCCCTGGTCCGACATTCAGAACAAAGAACAAACTAACAAGAACAAAGAACAAGAGACATTAATTTAACAGGAACTATTCCTTATTCAAGTCACAGATGTGGAAAAGTGGGTCAATGCCCCACATTCTCTTGAGCTTGTTCAGCGTGCCCTTACCCGTTCGCAGTTCCCAATGACAATTGCGTAAAGGGAGACGTTTAAAGTGGCAAGTCGTGAGATAGTCTGCAGAATGTATTACTAATATGAATACTGATTCACCAGAAGGATATGAAGGTGTGTCCCAAGAACGGCACAAGGAAGAAAATACAGTAGTTCGCTGATTGATAATTTAATGACTTATTTGCCAGAGGGGGGAAAAACTGTTTGAATGCCTGCTGGTTTTGACGTTTGCCTACCTGATCGTAGGAGCTGGTGGCCAGGACGTGGAGGGTCCGAAAGGATCCTGCCTGCTCTGGATCTAGTTCGAGTGACGTACAAGTCTTCAATAGTGGGTAGAGCGGTCCCGACGATCCGTTCAGCGGTTTTGATTGTCCGTTGCAGTCGCAGTTTGTCCCAAATCTGTGCTGGAGGTGCACAGTACCGATTGGATGACCGTTGCGTAGAACAGTCTTGCGTGGTTCCTCAGGAGCCGCACGAAGTACATCCTTTGCTGGGCTTGTTTTTAAGGATGGAGTTTATGTTCGTCTCCCACTTCCGGTCCTGTGAGACTGTAATTTCCAAGAACTTGAAGGTCTCAATGGTTGACCCAAGACAGTTGGACAGCGTCAGGGGCAGCTGTGGTGAAGGATGCCTCCTGAAGTCCACAATCATCTTTACAGACTGTAATTTCCAAGAACTTGAAGGTCTCAATGGTTGACCCAAGACAGTTGGACAGCAGCTGTGGTGAAGGATGCCTCCTAAAGTCCACAATCATCTTTACAGACTGTAATTTCCAAGAACTTGAAGGTCTCAATGGTTGACCCAAGACAGTTGGACAGCAGCTGTGGTGAAGGATGCCTCCTAAAGTCCACAATCATGTCTACAGTCTTTAGAGCGTTCAATGCCATGTTGTGTTGGCCACACCAAACCTCCAGTGTCGCCAGTTCCTGTCGATACGCAGACTCATCGCCGTCTTTGATGAAGCCGACGACTGTGCTCTCATCTGCGAAGTTTTACCGTCAGGTGCCTCGTGGTGCAGTCGTTTGTGTACAGCGAGAAGAGCAGACGGATGCAGGTAAAACCCGATTGGATTGGCCAGGCGCATCGCTAGGTTTCAACGATTAATGTGGTTTAGTCGCACTCCCTAATACATTTCTGTTGGTAGAGGAGGGTGGGGGGTGGTGACGGAAAATCAGTGTGGCCAAAAACATGCTCTTGGTGGAATATGTTCTGATGGTAATTTTTAGGGGGCCTTAAGGTCAGTTTTAGGGAAGTTAGTACAATTACATCCATCCATCCATTCTCTACCGCTTCTCCGGGTCGGGTTTTGGGCGAAGTAGCATCAGAAGGGATACCCAGACTTCCCTTTCCCCGAACACTTCTTCCAACTCTTCCGGAGGGATCCCGAGGCGTTCCCAGGTCAGCCGAGAGACATAGTCTCTCCAGCGCGTCCTGGGTCGTCACCGGGGTCTCTTTCCGGTGGCACGTGCCCAGAACACTTCACCAGAGAGGCGTCTGGATGGCAACCGGATCAGATGCCCCAGCCACCTCATCTGGCTCCTCGACACTGATCCCCTTCCGGATGACCGAGCTTGTCACCCCATCTCTAAGGGAGAGCCCGGACACCCTGCGGAGGAAACTCATTTCGGCCACTTGTATCCGGGATCTTGTTCTTTCGGTTCTCCCCACTAGGTGAGGTTAGGAACGTATATGAACTGGTAAATTGAGAGCTTCCCCTTTAGGGACTTAACTCCGTCTTCACCACAACGAACCGATACAAAGTCCGCATCACTGCGGGACAATTACAGCTCACTATAAACACATACTAACAATTTTTTTTGCTGGGGAAGAGTGCGGGAGTGTGACAATTGTGTGTGACTCACACCCGCACTTTTGGCAGTTTTCTCCACCGACGAGCTGCAATGGCAAACTGGGAGTCGCTCAATTGGGTTCGATACTCAGCTCAGGCCTTCCCATGTTGGTTTTCTCTGTTAAAATTCCCCAAACATGCGTACCATGTTTGCTGAAATGTTATCTGAATTGTCCTCGTCAATGTTACCGTTCATGGTTGTTTTTTATCTCTTCGTGACTCGCTATTGACTGGCAACCGGTCTACGGTGTGTCCCATCTATCGCCAACAAAGTCAGCTGGGCTAGACCACAACCTGACCCGTGTTTTCATGCCAGCGAGCAAACAGCAGACACTACCGAGCCCCATAAATCAAATTAAATAATCTCATCCAGACAGCGACTCTTATGGATACATTTATTAATCCCGTGTAAAGTTATCTGCGCTTATCGACCTTTGGCACCGCGACTCGGTGAGGCTTGCGAGAATCATAACAATGACTGATGCGTATGAAATTTTTTCTCGTGTAAATGCGATCTAGCTAATGAGTGTTTTTCCTTTTGTAGTATTCAAACCGTGTTTGTGCACGTGTCGACACAAGGTTATGAGAATCAGCAAGTAGAACGCGTGACATCCAAAGAGGCTGTTTTGTCTCGCGTGCAGAAAACGAGGCGACGGCGGAGACCAAATACGACGACGGCAAGGCCTTCTCTCACGCCCTCCCGGACCGCAGGCGAGCGCAAACAAACGCGCGTCACAGGAGGAGCACTCGTGAGTGCGCTCTTACACGAATGCACACAAACACACACGTGCAAACTAGGTAAGCAAACATGTGATGCATGTGACACAATCCAGGTCATGCATTACAGACTAAGCGCTCGTAAGATTTACACGCGGAGATAAAAGCTAATCATTGTTGGGACGTGATACTGCTGGAAGACTGGTGAGAACGCGTACTGCAGGGACAAGACCGATACAGGACTGACACAGGTCTAGCTTTGGTGAGAAACAGAGTCCAGATGTGATGGCCACGTCACACCATGAAGTTCTGGTCAGCGTTTGAGGAAACGTTGTTAGTCGCGCAAGGTCGCCGGGATAGCGCCAGAAGGGTGTTGTTTGAACGCTAGCGAACGTCAATGATCGCTGGGAATCGGCGGAGAACGCCGGTCCGGAAAAAAAGTTTTGAACGTGCACAAAAGTTCTCACAGAGACCAGCGTTCATCAACGTTTAATTTTAAACGTTCCGCGGACGTTCTTGAACGTTCGCCGAGCGTTGCTCGCGTTTGCCTATCGTTAGTCAGTCGTTACTGTAGCGTTACTTGGTTGTTACTTAATCGTTTGCTTTGCAGTGAACGACTCACTGGCGACCTGTCAACGACCACTGAACAATTCCCGAGCGCACACAGCGTGAAACTAAAGTCAAATGCCTTTCAGAGAGTCCCAACCATTGGCACGACCAGATCTGCAGATCTCCTTCGGCGTCCATTGAGCGTCATTTGAGCGTTTCCCGAACTTCGACGCCTATGGGTGTATAAACCGATGCTTTGCATCCTTACTTGCAGCGCTAGTTGCTGAAGTCCCCACCCCACCTTTTTTTTCGTCTAGGCGGCATGATGCTGACTGTTCAAACTCACGAGAACAACTGAAGTGAGTATGAAATTTCCAACGTTTTTGTTCCCGTTCCACTGTAAAAATGACACGCCAGCAAAACGCTATTCTGTCGTTATTCACCCGTTTAGTCACACGCTCAACAGGCTCGTCTAACGTTGGCAAATGGCTCTTCGCGCGCCGGTGCCACGTTAGCACACGCTAATGGTTTTTAGGGGTATCGTATTTGGTCGCTGTTACACGCTTCTCGTGCGTTAGACACACGTTAATCGCACGCCAGATGTGACATCCTCGTTTGAGAACACTGAAAAATAGAACGATTGAAATGTTCAGAGAACGTTGACCAGAATGTCATGGTGTGACGGGGCCATGAGATGGAGGGACAGAGTGGCACTGGTGGAATCCCAGGTAAAGGTAGAACGCAAAGGACACTAGTGTAACCCGATGAGACACACGATAGAAGTGTAACATCGTTGAGACATGCACGACATTGCGACACGGAGCCGGTACGGGTCTCGAAAGTGTCTCATGGTCGCCCCCCCCTGCAGTGGTGGAGGAGGCGTCGCCCGCAGGCTGCAAGGTGCGCACCGCCGTCTATGAGATCCCTCGCAGTCAGGTGGACCCCACCGCCGCCAATTTCATCATCTGGCCGCCCTGCGTGGAGGTGAAGCGCTGCACGGGCTGCTGCAACACCAGCAACATGAGGTGCCAGGCGGCCCACAAGCACCACCGGACGATCAGGGTAAGAAGGACCACTGCCGACTTTATTGAGCCAGGTCACCTATTTTTACATCAGCAATGATCCTGTCCAAAAGAAATATTTCAAAAAGCATATACAGTACTGAACAACGTGCCCCGAATATGTACTCACTATTTTACTAGCCGTTACTCATATTTCAATTCAGGTATTGAGTGATTAAAATTATGATAATTTCTTTTTTTCCCAAATCTTGTCTGCTCGGGTTGTTTTCCACCATCTTCCAAACACAGCCGATGATTAACAAATTCGTGGGCAGCGTCCCATTTTTTGGGACATCATGATTTTCACGCATTATATCCTTCAGTATATCAAAATATTTAAGTCTTTTAATCTGATTCTGGTTTTTGGGACGATCGACTAAGAAAACCCAAGTACCCTCTCGTGGGCAGCGACGAGATTATTACCATATAACTCAACAATAAACGAAAAAGAAGTGTTATTTCCTTGATTGTGGCCTGTTAGGAGACTTTTATGTCAATATGGCAAAAAAATTGCCACCCTGACCATGAATGGGTTCATGCGCGCCCGCTGGACTTGACACCGTCGCGGGATATTTCATTCACAATTCTCCTCCATTTTTATCTTTCAAGTCATCGACTATCACTGGCTTGTGCGGTCTAAATCTTATCTTTGAGATATCCAAATGACAAGGAAATTAACGCTGCCTCTCTGTGATACAGCGATGCCTCGGTTCTCGACCACAATCCGTTCCAGAAAACAAAAAAAAAAGTGATTTGTTCGAAAACTGAATCGATGTTTTCCATTACAACGAATGGAGAAAGAAATAATGCGTTCCAAGCCTAAATAAAATAGGGCTTTTTAAAGCATTTTTTTTTAGCTTTTCCTGATAATAAACTGCATCGTAGGAATACACGTATAGTTTAAATACGTTATATCATAAAATAATTTAAGAAATATATTTATTTTTTGCTTGAAATGCATGCTTTAGTTGTAGCGTACGCTAGGCCGGGAGTGGAATGCCGTATCTGTAGCGACTCTGCCCCCAGCCTTGTAAACTTTTTTTATGAACAAAAGTACAGAATAAATTTAAACAAGCAACCTGGCTTCTTTGGGGCCATGATTGGGGTTAATACGGTAGAAAGAAAAACAACAGTCACTACTGGGACACTTTCTGTTTACAGAGGTTGCGTTACACACAATAACAAAAGTGCGCTATATGCGTTGCGTCAGGTTTTTTTCGGGGGGGATTTGAATTGACAATGACAAAACGCGTCGTGGGTGGGTCAACTACTTGCTTGTTATTTTCAGGTTTTTTCAGGGGGCGTTCGAATAGAAAATAACAAAACGCGTCCCCCTCCCAGATAGCAGATCTGGTCGTGTCAGCGGTTGGGACTCTCTGAACCGCACAAGGACTGTTAGTTCCTTGAAGTCTGTGTTACTGAGTCCTGCAACGGGTTCTTTCAAGGTGGCCAAGGTGCAGTACGTGCGGCGGCGGCCCAAACTGAGGCAGGTGCAGGTGCAACTGGAGGACCACCTGGAATGCACGTGCGCCGACAGGCGGCAGCTCGGCCCGACCTCGGACGCAGACAATGGTGAGTGCGGCGAGCCCGAAAGGTATTTATGGTTCTTTTCCTTTCTCTGTGTGCGTTTCCTCAATGCGACGACACTTTGCACTTTTGTTGTGTGGATACATCCCAAGAGACCACTTCCTGCTCCCAGAGGAAGTGACCAGAGTGGTTTTTAGTCTCTGGGTCAAGATGACAAGTGGCCTCCGGCTGACCTTTCCCAAACTTCTTTTGCAAAACATGCACGATGAATTGGACACTCTAAATTGCCCCTAGGTGTGATTGTGAGTGCGGCTGTTTGTCTCCATGTGCCCTGCGATTGGCTGGCGACCAGTCCAGGGTGTACCCCGCCTCCTGCCCGTTGTCAGCTGGGATAGGCTCCAGCACTCCCTGCGACCCTCGTGAGGATAAGCGGCTAAGAAAACGGACGGATGGATATTCCAGTGAATTGGACTTAATTTGACATTCCAAATCGGCCGGCACGACGACCGTCTGGTTAGAATGCCTCGCTCACAGTTCCAAGGTTGAAGGTTTGAATCCCGGCTCAAAACTTCCTGTGTGCATTTAGCATGTTCTCTCCATGCTTGTGCACGGTATTCTGTGTATTCCATCTTCCTAAATTAAAAAAAAAAAAAAAAAACATGCAGATTGAAGACTCTAAATTGTCCAGGTGTGATGCTGAAGGGTTGTTTGTCTAACTGCATCCTGTGATTGGCTAGCGACCGGTCTCGGGGTTTTACCCTTCCTCTTGCTCAAAGTGTTTTTTATTAACATTTCCACTTCTCAACTTTTCTCTCGTCAGGCATCCGGTGAATTCAGTAGATGGAAGATGGAAATGCAGCAGCATCTGGGACAAAAGCAAGCGCAAGACGAGGCCACACCGCGTACTTTCGCGCCATCTATTTTACGGAACATTCCGCGGAAGAAGTCGTGCAGCCGCATTTCGGGACCTTTCGGCGGATATTTGACCCGCAAAGACGAGCGCCGTTGTTCCTCGATAGAGAAATCGGAGGAGAAGCGAGGCGGGAGTTCTCGCGTAAACCCTCTCATCGCCGTCTTGGATTATAAACTGGGATGAATCCTCTCCACAGGCTGGGATTAAGACTTTAATACATATGCATATATATATATATAATTTTTTTTTTCCTGACATTTATCTCTCGTATTGTGTACACTCTTGTTTGTAAAACTGTTATGTTACCATCACGAAGAAGGCAGTGGGGAGGAGGGGGGCATCCTTTTGACATGTAACCGTTACTAATAAACTATTTATACCGGAACATTTTTCGCTAAAGGGGGTAGAACAGAACATAGTCTATGTGTGATTGCGTGTGTGCGTGTATGTGCGTGAGGGAGATTATGTGCAGGATCATAATGCGGAAAGGCTAAAATCTCCACCCAGTTTTAAGTGAGAACAGCACGCAACGACAAGACCGCAGAAGAAGATTCCGGAAGAGGGAGATTCAGTGCAGAGGTAACGCCGCTCGTTCGAGGCTCTCCTCTCCACTTTTGTAGAAGTCAAATCAAGGATATTTGTCATAAATAGCCTTTAAAAAGAGGACTGAGAAAGAACACCTCAAGCCTGGTAAATTAAAACAAAAAACTGTTGAGTCACAATAGCTCACTTCTTCTTTTCCTTTCGGCTTGTCCCATTAGGGGTCGCCACAGTGTGTCATCTTTTTCCCATTTAAGCCTATCTCGTGCATCCTCCTCTCTAACATCCACAGTCTTCATGTCCTCCCTCGCAACATCCATCAACCTTTTCTTTGGTCTCTCTCTCGCTCTTTTACTTGGCAGCTCCATCCTCAGACTCTCTCACCTCTGGACGTGTCCAAACCATCGAAATCTGCTCCCTCCAACCTTGTCTCCAAAACATCCAACTTTGGCTGTCCCTCTAATGAGCTCATTTCTAATCCTATCCGAGCGAGAACCTCAACATCTTCATTTCTGCCACCTCCAGTTCTGCTTCCTGTCGTTTCTTCAGCGCCACCGTCTCTAATCCGTACATCATGGCCGGCCTCAACACTGTTTTTATAGACTTTTCGCTTCATCCTAGTGGAGACTCTTCTGTCACATAGAACATCAGACACCTTCCCCCAACTGTTCCATCCCGCTTGAACCCGTTTCTTCACTTCCTTACCACCTTTGCTCCGAATTGTTGATCCCAAGTATTTGAAGTCGTCCACCCTCTCTATCTCTTCTCCCTGGAGCCTCACTCTTCCCCCTCCGCCCCTCTCATTCATGCACATATATTCTGTTTTTACTTCGGCTAATCCATTCCAACCTCATTGTCACGACCCATCGGAACGGAGGTACGACCCAAATGCAGGAGTCGGGAGACGCAAGGTAGTTCGGGAAAAACGTTTATTAATCCAAGGTCGGGGATCGGGCAGGCAGTCAGGTACAGCAGCGGTAATCAGGACGTCGGGCGTAGAGAACAGATCAATAGGCAGGAGTCGGTACACGTGAGCTCGATCAAGGAAGGTAGAAGTGTCAAAGGAGTCAGGCTTACGCGGTCAGTCGGAGAACAGGCGGAGGTCGGTACACACAGGAATACGATCAGAGATACAGGGGTGCTGGAACGGGGCATGAACCTCAACGATCTGGCGCCGGACCAGTCATCCCCATGGTCCTATATGCACCGGGGCCAATCAGCCAGCATGAGGCGCAGGTGTGTGCCTCCTAATCAGCGCGACCGCCAGGATCATGACACTCATCTGTCAGCCTATCCATTACTACCGCAAACAGGAAGGGGCTCAGGCCGGATCCTTGATGCAGTCCCACCTCCACCGTAAATTCTTCTGACACCTTTGGCACATCTCACCTAAAGGAAAAAAAATACAGCATGCCTACTGTTCAACATGGAGGAGTTACTTCTGGGGTTGATTTGCGACATGTGGCACTGGGTGTCTTGAGTAAAATGAAAACTTATCACGATGAGGCGAAAATATTCGACACATTTGTTTTTATTTGCATCTAGAACTGCGTGTCTTGATTCGTTGCAGGTTGCAGTTGAAATCTCAAGACCATCAAGGCACTGGGAAGCGAAATCTATCTCACAAAGGGGAAGATCACCGTGTGCATGTTGGTGAGAGCGAAGACGGATGGGGATAAGCGAGTGTAAAGGAAAGGTGAGAGGGAGGAAATGAAAACAGACAGGCAGGAGAACAATGCGTGCGTTTAAGTGTGCGTCAGAGCCGGAGCCAGAGAAACCGTCATCGCGGTCAAAGCTCAGCTAAGAAGATTAGCAACATGCCGGCTAAAATGCCCCGTGCGTCCTCAAATGCGCTGATAGGGGGCGTTAACTCGAGAGGCAAACCCAACCTCGTCTTTGAGTTGCCACCGAGGTGCTGTTGTTCTACACAAGTCAATTAGTGCCACCAGGATTTGAATTTAAAGGGCAAGTGTCATCCTTACAAACATTATAGCGCGTCATCCATGCGCAAAGTTGCGGAAGTGTCATTCGACATCCAAGTGGTCGCCATATTGGTTGCATCTCCTGCCCGTGACGTCACCCCTGTGGGAGACGAATACGCCCCTTCTGACACGGAAGCTCTTTTCGAAGAAGAGAACATCTCACAACCGAGTGAAGTTACCGGGGCGGTATTACCATATTGTTTCGAGCCATATTTAGATGATATGCTGATCACGGCCAAACCGCCTCCCCGTCCGATCCACTTTGATCATTTCCGCCGCCGCCCGGCGCCACGACGAGCCACCCCGGCCGACAAGGCGTAACTGCGATTGGCTGGGTGTTCGGATCTGACTTGAAGTAACTCTGCCTGGTGGCGCAGACGGTGAATTTTAGACAGCGAATTGTAGCCAGTTGAATTTCACATTTTTCTTTGCCGCTTATCCTCACAAGGAGATATTGCAAGCATTTTTATGTTACCGAACATGGACGATAGTTGAAAAAGGCATGAAGGTTGACTTCTGATTCAAAACTAGTTCATAAATTTCATGTGCAAATATCCATCCATCCATTTTCTTAGCTGCTTATCCTCACAAGGGTCGCGGGAAGTGCTGGAGCCTATCCCAGCTGTCAACAAGCAGGAGGCAGGGTACACCCTGAACTGGTTGCTGGCCAATCATAGGGCACATCGAAACAAACAGTCGCACTCACAATCACACCTTCGGGCAATTCAGAGTGTCCAATTAATGTTGCATTTTTTTGGGATGTGGGAGGGAGATGGAGTGCCCGGAGGAAACCCACGCAGGCACCGGGAGAACATGGAAACTCCACACAGGCGGGTTCGGGATCGAACCCGGGTCCTCAGAACTGTGACGCCAACGGTTTATCAGCTGATCCACTGTGCCGCCCTGGGTTCATTGTATTAAAAAAAAAATACTCATTACAGGCTTCAATAACTTCAAAGGGGGGGGGGGGGGAAATAAAGTTTCCTCACCGCTTTGCATCAGTGTCCGGTCCGTATAGGAGCACCTCCCCCCCAAACGCTTTCCCAGTTGACCCACCGTGCCACCGCAACTCATTTAGTCAGGTAAAACTCCAAAAGTACACACAAGTGTAGGTTGAAATCAAACCCAATCATAAAATACATGTAATGATAGTGGCAATTGTTTTTTTTTTTTTTTTTTTTTTTATGTCTTCAGATGATTGGCATGCTTTTTCTGGGGCCAACAACGGACAAAATAAAAAAAAATAAAAAACACAACAAATGAAGGTGAAGGAGAACTCGCTTCGGTGCCCTGAGAATGAAAATAAGTAAAATAAGCAAATTTTACATTACAGATTCCAGACTCCAACAAACCATTTTTTTTTTCAAGATTCAACAAAGCAATTATCGATTTTCCCAGCGTGAGTCGATCCCCGGCGAGGACCCCGCCCAAGGGTGTTTCATTTTGGCTTTTTAAAATGGTAAAAAAAATAATTGCTTTCTAATTAAACAGTTGCACCCTGGACGAAAAATCCAGCAGCTACCACTGCCACATACGCATAAAATAATAATAACAACACAGAAAAATAACCCCTATTGTCAGCCCCGCAAAGTGAACCCACCCCCCTCTTCCCATCCCCTGCAGCTCTTCCTCTTTTGCCCCCCCCCCTCCTAAAAAGCTTGCCCCCTGTTTACAGAGGCACAAAAGAGAGAGAGAGAAAGCTCTTCAACTTGAAAGGGGGGTTTCAATACTTTTTTATGGACTCTCGGACTGCGTGCTGATCGAGTGGGCGCGCTGGAACTTTCACCCCCCGCGGCTCCCCTCCGGCCCTCCGCCGCGTCCGACGAATCGAGGCCGACCCATTTTCGAAGGCTTGCCTCGAGATTAAGCCACGCAGCTGCGAGCAAAGACGGTTTTGATGCGGTTCTGGCGTGTTGCGTCCTCTTTAATCCCCTCGTGTGGTCGCGCTCGCATTTAGCACAAAAGCCATTAAGAGCCATTGTGTGGCCAAAGAGCCGCGAGTGAGAGGCCGTGATCCATTTATTATTTTTTTTTTTATGGACGCAATTAATTATTAAAATCCATTTTAACCGTTTCCGGAACGCCGTAGATCTCCCGCGGCGCCATCGTCCGATTTGTCGCCGCCGAGTCATTCCGCTTTAAAAGGTGTTCGATTCCCGCGATGGTCTATTGATGTTAAAACGCTTTCATTGACTATGTGAAAACGTGAACATTTTTTCACCACATGAAATGTATGCAAAGGCGCAAAAAAAAGAGGATTATCAGCAGTTTGCACGCAGTAACGGGGTCGCTTTATGAACCCGGTGAGGGGTCAAGAGGTTATCATCCGGGGGAGGGAATTAACGGGACGGCAGAAGACGGAAAGTTGTCAGGAAGTTTGAAAAATGACAGTCAGCTAATCGAGCTCGCGCACCTACGTCACCGAAATCACATGACTGGCCATATTTTGACGGTCTAGCAAAGCATTTTTCAATGCTAAGTCGGTTGGAGATGACGCGAAAATACGTCTCTCAGAGTTTTGTGGTGATAATAAATGAAGGTACATGGAAAAATGAGAGACACTCAGCATCGAGGACCCATATTTAATGCCGAAGTCGCCGATAAGAAATTGGACCGTTAATTCGCTTCCGCTTGTCATGGAAAACCGGATCTACACGTGGATCTGGTGAGTAAGTCGTCGAGATTTACACGGAAGAGTTCGAAAGCGTAGAAAAGTCTGGGCACGTACAAATACTTCGTCGCTGGATCTGTTCTCAATCAAGAATAAATCCCACATAGTGATGGAGCCACTCAGATTTTTTTCAATACAAATACCAATATTTCAATAAATGACCCCTGCTTTTACACAAACTCGTATTCATTAACTATGATTAGGGGGAAAAAAAAAAGATTTTTATTATTTTTATTTTTTTCAATGCATTGTTCTCAAATAAGTGCGTTGGGTATTTAAAAAAAGAAAATAAACCGCTGGGATAGGCTTCAGCCCCCGTACACGGAAGCGTGTTGCGGCCACACGTTAACATCACTGTGACCGACGGTTTATTTTATTTTAAAATATGCATTGGACTCATTTGAAAACAATATATATATATATATATATATATATATATATATATATTTTTTTTTTTTTTAAAAAAACGTCTGTCGGGACGAGGTTAGGTTTGAACTCATGGTAAGCCGAATGAAACGTTAACGATAATTTACACACGGCTAAGACAGGGGTATCAAACTCATTTTTGTCACGGGCCACATTTTAATTAACGCCCCCCCCCCACCCCCCAGAGGGCCGTTATGACTGTGAAACCATAAAAATCTTTAACCGCCTCATCTAATTTACATATGAAATTTATGAACTCGTTTTGGAATCGGAAATTGAGAGTAATTGGTTTTTCAACTAGTGTTGTTTGGTAACACAAAAATGCTCATAATATCTCAACATTATCATTTATTATATGACAATTTGAAATTTTGGTACATATTTGAACAAAAATAATGAAAGTAGATGGATATGATTTGCCTTCGCGGGCCACATAATATCACGCCGCAGGCCGGATCTGGGCCCGGGCCCTCGAGTTTGACACCAAGATAATCTTTAAACGCCTCGCGTCAATAACGTTTACAAAGCAAGGCGACGAATCGGTTGCGGCCTGTGAGAAAAATGGATTGTCCACCGGAGGGGAGGAAGCGTCGCGTCCTGCTTGCAAACCAGATTGTATTTAATTTCGCTTCCTCACTTTTATTTTGAAACATTTTGTATACGTTTTTAAATTGCAGTTTGCACAATCCACAGGTTGAACCAATGCTGCATTCAATGACGTCAGGCGAATCTGACGCTGCAGCATCAGTGACCGACTGACCGTATGCCGTTAAAAGAGGTTTTGCTAGGGATTTTCTGATGACACAAGGAGTCCATAAAAAGTCCAAGGCGACTGCATCAATCAGTCCCCCCCCCCTCCCTCAAAAAAAAAAAAAAAAAAAAATAGGTGATCCAGTACTTTTTCTCCGCAGACCACATCAGGACTGCTTCTGTGGACCTTTGGCTCGCCACCTCTTGACCTGAGCTTTGTCCTGCCGTCAGGTGCCAGCTTGCTTCGCATGATCGTCGAGATTCCTCCGAGATAGTCCCTCCCGGAGGGGGGCCGCCACCCTTTGTCCACGCGGGACAAAAGAAGGAAGACCACTAATGGGACTCGCTGAGTCATCACCGAGGCTGGATTTATACTGCTAATTCTGATTCAGAGCCGGCAGTATATCTTCTTCCAAGTGGTTTACATTTAACTGAATACCAAAATGGAATCTACAAAGCTTTCCCAGTATTCTGGCCTGGCCATGGATGGGTTTTTTGGGTCTACACGGGTGGGGTGTTTTTGGTTTACAACGGAGTTCTCCTGCTGCATTTATGGTGTAGTGGAATCCCACAACACAGATCAGGATTTGACCCAGAAGTCGGAACTCAAGGGTCCAACCCAACTCTTGACTGCCATTCCTTAACCTGTTCCAACACGACTGTGCACTCGTGCACAAAACGAGGTCCATAAAGATATCGCTGAGAGACTTTTGGTGCGGATAAATCTGACTGAACTGTGGAGTTCTGACCACAACCCAATAGAACTCCAAGGAGCTGAGACTTGAGAGCTAGGCTTTCTCATCCAACCTCGCAAATGCGTTTCGGAATGTATTGTTCCGACACGCACAGTCCTAAACCCTGAGGAACGCCTTCCCAGAAGCTGTCGTAGCTGCAAATGTGGTCCGACATCTTATCGAACCCCACAAATTCAGAACAGTAAGGCAGGTGTGCCAGTACATTTGGCAGTATAACATATCCTGAGGAGTTCATCGTCTTTCAATCCTCATTCTTTCGTTGTAACGTCAATCCATCCATCCATTTTCTACCACCTTTCCAGGTCGGGTCACGGGGGAAGTACCTTCAGGAGGGATACCCAGACTTCCCTTTCCCCAGTCACTTCTTCCAGCTCTTCCGGAGGGATCCTGAGGTGTTCCCAGGCCAGCTGAAAGACATAGTCTCATACAGATATTTTTTTAGGAGGCCTTAAGGTCAGTTTTAGCGAGGTTAGGACAATTACATCCATCAATTCTCTACCGGTTCTCCGGGTCAGGTTGTGTGTGTAGTAGCTTCAGCAGGGATACCCAGACTTCCCTTTCCCCAGCCACTTCTTCCAGCTCTTCCGGAGGGATCCCGAGGCGTTCCCAAGACAGCCGAGAGACATTGTCTCTCCAGTGTGTCCTGGGTCTTCCCCGGGGTCTCTTTCCGGTGGGACATGCCTGGAACACCTCACCTCATCTGAATCAGATGCCCCAGCCACCTCATCTGGCTCCTCTCAATGCGGAGGAGTAGCAGCTCGACACTGAGCCCCTTCCGGATGACCGGGCTTCTCGCCCTGTCTCTCATGGAGATCCCAGACACCCTGCGGAGGAAACTCATTTCGGCCGCTTGTATTCAAGATCTTGTTCTTTCGGTCACGACTTTGTAATGTCTACCTGATCAAAATTCTTCATCTTTCCTTTTGGAATCCCTTCTAAGCTCCAAATCTCAATTAAAAAAAAATCCACTGACTTTGATATTACTGTCGTCTTCATCTTGTATCCCTTCATTTTTCTGTTCCTCACCCTTCCCTTATCGTGTTTTGTAAAGACAGCATCAGGATTCCAGTCCAGGGATTTCTGGTAATCCCAAAACAAAAGATTGTCTCATGGCAAAGGGGAATGCTGGGTCTTGCGTTGGCATTGACATAGTGGACTTTGTTGTTTGTGGTTCCAAGCTTGTCCACCCCCCGCCCATAACCCCCGCGGGCACTCCATCTCCAAGGCAGCCAGACGACGGATCAGACATGGAGGTCGTAGGTAGCAGAGATTGCCAATGACAGACGTTAAGATTCTGATAAACTGGCAAGGCCAAAAGCCACAAAGGTAAAGACGTTGACACACTTGGTCCGACATCCGGAACCGCGGGTACGACTTTGGGTCGGAAAAATACCCCGGACGGGAGATTGGCGGGGGAACGTGTTGACACATCAAACTCTTTCCTCATCACTGGTGGCAACAGACAGACGGGAAAACGCGCCGAGGGCGAGTCAAGCCGGCGACGGCGCCTTCGCTTGTTGACCAAACGGCTCGGAGAAAAGAAAGTAACACCCTGCCGGGTTGTCTTTCCGCCCCCCTCCCGGTCCCACCTCGGCGCTGCGCCTTCACACTGGGGCTTAACGGACCTTGTCGCAGTCACAAAGGATAAAAACTGGAGTTGTGGGTTGATGGGCGAGAAGGCGAAGAAAGCCAGAACGGTGCACGGATGACGCGAGCACTTAAACGCCGTCTTCAAGCTCTGCTTTTGTCCGCTGATGAGACAAACCAAACCTGAGAGTTTGTCTTTGACCCGCAGCTCTGGTCTTTGGCCCGGAGGCTGCCCCGAAATACCTGATGGGAGTGAGGCTTGAATTATTCGACTTGAAATATCGATATAATACTTGCAATTTATATCAATGTGGAGATTAATTAATACTTGGCCAGTCATTCATAATGATTACAAACGGCTCATAATGAGCTACTTCATGTAGGCACAAAGTTACGACCCTATAGTTTTTCAATTGATTTTATTTATCCATAATTGTGACGTGGAGGTGTTTTTATTATTATTGTTTTACAAGGCGGCACGGTGGCCCAGCTGATAAGGCGTTGGCGTCATAGTTCTGAGGACCCGGGTTCGATCCCGACCCCGCCTGTGCGGAGTTTGCATGTTCTCCCCGTGCCTGCGTGGGTTTTCTCCGGGTACTCCGGTTTCCCACGTCCCCAAAATATGCAACATTAATTGAACACTCTAAATTGCCCCGAGGTGTGATCATGAGTGCGACTGTTTGTCTGTATGTGCCCTGCGATTGGCCGGCAACCAGCACAGGGTGTACCACGCCTCCTGCCCGTTGACAGCTGGGATAGGCTCTGGCACTCCCAGTGACCCTCGTGAGGATAAGCAGCTCAGAAAATGGATGGATGGATTATTTTACATGTATTTAGTGCAATAGTGATTTTACTAGGCGGCACGGTGGAGAGACTTGTGAGAGTGTTGGCCTCACAGTTCTGAGGACCCGGGTTCAATCCCAAATTCACCTGTGCAGAGTTTGCATGTTCTCCCCGGTCCTGCGTGGGCTTTCTCCGGGCACTTCGGTTTCCTCCCACATCCCAAAAACATGCAACATTAATTGGACACTCTAAATTGCCCCTAGGTGTGATTGTGAGTGCGACTATTTGTCTCTATGTGCCCTGTGATTGGCTGGCAACCAGTTCAGGGTGTACACCGCTTCCTGTCTTGACAGCTGGGATAGTCTCCACCACTCCCCGTGACCCTCGTGAGGATAAGTGGGAAAGAAAATGGTTGTATGGATTATTTTACATATATTTAGTGCAATAATGATTTTACAAGGCGGCATGGTGGAGCGACTGGTGTGAGTGTAGGCCTCAGAGTTCTGAGTTCAATCCTGGACCCGCCTGTGTGGAGTTTGCATGTTCTCCCCATGCCTGCATGGGTTTTCTCCGGGTACTCCAGTTTCCTCCCACATTCCCAAAACAGGCAACATTAATTGGACACTCTAAATTGCCCCTAGGTGTGATTTTGAGCACGACTGTTGTCTGTCTACATGTGCCCTGCGATTGGCTGCCTCCTGCCCGATGACAGCTGGGATAGGCTCCAGCACTCCCGCGACCCTCGTGAGGATAAGCGGCTTAGAAAAGGGATGGATGGATCATTTTACTTCACTATCTTAGTCTAGTGATACAATGACATCCTGACTTCCAACAAATACTGGTTGCGTCCTAAAAGTTGGACCTTTGATTGTATTTTCTTCCAAAAGATCTTTTTTTTTTTTTTTTTTTCCTGGCAAGCCGCCGGACGTGGTGTGATTCGTATTCTTCTGCTTTCGGGCGACGTTAACAACCGCGTGTTTGAAAAGCCGAGGTTGCTTTTGCCGTCACGCTTTGCGAGCAAGAGAAGCGGCGCTGAAATTGATTGGTTCCCAAAATCAAGGGCTCTTTTTTAACAACAAAGGAAGCTTTCTGCGGGTCTCTGATGTTTACACGTGATGTTCCAATGTCACAGTCCCAACACCAAAGGGCAAACTCATGATGACTCGCTAAAAACAAAGATATTTATTGTATATGTTCGATATTTATTTGGAGATATTTATCTTCGAGAGCATGAAAAGTGGAAAAAAAGACTGAACATGTTTATTGACTTAATTTATTCTGCCTTTCCAGGACCTCGGTTCAAATCTTTATTTCAGGTGTTCCTCAAGGCTCATTTCTAGGGCCATTACCATATTCCTTAAAGTTATCCTTGAAGTGGAGCGTATTTTCATGATTGTTCAGAAAATACCATGTCACACTAAAAGACTTCAAAAATCTTAGAGTCAATACTGAAAATGATTGGAGCAAATCTTGCAACGGTGAGTTGTTTGTTTTACAGTGATTATTGTCCGATGTGACTTTGATCAAGTCGGGTACATTAATAAAACAGCTTTTCTTGTATTTTTTTTTTTTTTTTTTTGACGTTCTGAATGTTCGGTGGTCCTCTACTGCCTCTTACTGGTCAGCTTTGGTACTATGACAAGGCATTTGGCTTCGGACAGGAGGTTTGCAAATATCGATCAGCGAATATGAAATATGCTTGCTTGACTACTCGTAGTTCTGCCTGGTTATATAAACTTATGAGCACAACTGTACTGTACATATGTGGAGTCATCTGTACCGATGTCAAATTGGAATGAAAGTGTGGGCTGCACTTTTTTCATATCCTCTAGATGGCGACATACATTTATAAAATGCAAATTATTTTTTTCCTTCATTTTCACCTACACCTATGTATAATGTGCCCCAGTGACTTTTGACTATTTTTAGGGGAAATGCAAAATATCATGACAGTTTGTTTTATTTTTAAAAATTATTTATTTAATTTATTATTATTTTAAATATTGTCATATTGTAATTGTAATTTTAATATTGTAAATATTATTGTAAGTGCATTTTTAACCTTTTTTTTCAACATTTTTTCGACTACATCCAGATCCTTTTGGTCTTTAACAACTTGCTGGCGCCACCTACTGTTTCAAATTTGGTAAAATAATTAAGCTAAAGGTAATTTAAAAAAAATTTACATATAGAAAACTTGAAAAGGGATAATGCAAAGCTATAATAAATTGGAATTAAACACTATTCTGAAATGTAAAATATGAAAGAAAATCAATTTACGGATAATGGCGAATGGTATTGCCAAATAAATTTAAAAAAAGATAATGTAAAAAAAAATCGAGAAAGTGGGGATAAAAATCAAAAGAAGCGCAATCAATACGATGAAAGATAAAATCTTGTAACTTATTTATGAATGTTTGAGGACAAGGGGCGAGATAGGAAAATGTGTTTATTACGGAGACAGGAAGTGACGACACTAAAATGGCGTCCTCCGTTAGCCGGCTTGCTACACGCTCTTTCCTCACGTCGCTTATTTCCAAACTAAGCCGGTGTCGTCTCCAATTTTCATCCGCCACACGTGTTTATGTTTCGGCGAGGTTCTCGACGGCACACCGGCGAGGTTCGGCGGCTCACCCGTGCCCGCGGAGCCACAAAAATGCGGTGACATTGAGCCGGCTGACAGGTGAGCGGGCTAAAATATGGGAGCGGAACACGTCAAAACAAGAATTAAAAATGTTCAAAAGGGCCGTTGCTATTTGAGAAATGTGACAGTTAACCTTAGTGCGACCAAAGAAAATCACACAAATGTAACAGTCAACTGAAAATCTCGCCTGTTTATGGCTGATGTCACATTGCTACATATCTTATAAACACAGTACGAGCAAATAGGATGTCTTATTTAGTCTCATTAAAATGTAAACTGGCCAGGATTTCCATTTTAGATGGAATCCAATGTAAGTGTCTCATGCAGGAATGCAGGAATTTGTGAATAGTGATCATGCGGCCATGACCAGTGTACCAAATATCAAGTGAACCATAGTAGTACATTGATATAAAATGACTGGAGGGAGGTAAAAGCGATGACTCTGGTTGTGTCGTCCCATCTGCAGCCTTGCCATGTCCTCACGTTATCCTTGGACGGCGTTTTCGTACCAGCGCCAGATGTGCCGACAACCAAGACTTGTACGAGGTGCTGGGCATCGCCCGCACCGCCTCGCAAAAGGACATCAAAAAGGCCTATTACCAGGTGAGGTGTATGTGCGCTGTTATTAAATCCCCCCCAAAATATCATAATCAGTAAAAACCTCATTGAAGTCTGCATTGCGCAATCTAATCTCAGTTCTTTGTGTTAACAGTTGGCAAAGAAGTACCACCCAGACACCAACCCAGACGACCCGGAGGCCAAAGGGAAGTTTGCCAAGCTGGCCGAAGCCTACGAGGTACCAACCATTAACATACTGGCCGCTCACCCCTTTTATTTTTAAATGATGTACAGTAATTACACGTCATGTAATTATTACATCTCATTGATTATATTGAAGTTCAACACAAAAGATGAATTAAAAATTCGTTTTTTAAAAAGTACTACATTAAGGTATTAATAGAACTAATTCATTTCAAGATGAGGATGATGTTTTCAGACACCAGCATGGATGAAACCTTTAAATCAAGGCACCTTTTTTTTTTTTTTTATTTCGCGACATTATGCACTTTATTTATTCAATTTTGTTGTTTCCACGCCCCCTCGACGCGTCACCGTAGGTGTTGAGTGACGAGCTGAAGAGGAAGCAGTACGACATGTACGGCGCGGCGGGCTTCGACCCAAACCGCGCGGGGCAGCAGCAGCACTACAGATCGGGCAGCGCCAACGTAGACCCTGAGGAGCTCTTCAGGAAGATCTTCGGGGATTTTGCCGGCGGCTTCCGAGACGTCAACAGCATGTTTGAGGAAAGGCCGGAGGTGAGGGGCGGGAGTTAAAAAGGCCCTTCATACCTAACTATCCATCCATCCATTTTCTTAGCCGCTTATCCTCACGAGGGTCGCAGGAGTGCTGGAGCTTATCCCAGCTGTCATCTGGCAGGAGGCGGGGTACACCCTGAACTAGTTGCCAGCCAATCACAGGGCACATATAAACAAACAGCAGCCACACTCACAATCACACCTTGGGGCAATTTAGAGTGTCCAATTAATGTTGCATGTTTTTGGGATGTGGGAGGAAACCGGAGTTCCCGTAGAAAACCCACGCAGGCACGGGGAGAACATGCAAACTCCACACAGCCAGGGCTTTATCAACTGATCCACTGTGCCGCCCCATAACTAACTAGCGAACGACTATTTTTATTATTTAAGTTATATTTAAGTTTCAATTCTACAGAGGCTACAGTGGATATAAAAAGTCAACACACCCTCTTTCAAATTTGAGCATATGTACATTTCTCACAAGGAATCAAAATAAGTGCTGGTCAACTTTCAAAACACTTTTGGTAAAATGAGAGGCTCATTCTTTTCATTTATTAATTTTAATATTGATGAGTCACGGGGACAAAAAGTCATAGCAAAAGTGCAGGTGCTTGAGCACCACCTAGTGGGTATGCGTACACATGCTTTCAGCCAGAGTAGCCAATTAAGCGATTTTTACGAGCCCTGTAGAGAGTTTAAAAATTGACTGGAAATATTGATTTACTTTAATATTTATTTTCTTTTCTCTGAAAAAAAAAACATTTCTTCATTGGAAGAGTATATGTAATTTAAAAAATGCTGGTAAAAGTAAGAAAAAAAATACAAACGCGCGTGTGGTGTCACAAAAAAAGAGAAAAAAAAACTATTGTCGTGAAAATGTCACTGTCTACATGACACGTTTCTCCTCCAATGCCAATAGTTTGTGATGGACCTGACATTTGCCGAAGCGGCGAAGGGCGCCGACAAGCAGCTGTCCGTCAACCTCGAGGACGCCTGCCCGAGGTGCGACGGCAAGGGCAACGAGCCGGGCACCAAAGTGTCGCACTGCCACTACTGCAACGGCACGGGCATGGTGAGGCAACCCCCCCTCCCCCCCAAAATGTATTCCTTTGAAAGTCATTCATGTCGGCGTCTTCTTTTTCCGTAGGAGTCGGTGCACACGGGCCCCTTCATGATGCGCAGCACGTGTCGGCGCTGCGGCGGCAACGGCTCCATCGTGATCACGCCCTGCACGCTGTGCCGCGGTTCGGGTCAGACCAAGAAGAGGCAGACGGTCATGGTGCCGGTTCCGGCTGGTAGGTGCCCATCAGGGAATATAATTTATTTTATTTATCAGCGCCTTTCAAGCCACTCAAGGTCACTGTGCAAAAAAACAACAACAGAAAAACAAGTCTTTTGTAAATAATCCAACTAGTGACTCATTGGAGAATATCAGTCACTGTGATTTGACGGGCGCGTACGCGCCCAAGCGCCATCGGCTTCTCAAATCTGCACAGTCGAGCAGGAAAAGTCACGCGTGTAAAATTTGTTGCGAGTAGAAATACATAGATATTGAAAGATGTCGCTTATTTTGTGTAGTCTTGACCAATGTTCCCTCTAAGCTGCGCCACTGCGCAATTGTGCACTTGTCGCACCCTCTCAGCACACATGAAAACCGATCCAGCGCAGTAAACCACAGCCTGATGTCTTTTTTTTAATTTTTTTTTATTTTTAAAACAGAGAAGCGCACGATCTCTAACAACAAGCTGCTGCTCAGCCTACTTCTACTTCCTAGTTTACCTGACACCGCCCCCCTCCGCTCTTAAAGGGGTACACTCAGAATTACAAACAGAACACACACCCGCAACTATATATATGCGGGCATGACTGGCGGACCACACCCGTAACTTTATATCTGCAGGCATGACTGAGCGAACCTGTACATTTTTAAAATGTGAGTGACGGGAGCATACGGTCCATTACATTGCGCTGGTGTACCGTGGCCCGTTTGTAAAAATGCCGTTTGTCTCCAGGGGTTGACCACGGTCAGACTGTGCGCATGTCAGTCGGCAAGAAGGAAGTTCTCATTACGTTTCGGGTGAGTCTCATCACTCGACAGTCGCGTTCCAGTGATTGCGTGATCCCGTGTTGTTTACCCGCTACGAAATGGACCCGCGCAGGTTGAGAGGAGCCCCGTGTTCAGGCGCAACGGAATCGACATCCACTCTGATGTGCTGATCTCCGTGGCCCAAGCCATCCTGGGCGGCACGGCCACTGCGCAAGGCCTCCACGACGCTATCAACATCTTGGTGAGACGGTTAGAAATAGAAAAAAAAAAAAAAATCTCTCCTTGGTTGTGCGGCTGCTCCTAATATTGTGGCTGCAGTATTTAATCCGAGCAAATCCGCTCGCCACCATCTTGTAGATTCCCGCAGGGTGCCAAGCAGATCAGGTAATTCGGCTGCAGGGGAAAGGCATTCGCAGGCTCAACAGCTACAGCTACGGCGATCACTACGTGCACATCAAGATCAAAGTGCCCAAGTAAGAGACATGCCCACTGCCGACCTGCTTTGAAGGTCCACTGTCATGAAATGCATGATTTTTAGTATGTTATTAATGAAAAAACGGTAGCCGGTATGGACCCATGAGTTTTTTTCACGACAAAACACGATTTTGTCGTATACGGCTTTTTGTAACTCCCGCCATGAAAATCCTCTCGAGGGATTTGTTTTCGAGAAGGAGCAGGAAGTGAGGCACAGGGCAGTAGCGCACTCAAGACGGGCTCGTATGGTTCTATTAGTTTTACCTGCGGGAAAGTAGCTCGTTGTTCTTTCGTGTTAGCCAAAATGCGGGCTCGTTGTATTGCTGGATATTGCTCGAACACTCGGGAGGACGGATTTACCCTTCATAAGTTTCCAAGAGACCCGGTTCGTCGTGAAAAATGGATTGCATGGGTGCAAAGGACGAGAGCTTTGTGGGTTCCAAATGACAGGTAAGTGTGCAGAGAGCTACTAAAAAAAAAAAATAGTTGGTGTGGGTGCACGTAATCCATAAGTCAGCTAAATGTGTCGATGTGCCACCGCGGCCGACGCCGTGATCGGCGGATGGGGTGGCTCGTCACCGATGCGTAGGTGGATCGGACTGGGAGGTGGTTTGGCCATGCTTTCGTCGTTGCTCGCGGGAGGGGGCGGCGTTGTTTATCACCGCCGTGGAAGTGGTTCAGACGGGGAGGCGGCCGTTGTTCATCGCCGCCACGAAGGTGGATCGGAGGCAGGGAGGTGGTTCGGCCGTGATCCGCTTATCATCTAAATGTGGCTTGAAACGATAGCGTAATATTGCCCCGGTCACTTCACTCGGTTGTGAGATGTTCTCTTCTTCGAAAAGAGCTTCCGTGTCAGAAGGGGGATGTTCGTCTCCCATGGTCGGGGGCGCAGCGTGTTTTCAATGGCGAATGTCCGGGGTGATGTCACGGACAGAAGATGCGGCCAATTTAACAACCACTTGGCTGTCGAATGAGATTTCCGCAACTTTGCGCATGGATGACGCGCTCTCCGCTCATATTTATTTTTTTTATAGAGACATTGAAGTGAATAATGTTATATGTATTTTTCAGTACAATATCTATTTTAAAATGTTAATAGGCATGACACTTGACCTTTAAAGTATGACCTAAACCTAAGAAAATGATGTCTCGACTTAGTTGTGTAATTTTGCACTTGGTGGGTGGGTAGACACACCAAAGCTCCAACTCTTTGCCTAAAAGATATTAAAAAGTACATACATTTTCCATAATATGTTCCTCTCTTTGACCACATCATTAATTTTTTGTTGTTTGTCTGCGCAGGAAGTTGACGCGGCGGCAGCGTTCCCTGCTGCTGAATTACGCCGAGGAGGAGGCGGACGTCCCTGGGACCGTTAACGGTGTCAGTTCATCTCCAGCTAAGCGTTCCACCGACACTGAAAGTGAGATGTCATTTTGTGCACTTTTTCCATTGTCAGCCGTGAGCATTTTTGAGCACATCTAAGAGGAAAAATCCCTTAACGCACCTCACATGACATGATGCTCACTTTAGATATTCTTTTCGGGGATGCATATCCGACATTTGGGTCTTTGCGAATTTAAATTTACAAAAGCGTTCACAGAAAGAGAGTTTTCAAAGTTTTAATACATTAGTTTACCTTAACATAGCAACAAAACGGTAGCACAAAAAGGGGTGTTTAAAAAAAAAAAAACATACTGGTGAAAATCACTGAGACACGGCAATAACACAGCAGAGATACGCTAGCACAACGCTAATGCTAGAACAGCGCTAACAGGGCCGGGTAAAAAAAAAAAAAAAAACATACTGGTAAAAGTCACTTCCTCAGCACATATATTCCACCGGTCTCTCTTACCTTTTCCGCTTGTGTGCCCCCTTGCGGCCGTTTAAAAATGCACAAATTAACCGCATTAACCGCAGGGTTGAAAGCGTGTGGAAAAAACTCGGTTTATAGGCCGGAAATTACGGTAATTTCCTCCAGCTGACTTACGAAAACAAGTAATTTCTTTTTTCAACTATTTGATTAGTCATTGTGTCTAAAATTTGTAAAAACAGAACTCTTTGTTTCAAAATGTGTTTATTTTCACAATAACTGAGCACAGTGATGAATTTATCATCAAAATTGGAAAAAAATGACTAATTTTGGAATTTGAATTTGGATCAGCAGAAATTAAAATGAAATGATTTCTTTTGTTTGTTTGACTGGAAGGAAGACATTTTGATTTTCAATTCCTGTTTGGACGTACTGATGCGCAGAATAATGTAATGTGTAATAATTGGCCATC
Source organism: Syngnathoides biaculeatus (assembly GCF_019802595.1). Lineage (NCBI taxonomy): Eukaryota > Metazoa > Chordata > Actinopteri > Syngnathiformes > Syngnathidae > Syngnathoides > Syngnathoides biaculeatus. The sequence continues at coordinate 15,421,524 of NC_084648.1, read as the reverse complement.
TGGAGCGGTTGACTCACTTTGCTTTGCGCTCAGGAGGGGGAGCCAGCGAGTCACCTTCTGCTGAGAAGTCGAGCAGCTCAGAGGGAGACGACAAACAAAAGAATGAGGACCAGGAGGAGGGCGGCTTCTTTTCGAAACTCAAGAAAATGTTTCGATGAGATTAACCACACGAGGTGAGCATTTTTTTACACCCATGGAGAGCCCTCCATCCATCCATTTAAATTAATAAATCATAGCGCTTTTCTCTTTAATAGGGTGACTGTGTCAGTGAATAACTCATTGAGGGGGAGCATTAGTAGACTTGTTTTTCTATTATTGTTACAACTTGTGGCAGAAGTATATGTATGTAAACAATATTTCATTACATTGACACCTCTGGGGAAGTTTAGTCTTCCGTGAAGCCAGAGGAAAAACCACACGAGCACAAGGAGCCAGTTGGCAGCCATGATAACTTCACGTATTATCATAAATTATAATCACCATTTTTTTTTTACAACCTTTGTCAAAAATCTTAAATACACAGCCTGTTGCTCTTCAAAAGTAGAACTTTTTAAAGTTACCTCGAAATGTATAGCACTTTTTGCAATATATTTATTATTGTTATTCTCCCTGTGCCTGCGTGGGTTTCCTTCGGGCTATCCGGTTTCCTCCCACATCCTGAAAATATGAAACAATAATTAGATACTCTAAATTGCCCCTAGGTGTGATTGTGAGTGCGGCTGTTTGTCTGTCTCGATGTGCCCTGCGATTGGCTGGCAACCAGTTCAGGGTGTACCCCGCCTCCTGCCCGTTGACAGCCGGGATAGGCTCCAGCACTCCCCGCGTCCCTCGTGAGGATAAGCGGTAAAGAAAATGGATGGATATTTTAAGATATTTTCTATATTTATCCGGATACAACATTCCAAATTTGAACTTTTTCCTAAAAAAAAAAATCTATAAAATACAAATTGCTATATTTGACCCCTTTAAAAAAAATAATTTTTTTTGCTTAAAATATGTCACTTCTTCCATCAGTATTATTATTTTTTATGACAGCTTTTTTTTTTACATTCACACATGGACAATTGAACAATTTAGAGCAGAGGTTCTCAAACATGTTAAACCAAGTACCACCCAAAAAAAATAAATTTCTCGCAAAGTACCACCGTCATATCGAACATTAATTTACAGTGGCATACGTAGCACACCAAAGTATTCATCACCAAACATTAAGCACTGTACTTAAAAGTAATAAAATTTAAATGCATTAATTAAATGGAAATTATACCTAAACACGGCACGCTGGATCAGCTGCTAAAGTGTTGGCCTCACAGTTCTGAGGTCCCGGGTTCGATCCTAGACTCGACTGTGTGGAGTTTGCATGTTCTCCCCGTGCCTGCGTGAGTTTCCTCCGGGCAATCCGGTTTCCTCCCACATCCCAAAAACATGCAACTATAATTAGACACTCTAAATTGCCCCTAGGTGTGATTGTGAGTGTGGGTTTTCTGTCTCTATGTGTCCTGTGATTGGCTGGCAACCACTTTAGGGTGTACTTGACAGCTGGGATTGGCTCCAGCTCTCCCTGTGACGCTCATGAGGATAAGCGGCAAAGAAAATGGATGGAAGGATATTTTATTTATTTTATATAATATATTTTCTATATTTATCTGGATACAACATTCCAAATTTGAACTTTTTCCTTAAGAAAAAAAATACAAATTGGTATATTTGACCCCTTTAAAAAAACTTCTTCCATCAGTATTTTTTTACGCCAGGTTTTTTTTTTTTTTTTTTTTTTTTTTTATACACAATTTAGAGAAGAGGTTCTCAAACATGTTAAACCAAGTACCTCCGTCATGACTAACATTAATTTACAGTGGCGTATGGAGAATTCCAAAGTATTCATCACCAAACATTACACACTGCACTTAAAAATAGTAAAATTTAAGCGTCTTAATTACATGGAAATGATACCTAAATGAATTTAACGAGAGATTCCAAAGCTTAAATGCAAATGTGTTGTGCTGAATAGTTAAATACAAGTGAACTGTACTAAACAACATCAGCAACTTAAATGTTTGGATGCTCACTTGCTGTTTTCTTCTTTTCCCAGCAGATGAAGGTCAGCGTGGTAAAAGAAGAGGATGAACCCGCGAGGACGCACGTTTACACGGAGGCAATTGTAAAAGCTGCGGGTGGCAACGTGGTAACGCCCCCAGCAAAAAGTGGCAAAGGACTGTGGTAATTACTGTAAAATATGGTACGCCGTTTAGAAGCCTGTGGTAAAGACTATAAAATATATATTTAAATCAATTCCACGGGGGTCATTGCGAGCTTTCGCTCCTTTCGAGTTGATACCCGAGCACAGCCGGTGGCGTCATCGCTTTGCCGTGCGGTTTCGAAGCACCGCGGGGAGACTCCAAAGGCGGACTTGAGTCAAAACGCCACCCGTTGCTTTTCTACGCTTTTCGCACCGCAGAAAACTTTCTGTTCTCAGCGTGCGGTTTTGCGCACGACAACCGTAAACGAGCTCCCGAAAGCCGGCCGAGGCGTCCGCCGCGTACGCTCGGCGTGGCCGCTCTGATGCGTGCAAACGTTCCAAATAAGTGACGGACTCCTTTTGCTACTTATGTTTGTGGAACAAAAATGTTATTGTGTCCTTATAGGAAATGTAGCTGCAGGCTTTACAAAGGCATAAATCCAAAGAATAATCACTACTCAACATCAGTCAGAACCATAAAAAAAAGCAGCGTTCATTTGTATAACTCATATAATGAAAGTATAGATTATATACCAAAATAAACGGTGCAACAGAAGCCCGCAGATGTGATGCAACGTGATTTATTGTTCTCTAATAGGGTTAGGGTCGTGGAACTGTGTGAGGCTTCAGGCTGTCTCCCCGTTGCGTTTTCCAGCTAATAAATCACATCAGTAGTTAACTGCAGCTTCTGTTGCACCATTGATTTAGGTATGTCATCACAATAAAATGGAATAAATGCAGTATATTAAAATTTATTGAGATGTACCTGTATCGATTTTCTTTTGTCACAACACTCCCGATAGCTCTCTAACGCACCTTTGTGTCAACTTTGGAAACGGTAATCGAAGGATCTCCTTTGGGCTGGCTTGTGGCCGTCTCTTGGCGTGCATATCGAGTTTTAAAATGGAAAATATAGTTTTAGAAATGAATTTTTGTTAGTTTTACAACAAGATTCTTTCATTCTTCCAACTTGTTTTGCACTGTCAGACGCACAAAGTTCTGTTCTTTCTTTCTCCACAGAACAAGTACCTTAATTTCCGGCCTGCAAGCCGCGACTTTTTTCACACGCTTTCAAACCTGCGGTTTATGCGGTGATGCGGCTAATTTGTGCATTTTTTTTTTCTAATGCCCGTAAGGGGGCGCTCGAGCGGAAAAGGTAAGAATGAGACCAGTGGAATATATGTGCCGAGGAAGTGACATTTAACAGCCCTGTTAATGCTGCGCTAGTATTAGCGCTGAGCTAGCGTGTTGCTGCTGTGTTACTGGTGTGTCTCAGTGATATTTACCAGTAAGTTTTATTTTAAATGGCCCTGTTAGCGCGGTGCTAGCTTTAGCGCAGCATTAGCGCTAGCGTTAACGCTATTGTTAAACTCTTTCTGCGTACCGTCTTTCTTTGTAAATATCTCGTGTTTCAGTGTGGGCACTTGCCACTTTTACACAGCTGCGGCGTATGTATGTACCAAATGGAATTTCCTTTACAAATGTACTCGGTGAGGTTTGTAACCAGGTGCACTCTGTAGGCCAAGAATTACGGTATGTTTGTAGCACTTTTTCAAAATGGACTTTTCAAACTTCGCAATACAGTAAATTAATTTTCAGAAAGAATTGAAAGCACCCGTGGGAATTGTGCAAACTTCACGCCTGCGTCTTCCTCCTTCTCCACATGTGGGCCTTGGCACTGTTGTAAATTTTCTTCATCCCCAGTCATCTTGTCATAAATTACTCTTGTGTAATTATGTAGCGACGGCTGATGCGCCGTGTTGTTTCTTCCTCAGCCTGCGGCTGCGACAAGTGCCAAGTCTGCAGACCAAAATGTTTCTCATTGAAGGGGAAGAAAAAATATTCTTCTGCAAGTGTAGTCACAATGTCACCCCAAAAACTCACTCGGGAGCACACCCTGAAACAGTTTCCACGAAAGTTTTTAGGATCCGTGGCCCCAATAGATTTGAAGCTGCCTTTTCACCAAGTTTCAAGGGCTTGATCAACCACTAGTGAATTTTTCGAAATGGTCCTCAATTGGATACAGGTGACCTAAGACCAGTTTCCCAATCTTTATTGAGCCAAGACACCCACGGCACATGGCCAAAAGGGTAAAGCTGTTAATCCGTTCCAGCCCCCATTAATCAGCAAGATTTTTTGGGAGTAAGTCACTCTTTAAAAAGAAAACAAAAGAATTTTAGACAGTACAGTATTGTTCTTTCTAAGTAGACATTGTAATAACCATTAAATAGAATGGAAATACTTAAACAATTAGGGAATCAGAATTTAATGCACCTGCGAGTGGCTGGTAACCAGTTCAGGGATTACCCCGCCTCCTGCTCGAAGATATCTGGAATGGGCTCTAGCACATCTGCGGCCCCTGTGAGGATAAGTGGCTCAGATAATGGATGAATTTCAAGCATTCAATATACGGATCTGTCTGGTGTGTGCAGTTTGGCCACTAGGGGCGGTATTATACATCCATATACAGTACGACCACGGTTCTCAACCACAATCCGTTCCAGAAGGTGGTTCGAGAAGCGATTTGTTCGAAAAACGAATCAATATTTCCCATTACAAATGTAGCTACTGGGACACGTCTGCGTTGTACACAATAACAATGCGCTTTGTGGGTCAGATCGTCGGGTTGCGTGGGTTATGTTGTTTCCGGGTATTTTCGCGGTGCGTTCGAATTTACAATAACAAAGCGCGTCGTGGGTCAACTGATCGGGCCGCGCGCGTTGTTATTTCTGGATTTTGTCCGAGGCGTTCGAGTACCAATTTCCATTCGAAAACAAGCAAAGAAAGTCTCGAAATTTTCATTCGAAAACTACTTTGTTCAAGAATGGAGACGTTCCAGAGCCGAGTATTCACTGTATATACAACTGCTCAATAAAATGCAGTAATCAGAGGGTTTTTATATGCAGAGAATAAAGAATACAATACAGAATTATATAACAGTCTACATGTGTTGCTGCACCGTTTTCGATCTGTTGCTTGAAGGCTAATTTTGTTAGCCCGTCCATTGCGTTGTGCATTGTTGTTAGCATTATGTGTTTCATCATACAAAGTTATGCGGTGTTAATCTTTTTAAGTCGTATCCGTTTCCAACCATTAAGAAGTTTGAAGTACTCACCAAAGTAGTTAGAAATACAAACAAAAAGCTCATCAGTGTGGTCTTTCAGCCTTGCCGGAAGAACAAACCAAAGTGGCAATGAAGAAACTAGTGGTGAACAATTACGTCGATTCCTAACTGGACTGCATTATAATAGGAAAAAGGAAAATTAAAAAACTTAGAAAGATAATAATACACAGTCAGTCTTCATCGACACTGTCAGAGCGGTATTTATTTTACAATTTGTCTATTGCTGTGGTCGCGGCGGTGGCGTAGAAGCATCCACCGGCCGCGTAATTACAGGGAAAATGTCAAACGACGAGCGTGACGCTAACTGCGTCATTGTCGGCCGGCCAATTAAAACGCAAACCTTTTTGAACTTTTATTTCCTTTCAGGGAGTTCAGGCGCCACCAAAACCAAAGTGAGCAGTCAAAAGCTAAAAAAAACACAAAAAAAGCAGCCAAGTTTCTATTCAAAACAGATTCAAATTTGTCGTTTTGAACACAGAGTGGGAACACACCGACGACAATGACTTGAATTGCGATTAGAGAGCAAAGTCAGTGAAAGCCAATTAAAAGCTGCGCGTCAACAGGTCCTGAAAGGTTTTCACCTCTTCAGCGACATGACGCTTGTCAACTCCCAGTTTGGTCCTCGTGCGCTACAAACGCACGGAAGTGGCCGTGTGTCAATCACGCGCGTTTGACAGCCGGTTGCCGTGAGCAACTGGGAAACGTGGGAAGAAGCCCGGCGTCCGCTTTGACGGGGTGACACAAAGGTCCCCGAAAACGCCTACGAGGGGCTAATTGGAATTTGCACAGGTGGGTCATAATAATGCGTCAAAAAGCAGCAAGTCAACAACAACGTGTGGAAAGTGGGGAACAGAATAGAAGTCCCAAAATGTAAAAAAAAAAAAAAAAAAAAAAAAATGGAGTCTCCCCTGGGAAAATAAGTTTCGGGAAGTGTGCCGTCTGGTCATCTATTTTGTTGGAATTACCGTGTTTGTCCCAATTAAACTTTTCAACACCTTAGTTCACTGGTGTCAAACTCAAGGCCCGGGGGCCAGATCCGGCCCGCCGCATGATTTCATGTGGCCCGCGTAGGCAACTCATGTGTATCAACTTCTGTGATTTTTTTTTTTTCCTTCAAATCTGTACCAAAATGTCAAATTGTCATACCATAAATGATAACGTTGAGATATTTCAAGCATTTTTGTAGTTTGAAAAACCCATTCCCCTTGATTTCTGATTCCAAAACTAGTTCATAAATTTCATGTGTAAATATGATGCGGTTAAATATTTTTATGGTTTCACAACCCATAACGGCCCTCCGAGGGAAATCACAAGTACGATGTGTATAACTGTCGACAGCCCTGCCCACCAAATGATTTTGAAGCCTTATTTTTTATGTTCTTGGTGATTTTGTTTTTCTGTGATTGAAATTTGGCAGCATTGTTAAAACAACGGTAAACTCATTGGTGTTAAATATAGAAAACTTTTTTTTTTTTTTTACATTGCAGAGACTTAAACTACACCTCGCCATGTTTAAGCATCATACATTTCCTTTAAAAAGAAAGAAAAAGTCAAATTTAAGATCAGTATGCTTGCTTGCTAAAGAACTAGCGCCATGGAAAACTGCTCAAATTCATGTACAACAGGGGTGTCAAACTCATTTCGGTTCACATTGCCGTAATGGTTTCTGTCAGAGGGCCATTATGACTGTGAAACCATAAAAATCTTTAATTGACTCATCATATTTACACAATATATCAACTAGTTTTGGAATCAGTTTTCAATTATTATTGATGTTCACTAACACAAACATGTCTCAATGTCATCATTTATATGACAATTTGAAATTTTGGTACAGATTTTAAAGAAAACTCATGGGAGTTGACAGATGATTTGCCTTTGCGGGCCACATAAAATCATGCGGCCGGCCGCATCTGGCCCCCGGGCCTTGGGTTCGACACCCGTGATGTACAGTGTTAGTACAAACTGACTAAAATGATGAATAGGGGTTTTGTTTTGTTAGATTCGAACTACCCTGGGAGCAGCTCTATAAATCCGACTCGACGTATTCGCCCGGAAGACGGAGAATGGACGGGGCGAGGGCAAACGGGCTACTTCGTCAGCTTGGCAAAAACATAACCAAGCATGAGCTCATCCCCGAGTGCGTGTTTATTATAAGTCACGGTGTGTCTAAGGGCGGGTGGGAGGCCCAGAACCGATATTTAAGAAAAAAAGAAGAAGAAAAAAACATATGGAAAGCATCGAGCAATCTCGTAATCTGATACTCAATCTGGGGTCCGGTTTTTAGGAGCGAAACGTCTCCCTGACCCCTTGAGATGGAATTACTCCACACAGGCAGCAGATGCATGTGGCAATGATCTGGACGGCCAATTAGCCGAGGATGGAGGGGGTCAGGACAGGCAGGCCCAAAATGGAAGGGACGTCGTTCTGATTGAGGAAAAATGGGAAACAGACAGGACCCAATGTCACCCTTTGGCCTCCTGAACACAAACACTCGTCCATACGTACACGGAGCTGTTTACTACAGCAGTAAAAATATCACGCATTGATCTGCTCTCTGTCATTATGGCTTTCCTAGCATGGCTTCTCCTCAAAAGACTCTCTTTTGTACGCTGTTATTATGCAAAGAATCGCCAAGGATTTCTTCCTCTTGTACTTTCTACTCGCAGAACCTCCCAGAAACGTTGCCTTTGGGTATTTTTTTTTTTTTATGATGTCACCACAGATGGGGGGAAAAGTGAAGGCCAAGAGTAAATGATCACTGAAGAAACGGAAATGGGCTTTATTGTCGTTTTAAAAAGTTACGCTAGCTAGCTGTCAACTGATTGCCAAGCTATTTTATTGCTGGATTATTTGAGCTCATTAATGGATTTTTAAAAGACAATTAACTTTTACTGTTAACCGTTTTACATCATTTTGACTGATCTTCCAAGATTCACAAAATATTATACAAGCACCAAACCTAACAAAACAGACTTTCTTCCTTCCCCAGAACAAAAGTTTATTCCAAGCTGTTTTCATTTTTTTTAATAATCGGCAGTAGAACATGGATAATGCCAAAAAGCGGAGAAAACAAAACTTTTTGTCAAGCAGAAAAGTGACTTTGATGCTAACATTTTTTTTACTTTTGTGACACCTCAAGGTATAAATAAAACAGGACTGCGAAAGAGACCGCATGACCCGAGTAACTGTCAAGACGCACACTTTTTTACCGCCTACTGCGACACATCGTGTAATTTCCGGCCTATAAGCCACGACTTCTTTCACACGCGTTCATCTCTGCGGTTTGTGCGGCGATGCAGCTAATTTGTGCATTTTTTTCTAACGGCCGCAAGGTAGCACGCGAGCGGAAAAGGTAAGAGTGTTGGAATATATGTGCCGAGGAAGTGACGGTCCGGCCCTGTTAGCACTGCTCTAGCGGGTTACTGTCGTGTCTCGGTGATTCTTACCAGAATGTTAGCGCGGCGCTAGCGTTAGCGTTAGTGTGGCGTTGCTAGCGTTAGCGTCAGCTCCCTGGCGCTAGCGTTAGTGTTAGCGCAGCGGAGCAAGTGTTAAACTCTCTGTGTCCCATCTTTGTAAATATCTCAGGTTTCAATGTGGCCACTTGCGGCTTTTACACAGCTGCGGCCTATGTATGTACCAAATGGTATTTCCTTTACAAATGTACTGGCTTATAACCAGGTGCGCTCTGTAGTCCGGGAATTATGTTTTTTTTTGTTGTTTTTTTTTTACATGTACAATACATATGCTGTTCAAATGTAAGGTTCAAAAACTCGTCTGACCTCCATTTTAGCATTTATCTCCAAAGCCTAATCTTTATCGTCGACCCAAAATCTGTGCTGATCTTAATGCGGCCATCTCCAGCTGACTGTCAGTCGTTACAGTGGTTTGCAAACCATAAATTTCAACTGGGCAAGACCTTCCTCCTTCCACGCTTACTCGTTGAAAGCCACACTTGAATTCAGTCGTAATTCAGTGTTGCTTTAAATGCACATGCAGCCAATTGCACTGGAAATTCTCATCATTAATTTTAGGAACATTTCCCCTCCTGAGCCTGAGTCTGTGCACCCCCCCCCCCCAACCCCTTCACTTCGTCTCGCCTGGTGATTTTGTTTGGCCCCATTGCGAACAACCGTTCTTATAAATCACAGCGAGACGGCAAAGGCAGGGCGAAGAACGATTCCTGAGCGAAAACACCCGTTGAAAACGATGGAGTCAGTTTTTCCATTTCTTCCCCAAAATGTCCAAATTTAGCCTGACACTTTTGAGTTCAAATCGGCACCGCTGACCTCAAACAAGCTGCGACGTCTGCCCGGTGACACGGATCAGATGGCGGGACGTAAACAAAGCCGTCAACAAAACAGTCGAGCAACGAGCCACGGAAAGAATGCGCTGCTTGGCTCCGTCCGGCATATTTGATTCATTTGCGTTTAATAAAGCCAGAAGTTGTACTGCTCTGCGTTTGCTCAGTAACGCAAGCTAACCCTGCCTGATTGCTCCCATGATGCAGGAGTGGTTCTTGCTAGCTTTTACCGCTGTGATTTTTTTCATTTTTTTTTTTTCTTTCTGTGTAATTTTAAGATTAGATGTCCTTTCACCAGGAAATTCAATTAAAGGCTAATTATATCTAATGACAGTCGGGTATGGTGGGGAAATTGCGGACGGAAAACTGGAAAAAGTGACCTAACAAGTGAAAGGAAAGGAAAAATGAAGTGGCAGGAAACATAACGGGAAAACGGCGCTTTTATCCTGCTTTATTAAATTTGGAATTGGTCTTAGATTGCTAACATTGCTGATTTATTTTATTGCACGTATTTCAGATCTCCGCCTCCGCTGTTTGTGGCATGTTATTTGCAAAACCTCGTTTCCAGGTGAGTTTGTGGCATGGTGAAATTTGACACACAGACATGGACAGGGAGACCTGGCAGGATGAGTCGCACATATGAAAGAAATTACAGTAGAACATCCAAAGCATTTTTTTTCTTTTTCTTAAAAAAAGAAAGACAATACAGGAAAAAAAATGCGACAAAGGAATGTAGTGGATCAGCTGGTAAAGCATTGGCCTCACAGTTCTGAAGTCTCAGGTTCGGTCCGGACCCGCCTGTGTGGAGTTTGCATGTTCTGCCCGTTTCTTTGTGGGTTTTCTCCCACATCCCAAGAACATCCAACACTAATTGGATACTCTAAATTGCCCCGAGGTGTGATTGTGAGTGTGGGTGTTGTCTGTGACCATATGCCTTGGCAACCAGTTCAGGGTGTACCCCGCTTCCTGCCCGTTGACTGCTGGGACAGGCTACAGCGCTCCTGCGACCCTCGTGAGGATAAGTCGCAAAGAAAATGGATGGATAGATGTAGTGTAAGTACACGTCTCAACTAATTTTGCTCGCTAAAATTAGCCACTAGCTAGCGAGCTGCCAACTGAGTACCTGGTTCTGTATCCTATGGTTTTTACGTCACATTGTAGTTATTCACTGGAGAGTATGTATACTGTATTATTTTGTATTTTACACCAACTTTATAAATCGATTCTGGTATGAGTTATTCTTGAGTGCACAACATGCATTCAATGCACTGAGAGATATAAAAGTCCTCTTGTTCCCCCCGGTATACATTATAGCGGTTTTGAGCAATTCGTTCTGCGAAAAATAAAAAAAAACTTTTAACCTGCGACTTGCACGTCTCCAACTCTCGTACATCATCGGCGGAGTTAGTGGGGGTCGGGGAGAAAACACGGGCCTGTCTACTCGCCGGTCCCTCTGTAGCCCAAAATATATGTCCATATGAACTCTGGGACCGTAAGTCAATTGTAGCTGTAACGGGCTTGAGAAATACAATGTGTACTTTGGAGAAGATTTGACAAGCTTGAGGGTCAAATTGTGAATGGAAAGGCGCAAGACACAGTTCAACAAGAACGGTGATCCCATCGCGTTATGTAGGAAGTAAAATTAAAAGATCCTGTTAAGGAAAAAAACAACAACAATCTGGATCGTGACAAAGAACAGTGAAGAAAATAAGTATTTGAACACCCTGCTATATTGCAAGTTCTCTCACTTAGAAATCATGGAGGGGTCTGAAATTTTTATTGCAGGTGCATGTCCACTGTGAGAGAGATAATCGAGAAATCCCAATGTATGATTTTTGAACGATTAATTTGTGTGATAAAGCTGCAAATAAGTATTTGAACACCTGTCTATCAGCTACAATTCTGACCCTCAAAACCCTGTTAGTCTGCCGACCCCAGGTTCCCCCTGCTTAAACCAGCACATGTCAAGGCCGGTCTTAAGTTTGCCAATGACCATTTGGATGATACAGAGGAGTCATGGGAGAAAGGTTTTGTGGTCAGATGAGACCAAAATGGAACTTTTTGGTCATAATTCCACGAACCATGTTTGGAGGAAGACAAATGAGTTCCATCCCAAGAACACCTTCCCTACTGTGAAGCATGGGCATAGTAGCATCACGCTTTAGGGCTGTTTTTCCTGCATATGGGACAGGACGACGGCAATGTCTTAAGGAGAGTTGGTGACCGCGGCCATGTACTGTGAGATTTTTGGGGGAACAACCTCTTTCCCTCAGTCAGAGCATTGAAGATGGATCGTGGTACGATCTTTCAATATGACAATGACCCGAAGCACACAACCGGGAAAACCAAGGAGTGGCTCTGTCAGAAGCATATCAAGGTTCTGGCGTGGCCCAGCCAGTCTCCAGACCTAATCCCAATAGAAAATATTTCGAGGGAGCTGAAACTCCGTGTTTCTCAGCGACAGCCCAGAAACCTGTCTGATCCAGAGAAGATCTGTGTGGAGGAGTGGGCCAAAATCCCTCCTGCATTGTGAGCAAACGTGGTGAACGACTACAGGAAACATTTGACCTCTGTAATTGCAAACAAAGGCTACTGTATCAAATATTAACAATGTGTTTCTTAGGTGTTCAAATACTTATTTGCAGCAGTGTCACACAAATAGTTAGAAAATCATACATTGTGATTTTTGGATCTTGCTTTATAGATTATCTCTCTCGCAGTGGACATGCATCTACAATGAAAATTTCACACCCCTCCATGATTTCTAAGTGGGAGAACTTGCAGTATCGCAGGGTGTTCAAATATTTATTTTCTTCACTGTATTTGTACTTCATTACGTCCCACGACAGTGAATGAATAAAATAACCTTAAAATCGATCCCGAACACTGGTCGCCAATGGTTGCATGCAAACAGTCATCGAAAACAACAAACATCAGATGTCATACGTGTAAAATAGCTGAGGGCGTTGAAAGGGAGAGAATGAAATGTTCTGCATGTGGGACACGAAAGAAAGAAAGAAAGAAAGAAAGAAAGCGGGGAATTTATTTTGCTCTTTTGTTGTAACAGCTGCAGGCGTGCTGAGAGAGAACACGGCGCTAGAAGACTCGCTTATCGTGGAACACACACACAGGCCGCACTGTTTATACAACAATTGCGTCCATGCGCCATCTTAAATGCTGTGTTCATGTGCATTTGTCACTTGGTTCCAGTGGTTTGAAGCGATGTCGGTTTTACTTAGTATTTATTTTTCTACTTTTACTCCCTACGTTCAATAACTGGCATCCGCAGTTCCCCAAAAGGGCAAAACTCAAATTGCAAAAACGAGTTTGATGCTTCGTCCCCATACATCATCACTACATAGTTCTCGGGCTTTGCACGTGTTTAGCAATTATCGTCAAACATACAGTGAAGAAAATAAGTATTTGAACACCCTGCGAGGATGCAAGTTCTCCCACTTAGAAGTCATGGAGGGGTCTGAAATTGTCATCGTCAGTGCATGTCCACTGTGAGAGAGATAATCGAGAAATCGCAATGTATGATTTTTTTTTTTTTTTTATGATTTATTTGTGTGATACAGCTGCAAATAGGTATTTGAACACCTAAGAAACACATTGTTAATATTTGATACAGTAGCCTTTGTTTGCAATTACAGAGGTCAAATGTTTCCTGTAGTCGTTCACCAGGTTTGCTCACAATGCAGGAGGGATTTTGGCCCACTCCTCCACACAGACCTTCTCTGGATCAGACAGGTTTCTGGGCTGTCGCTGAGAAACACGGAGTTTCAGCTCCCTCGAAATATTTTCTATTGGGATTAGGTCTGGAGACTGGCTGGGCCACGCCAGAACCTTGATATGGTTCTTATGGAGCCACTCCTTGGTTTTCCCGGCTGTGTGCTTCGGGTCATTGTCATGTTGAAAGATCGTACCACGACCCATCTTCAACGCTCTGACTGAGGGAAAGAGCTTGTTCCCCAAAATCTCACAATAGATGGCCGCCGTCATCCTCTCCTTAATACAGTGCAGTCCTTCTGTCCCGTGTGCAGAAAAACACCCCCAAAGTGTGATGCTACCACCCCGGTGGTTCACATCAGGGATGGTGTTCTTGGGATGGAACTCATCATTCATCTTCCTCCCAACACAGTTCGTGGAATTATGACCAAAAACTTCCATTTTGGTCTCATCTGACCACAAAACTTTCTCCCATGACTCCTCTGTATCATCCAAATGGTCATTTGCAAACTGAAGACGGGCCTTGACATGTGCCGGTTTAAGCAGGGGAACCTTCGTGCCGTGCGTGATTTCAAACCATGACGTCTTAGTGTATTACCAACAGTCACCTTGGAAACGGTGGTCCCAGCTCTTTTCAGGTCATTGACCAAGTCCTGTTGTGTAGTCCTGGGCTGAGTCCTCACCTTTCTGAGGATCATTGAGACCCCACGAGGGAATATCTTGAATTGGGGCTCCTCTCCGATCGAGACTGACCGTCATGTTTAGGTTCTTCCATTTTCTCATGATTGCTCCAAACGTGGACGAGTGGAGTGAGTACTTTTACTACCTGTACGCTGGCCTATATGAGAAAAAACATAAGACAGGCCCAAATGACGCTAAAAGACATTTATATGCTCTTTCTTACTCCGTCGAATTCTGCCTTCAGTCAACACGTCCTGAAATGTGGTGATCGTGAGCTGCACTCTTTAAACTTTAAAGTCGTCAAGCTTTGCTTCGTTCTTTCAATGTTCGCTTCATTTAAGGGCAGTCATGTGCTTCGTGAATTGTCCTACAACAGTGAAGGATTTGACACCCCCCCACCCCCAGCCCAACAGGCTTCTTGCCCAGGCGCAAACAGCCGTTTTGTTTGCTTTTGGGAATGATTAGACTGCAGTACATCTGGACAAGAACTCGGGTGATGACAGGATTAAAAGTAACCAAGTGGAGATGAATATGAAAAACTGAGGACCAAGGCTAAAAACAGGACTGGGGGTCCTTTAAGTTCTCCATAAGTTACTCTCAATGCATTAATGGTGATTTTTAATGTTCGTCATCATTGCCAATGATTAAATTTCACAAACTGTGCACGGTGGATCACCCGGTAAAGCGTTGGCCTCACAGTTCTGAGGACTCGCGAGTTTGTATGTTCTCCGCGTTTCTTCGTGGGTTTTCTCCGGGGATTACGGTTTCCTCCCAAATCCCCCCCAAAACATGCAACGTTAATTAGACACTCTAAATTGCTCCTAGGTGTTATTGGCTGTTTGTCTCTATGTGCCTTACGATTGGCCGGCAACCGCTTCAGGGTGTACTCCGCCTCCTGCCCGTTGACAGCTGGGATAGTCTCCAGCACTCCCCGCGACCCTTGTAAGGATAAGCGGCAATAGAAAATGGATTGATGGATGTTTATAGTGGAAGTGCAAACATTTTAGGGGAAAGCACCAATTTCGTGACGCGTCTGCTTACTCCCCTTTAACTTGACTTTGAATTTGATTCATTCTGAACTCAGGCAGATTTATTCGAGGGTGTGAACACTTTTGCAACTATATTATCTCAGTTTGTTTTTATGATCCTTCTATTTTTCTGATGTGGTTGTAACAGTTGCACGTCATTTGATTCTGGTTTATCATGATCTTGTGTGTGTGTGTGTGTGTGTTTTTTATACTATATTACAAAAACCAGGGAAGAGAAATTTTCGCGCGTTGCCGTCCTCGTTGCTCAGTACAATTCCAGATAAGTCGCCGTCGCCGATGGATCGGAATGCGCTAGTTTGCCTCCCCGGCACATGCGCTCATCTCCCTCTCCACATTTTCCACAGCATCCTCATCAAAGTTAATGAGTGAGTACACACGTTTACATTTTTTTTTTTTTTTTTTTTAAACGCCCGTGTGACTGTTAAGAAAGTGTTTGTTTTAGCTAATCTCCGCCGCTCTGCCCCGTGTTTACCAAGCAGTGCGCTTGTTTGCTCATCCCAGATCATCGAGGGTCTCGCAGGTCGACAGAGCGCGCGCAGGTGGGAGCTTGCGACGCCGCCGGCTCTCTCGCGGCTGTCCTCCGTGTTTGCCTGATGGCACTTTAACGATTACCCCGGTGTCGGAAAGAGGAAGTGGGTCGCAAACACCCGTCTTCCCACGGGGGTGTTCCGAGAACAAAGACGGAAAATGAGCGAATGCCGACCTTGCAAGTAAGTGGCTGGCTTTTCAGTCGCTGTTCGTGGAGTCGTTGGGCAGTCTACATGACAATAACAATACACGCAGTCATTGGTCGTGATGTCACTCGGCGGGTTTCTGCAGTGGTTATGCGACTGGATCGTACTGAGACCTGTTTCTCATATTTTGGTAAGCCCGATGGGAGTCAAATGAAGCCACAGAGGAAGTTCTCAGCACAGGTAATCCTGCAAGATCCACGCTGATCACCGGGATCTGTTTAAATCCTCCAAAGCGGCGAGCCTCGAGTGGGCTGCTCCCGCGCACAAAACCACGCAAGGGTGTAAGACCACTCAGCCTCCTCATCTGGAAATCATCCAAAGAATTCATCACTGTCAAAACTGCGTTCACCCTGAGTAGATTAAACATGAAGTCATCTGAATCAGAATCAATGAGCGCAAAAGTCGCTGCAAACAATTGGCACGCTTTTATTTTTTCTTTGTTGACATCTCATAAACCTTTTGTGACAGAGCACCAAGAGAGGAAGTGCGGTCCTGCATGCGCAAGTCTGGTGCGGCGGAGAAATATGTTATAATAGTACAGGACATGTATGAGGGCATCAGAACAGCGGCGAGATGCGCCGTAGGAGTGACGGAAGTATTTAAGATGGAGGTGGGACTGCATCAGGGATCCGCGCTGAGCCCCTTCCTGTTTGCCGTAGTGATGGATAGGCTGACAGATGAGGTTAGACTGGAATCCACTTGGACCAAAGATGGAGACATCCAATGGAAAGGAGAGGAATGAAGATTAGCTGAAGTAAAACAGAATATATGTGGGTGGAAGGGGAAGAGTGAGGCTCCAGGGAGAAGAGATGGCGAGGGTGGACGACTTCAAATACTCGGGGTCAACAACACAGAGGAATGGTGAGTGTTGTTAGGAAGTGACGACGAAATGGGTCCAAGCGGGGTGGAACAGGTGGCGGAAGGTGTCTGGTGTTCTATGTGACAGAAGAGTCTCGGGCAAAGTTTATAAAATGGTGGTGAGGCCGGCCATGATTTACGGATTACAGACGGTGGCACTGAAGAGACAACAGGAAGTAGAACTGGAGGTAGCAGAAATGAAGATGTCGAGGTTCTCGCTCGGATAGGATTAGAAATGAGCTCATGAGAGGGACAGCCAAAGTTGGATGTTTTGGAGTAGTAAGTCATCATTGGGGAGTTTTTATGTCGAAGGGTGGTTATCTCCCAATAATTGACTGAAAATTCAGGCATTGACGTGTAAAACGGTCCGATGATTGCATGAACAGGGTCTTAAGAAACGGCCAATGAAACGTAAAACCAAAGAGCCAATTGTAAGCCCACTGTAATCATTGAGTAACAGTAGTGACTTGCATGAACTGTGTTACTTTTGTAAATGATAATAAAAGATAATCACCAGGCCATTGCTCAATAAGCTCGTTTTTGTCCTCTTAGGAAAACTGCCGGTTGATTTCGGGCGCACCGCGCCAGCTTCGGAAAGTCAAGACCGGTGAGAACGCCGCGCAGACCACCCACCTCAGCCTGGTATGAACAGGTACTGTTATTGTAGCGGATATTTCGTCAATCCGATTTCTCCACGTTGGGCGTTGCTCTTTACCCAGATGCTCGGTCGCGTCTCCTCTTTCACGTAATGACGCTAATTGGCGTGTTTAATCTCAGAGGTGAATTGTTTTAAACGGTTTTCAACTTGAAAACAGTGAAAGCGAGGGTGATTCAGAATCCAGCCCGAGGCAGGTTCTACTGCCGCGTGTGTGGGAGGTGCGCGGCCAGGAAAGACGAGATTCTGTCAAGCGTGTTGGCGGCACACACACACACACATTCATTATGCAAGTGCGCGCACACATTTCTCTGGTCCCAGCTCTTTTTTCCCCAACAATAAACACTTCTTCACTTCTTTCGCAGTGTACATTCTTCTTCCTTCGTCTCCACCTTCTGGGATTTTCCCCTCCACCACAATCTCCACCTCATTTGCCTTATTCATCGACTTTATTAAAAATCCCACCCCCACCCCCCCCTCACCCCATGCTGGTCTTTTCATTGGTGGACTTCCTTACACAGTCACACTAACCTAAAAGAAGAAAAGATGATATAAAGTTATCAAGAAAGTCTTTTCTAACTGGCTAATTAGTGACTATCCATTCATCCATTTTCTTAGCCGCTTATCCTCACAAGGGTCGTGGGTGTGGTGGAGCCTATCCCAGCTGTCAACGGGCAGGAGGCGGGGTACACCCTGAACTGGTCGCCAGCCAATCGCAGGGCACATGGAGACAAACAGCCGCACTCACAATCACACCTTGGGGCAATTTAGAGTGTCCGATTAATGTTGCATGTTTTTGGGATGTGGGAGGAAACTGGAGCGCCCAGAGAAAAGCCACGCAGGCACGGGGAGAACATACAAACTCCACATAAATATTAGCAATATAGATAGTATGCAAATTGTCCTCAATGACTTGATTAGCAGGGTTGGCCAATGATCCAGAACCACTATCAAGTGACTTTTTTTTGGGGGGGGGGGGGGTGAAAAATAGACTAATTGAAATTAGATACAGTGATGCTTCAGTTCTCAACCACAATCCATTCGAGAAAACAGTTTGAAAAGTGAATTGTTCGAAAACTGAATCGATGTTTCCCATTACAATGAATGGAAAAAGAAATAATGCGTTCCAAGCCTAAAAAATTAGGCATTTTAAAGCATTTTTCTTTAGCTTTTACTGATAATTAACTGCATAGTAGAAAGACATGTATACTTTAAATACTTTATATAATAAAATGATTTAAGAAATATATGTATTTTTTGCTTAAAATGTATGGTTTAGTAGTAGAGTACGCTAGGCTGGAAGTGCATTGCCGTATCTGTAGCGACTCGGCCCCCAGCCTTGTAAACTTTTTTTTTTTTTTTTAGGAACAAAAGTCCAGAATAACTTTAAACAAACAATAATGAGAGTGGGAAAAGCATTTCTTTGGAGCCATGATTGGGAGTTAATATGAGATGAGAAGAAAATTAACAGACACTACCAGGACACGTTTGTGTTCAGAGGCTGCGTTATACACAAGAACAAAAGTGCGCGTTGTCATTTCCGTTTTTTTTTTCTTCGGGGTTTGTTCGAATAGACAATAACAAAACGCGTCGTGGGTGGGTCAACTGCTTGCGCCGCGCGCATTATGTTATTTCCGGGATTTGTCGGGGGCGTGGGAATTCACAACAAAGCGTGTCGTGGGTCAGCCGGTCTGGCTGCGCGCAATATGTTATTTCCGGGTTTTGTCGGGCGCGTTCGAGTACCGATTTTCGTTCGAAAACAGAAGCAAAATAAAATCTTGAAATTTTCGTTCGAAAACGGGGACGAGGCTTTACTGTACTAAACGTTCACCATGAAGGTCAGAATTGAGGTCAGAATCACGGCGTAGTTCAGTTCACACACACACGAAAAAGGAAGAACATGTTTATTCATCTTGTGTCCGGCATTGCTGCAGTAACGGTAATTACAGTCTGACACACGAAATTCAGTGGCTTCGTTTGTGTCCCGCCAAAAAAAAAAACCCAAAAACTTTTCTGTTGTACGAAGAAGCACACTGGAGGGGAAAAAAATCAAGTCACTTTCCAAAACTCCGAAGAAGCACTTAACCCCCCCCCCCCCCCCCCCCGACCCACTAAACATCCAAGTGTCATCTCTGCAGAGAATATCATGAGATTCGGAAGCAACAGAAGTCTCTTCCAGGGCAAATAATCTCAAACGGGAACTTCATTTGATAAATTTGGATTAATATTGAGGGAATTTGTGGGTCAGTAAACGTAAGTGACTACAAGTGCGCATGCGTGAGTTTTTTTCGACGGCGACACTTGTCTTCCCGGGTTCCTCCGGCGGGATCGTGGGAAGATGCTCCTGCCCCGAAAGCAAAGCAAACAGATCAATAAAGTAGAGCAGCAAAATCAAAACAGTTCGACTCGCAACTGGTCCCGCCCCTTTCCCCCCTTTCCTGTCACTGTGAGCTATTTTTAACGACGGTTTAAAAAAAAAAAAAAAAAAAAACCTTTCCTTAATGTGTGACTGCATTGAGTCGTGTGTGTGTGTGTGTGTGTGTGTGAAATAACACCCCTCCCGGGGGTCTCGGATTGTGTGGGAATGCTATATTTTCTCAGTGCTAACAAAAGCATCGCCATTAAACTTCACAACACACCTAAAGTTAATCCTGCGCTGCACTGTGATACGAGTTTCCTTTGTTCCGTGGTCGTGCTCGCAACTCCAAACGCAAGTTTCTCAAATCGCCTTTTGCCATTGAAACAAACGAGAATGCCATTAATTCATTCTAGCCTTCCCTGAAAACACACAAAAGAAATGTTATATGTATTTTAATGGGTAAAGTAAATGCTCTGTAATATTTTAGTTCATGTTCAGTTCAGTTATGAAAAATAATCAGATATTGTCACACTGCATCAGCTGAATGAGCTTTGTCCTGATTTCTCGTGTGCCCGCCAATGGAGTATAAGACAGATAGATGGATAAAGTATCCATTGTGCTCAACCGGCTCAACTCCTCTCAGCTCATTACGGTACAGTGCAGCACTAATATCAGTCCTTCTTTGCAGATGATAAAGAATATATGACTGTGAGTGCAGTTTTATTGTCTTTCTGCATGTGTTCCTGTACTGTTTGTTTTCAATTTGTTGCTTCAAGTCTGAGAGAACCGCAAAAATGTTGTCAATTGGCATCAGCATTAATTTAAGTGACTGAAAGACGACGCTGTGTGATTGTAATTCTTTTGTTGTTTTTAGTTTGACGATAAACATCAACAGGGAATGGTAATAAACAGCGTATAGGCTCTTGTAAAAAAATTATTCTGCTTATTGTGAAGAGACTTCTTCACTGCCACCATACAGTGCTCGTATCGCAAATCTGTGCTCGCAAGTCAAAGCAGCCATCCATTTTCGAGACGCTTATCCTCACGAGGGTCACGGGAGTGCTGGAGCCTATCCCATCTGTCAACGGGCAGGAGGCGGGGTACACCCTGAAATGGTTGCCAGCCAATCGCGGGGCACATAGAGACAAACAGCCGCACTCACAATCACACCTTGGGGCAATTTAGAGTGCCCAATTAATCTTTCATGTTTTTGGGATGTGGGAGGAAAACCGGAGTGGCCGGAGAAAATCCACGCAGGCACGGGGAGAACATGCGAACCCCCCAAAAATAAATGCATAAAAATCTGTCATGCGACAGCTCGTATCTTGAAAAAGCCGTCAACCAGGTCACTCGTATCTCAAGGCGCCACTGTACCTGGGTTTATCGGTGGTAGTAACTGGCAACGTCATTGGAAATTTGAATTGAAAGCGACTAACGACACATTTTTGTATTTCAGCCAGGGGGAGAAGGCGGCGGAGAGGATGTGGCCGCCGGCCGAACGGGGGAAACGCGTAGGTGTCGAGGTTTGAGGCGAGCGGGAAGGCTCTGCCAAGTCACTCGGCAGAAGGGAGAAGACCGAAGAGGGGAGATGACATCCATTCTGAAGTAAGGAGAAAGTGGCTTTCGTAGCCCCGAGTGGAAACGCTGAGCTCGTGCATGAACTGTGTTTGTGTGTTATTATAATGAACAGATCATACTTGATCCAAACTTGCCAAACCCAAAGATAGACCACGATAAGTCTTTCCCTTGCTCTCTCGCTTCCACACTCGGCCAAAACGCCTCCACAACCACATGCTGGGCCCACATGTGGCCGAAAATCCCAAATTCAAATTGCAAATATCTCTCACGCGCGCACACACACACACACAGGAGCGAGAATGAGGGGATTTCCATCTCGATGCTTCGCAGCTGCGAGTCGGCAGCCAGCACGCCACCGACCCGACGCCGCTCACCGACGACCGGCGGTCAGCTGTAACACGCTACATTTACCTCGTTCCGTTTACTTAGGACACTTTTGGATGAACTTTGTAGTTCACGTAGCAGTTTCAAGGAAATATGTCGGGACTTTTCTGCCATCAAATTCTCAAAAATGGACACACCCTCATTGCTCCCCAACGCCCAGTTGGCACAGACCGCTCTGCCAAATCGGCAAACACACGCAGCGAAACCCGGGCCTGCGCGAACATCAGGATCTGTGAGCGTTTGGGCCATCTCCAAAAATGGAGGCATAGCTTGCATAGTTGAAACTTTGATGTCTTGCTCAACGGTTCCAATTCCCAGGTTTTGTCTGACTTGAGACTAAAGCAAAGGAAATTTTTACCGTCAATTCTGCTCAACTCTCAGAACTCTGAACGTTTGCCTGACTTTGGTCGGGAAGTGCTTGTGAACGTTGGACTTTGGGAACAGATCAGGACATCTGGGAAGTGCACCGACAAGGTTCATTTTAAGATTCCCGTCATCGGTATACGCAAGAGAGCACGTCCAGCGTTGCGCTTTTGCCCACGGAAAGCAAAGCGGCGGCCGCCAAACGAGAAGAGCTGCGGTGTGCGCCGGGCAGCCGCTAAATGTCAAATTCATATCGAGACCCAAAAGCGCCCACTCCCTCTCAGGATGGAGGATACGGAATATTTCCCCATCTGCTTTGGCCGTCGCTTTTCCGCGTTCGAAGTGATTACTTAGCGCTGTTGTCTTTGGCCGTTGGCGGTTGAACAGTCAAGTCTGTGGAAGTCATCAGCAAGGCCGCGGCTGACCGGGCCTCACTTTGTTGATAGTGGCCGAACAAAAAGATGGAGCGGTTAGAACAGAACCGGCGCAGGAATGAGACAGAGAGAAAAGATGCATGATTTATTTTTTTCAAGATTCTTTGACGTTAACTTTTTGCATGACTTTACTGGTAAATGAGTGCTGTACTCAAAGATTTTTAAAGGATGAAAACAGGGTTTATGTGCGTGAATGAGAGGGGGCGGTGGGGGAAGAGTCAAGGTCCAGGGAGAGGAGATGCCGAGGGTGGACGACTTCAAATACTTGGGGTCGACAATAGAGAGCAATGGGGAGTGTTCTAAGGAAGTGAAGAAACTGGTCCAAGCGGGGTAGAACAGCTAACGGAATGTGTCTGGTGTTCTATGCGACAGAAGGGTCTCCGCTAGGATGAAGGGCAAGGTTTATAAAACAGTGGTGAGGCCGGCCATGATGTACGGAATAGAGACGGTGCCTCACGGTGGCAGAAATGAAGAGGTTGAGGTTCTCACTCAGATAGGATTAGAAATAAGATCATTAGAGGGACGGCCCAAGTTGGATGTTTTGGAGACAAGAGCAGACTTTGATGATTTGGACATGTCCAGAGGCGAGAGAGCGAGTAAATTGGTAGGAGGATGGCAAGGATGGAGCTATCAGGGAAGAGAGCGAGAGGAAGACCAAAGAGAAGGTTGATGCATGTTGTAAGGGAGGACATGAGGATGAGAGGAAGATGCACGAGATGGACTTAGATGGAAAAAGATGAGACGCTGTGGCGACTTCTAACGGGACAAGCCGAAAGGAAAAGAAGAAGAAAATAAAGAGAAAATACCGCGAAAAGTTGGTCTGGTCACAACTCAAACCTCTTCTCACCCACTGAACCAAGGAAATGTTTTTTGTCCGTTTTCCCACCAACCCAACCTCTTCTCAGGCTAATAAGTGTTATTTTGAACGTTGGACAAATGTTGAGCAAGTCAAATCTTTACAATCACCAAAGCTAACCATAAAAGAAATAATGGAATCAAACACGCAACACTGAGATTTATTCTTTTCATTTGTTCAGGAATATCAATAAATCAGTGTCTCAATGGATTGGGTTCAACCGGTTCCCCTGCCAATTCAGAATTAAAAAAAATATAACGTGAAAACAGGACAGCATCCAGGACAAAGTAATCAGGGGAAGTTATCCGTAACGCTCATCCCTCCTTGTTTGGAAGCCAGGAGATGAATCACGAATGGAAAAAAACAAAAAAGTTACAACAACAAATACAAATCTGGTGGCTTTGTAACTCCAATCCTTCAGGATACATCAGCATATTCAAAATATGTTATATTACCGCGGCACGGTGAATGACTGCGTAGCACATCCGGTTCACATTTCAGAGGTCGGAGGTGTGAATCTGGGTTCCTTTGTTTAGAGTGTACATATTTACCCCCCCCCCGTACTTGCGTGGGGGTTTTCAGGGTACTCCGGATTGTTTATGCGTGCCTTGGGATTGGCTTGTAACCAGTTGCAGGCTCTATCCGGCCTCTCGCCCAAGGTCAGTTGCACCAGACACCAATTGGTTTACAGACTGCAGAGGGAAAGAGAACAAAGGAAATTGTGTTGTGGCTTTTAAAATGGATATTTTTGAACAATCACGTAGCGCTGCAAAACGCCAAGACAGGCTAACGACTAGCATTGTAACCTTGTGAGGAACAAATAGTTGAACACAAGTGGCGGAGCAACGAGTGTAGATAGACAACATTGTTCCACAACAAATTTATTCTCAAAGATATTTTAGTTGATTTTGGACAATTTTGTTGTGCTGAATCCAAATATCACCATACATACCACTGTATTATTTATTATTGCTAGTATTATCTTGGTTTATATTAGATCTTTATGATGCACATTACTTTACGATTTTTTTGTGTTCGATGAATCAAGTTGAGACTTTAAACAGCCACAAAAAAAAAAAAAACAAAGCAAAATCCTCTTGACAGCACGGAGCAAATTGTTATTACTGTGTAATAGCAGCACTTTTTGACATGGTCTTGTTGCAATTTTGCACGTTGTTGTTTCAGCAGTGCTGCAGATGAGTTTTACATACAAGGTTAACTGTAGGTCAGATTGATGGTGTAATGGTTTGTTTTCTTTTTTTTAAATTGTGAGTGCCAAATTCACGACAAATTAATTTCTATAACCCATAACGAGGTCTGTTAACGTAACGCTCAATATTAGACGATCATTTCGTCTTTCAACTCGTTCCGACTTCCACTAATGCTCGAGTGCTAACGAGCGACGGCTTCCATGTCGCACGACACACGTGCTATATAGTCCATGCGCGTCACCCCCCCCGACCCCTGTCCCAGCGGGGGTCGAGGTGGCAGAAATGTGGGCTTTGAAGTGGGTGGCCCGGGGTTGGGGTCCTGTCAGGAAAAAAAAAAAAAAAAGATCTGTGCTGTTGAGGTGGGGGGGGGGGGGTCGCTGGGGAGGAGACGGAGGCTGTCCGTCACGCTGCCGGCGTGACTCAAACTGTCAGGGTCAGGTGACTTTGTGACCCCCCCCCCCCCCCCGCCACCTCGACTTCACAAGGCGACCCAGACGAGACTAAACTGGGAACACGGTTGCAGCGTTACGACTACTTCGCCGTGTACTGTCCAAACTTTGCTTTCGGGAAATGTGCTTAGCGTAATGCTAAAGAACAACGCAAAATACCATTGACGTGCTAACAGTTAGCATCGCCGGTTGCCATTTTCGGCCGAGGACCTCCGGATCGTGTCCTTTCCAAAAGCGAGTTTTGATTTCAACCGGCAGCGACGTGCATTTGGAAAAAATTACTCCGTCGTAAGAGAACGCTCCTAGGTAGCGAGTCGGAGGGGGAGGGGTCGGGGGCCACGCAGCGGGCACGGACGGGGGTTGTGTTCAAACCTGATGAGGTACGACGTGGAGGGTTGCCAGAGTGTTTTCTCAGTCTTCATTCGGCCTGTCACTCAGCACTCTGCGCGAGGATGGCGAATAATGAGAAAAGCAGTCGCTGCAGGAGCTCCTCTGCGCCGTTGACTTCATGCGAAGGGAAACGTTTCAGAGTGCACGTTGACGGGTTTGAACGTAGAACAGAACAGATCAGCTATAAACAAAACCTTGATGACAATCAAGCTTGGCTATTAGCTTGACTGCTGTGATTGCACGAGATGAACCGGTTCTTGTTTTTTCTTTAACACAGCGAGTATGGAAATAGCTTTCGATAGCTTGTTTATATTTTAGTTAACCTCTTCATTTCTCAGTATTTCATTTTCTCATTCCGAGGCCATTTTCACAAGTGGATACGCATTCGTCCAAGTGCTTCAAATGAAAGATTTGCGCAGGGTATGACTCATTTGAGGCTTAATTGTATGTATCCGTCCGCAGATGAGTCACCGCACAATGACGACTGGATAAAAACATCACGTTTTTACAAAGCCTGGCTCGTGTCTCTGCGCCGCGAGTGCTCTTGTTTGTCATTTTTTGTCTGTTGTTCATAGTTATAGGCAGCAGTGATTTTGATTTTCGGACTTCCTGCAGCAGCGTCTTTCCTTGTTTTGTTGCCGGCAGTTCGGAATGTGTCGTTTTCAAAAGAAATGTGCGAATTTAATGGCGCAGGGATGCGATATGACGTATTTTCAGTCTTTGTGTTGGTCAGTGTCGCATATTGTTTCTCAGTCGACTCCAGCAATGGGTTATTTTCACTGACGTCACATTTTTTGCTAAATTAGCCACACACCACTAGGCGCCGCAATTTAACCTCTCGACTTAACGCGTACCCGGTGTGGAAGTCTACGTGCTCACAAGAGAGGACTTGCTAACCATCAGGGCTTTTGTTCGACTACTCTCGCCAATTCGCTGAAGCTTCAAAGCCTCGCGATCCGTTACACATTTCCGCCTTCGAAAGCGAGGGACATCGTCCAACGCTTCCGACGACAGACTTTGGATGTTCTGCGGCTCTGCGCTTCACGGGGACTTGGCTTTGTGGACGATCGCCCTACGCTGCTATCCCGCCGCCCGGTCTCAAATCTCCATCACGCCTGTGTGTGCCGAGCTAAGCTAACTAGCTTAATCGATATTCTTTTCAGAAGGCCGACGTTACAGTTAAAATCATTTTTTTGTTACTCACTCAAAAGATTCGAGAATTTTGTGAAATACTGGATGTTTATTCTTTTGTCTTTCTGCCATTGTCATCAAATTTTAAACAAATAAACATTTCGCTTTGCTTATAGTAAAATTTTACAGGTTTTACTTTTTGGAAAAAAAAACGGAATAAATGGAGTTTGCCACGATATTAAGAAAATACTATTCCATTGCTTTTCGTTTTCAGTGTTAGCATACAGGTAAGTGCTCCTCCTTCGTGATTTCTGTCACATAGAGTAAAAGATCAAAGGCACAATACTGCGCCATTTTTTACGTAGTCCTGTGTCCCATGATGTGTGTATGCCAGGTAGCCTAGTCGTCACTCTGGGCTTGATGTGCTGTCGGTCGCGTCTTCAATAAATACAGTTAGAAACATAACGTCGTCCACCTTGCCTGTGTACGAGTAACGGGAGCTCAGGGGTCGAAAATGGCCGCCGTTCGAGGCAGCCCGACGGGTGACGTCACGTGAAAACAACCCATTCGGTTGTTGAGTTGTAATACTCGACCTGCCACCCGCCAGTCTTTTCACCATCGACAGAGTTGCAATACGATTACGTCGGAAGCGGTTAGCCACCCAGGCCGAGAGCAATAATTGTTATTATTTAACAATTATTATTAAGTTATGATGCCACATTTCAAGGATATGAGATGTTTTATTAGCGGTTAGAGTTAGCTTACTGTAATCAACCAAGCAAATGTACAACACGAAGATTTTAGCGCAAACAAGCCGAAGCTGACTTCTGCCACCTGTTGGTTTGGAGGTTTTACTACACGATTGAATGAGCGTCATGTTTTCGTGTGCCCAAGTGTGAGCTTTAAATTTTGTGTGAACCCGAGCGGCAGCATAGCTGAGCTTATGTTCCTGGTCTCCCAGGGCAAAGCCATTGTGCGCTCGCACCTGCTGACCGGCTCGATATTAAACTTTTCATCACATCCACTCGGGTCAATACAGACGGGGCACAATGCTTTTGTGTTTGAGCAGGGGGAAAAGTCACATATTTGTTTTCGAGCCCCTTGAGGATTTTCTACACTAAAGGGAAGCGGTTGTCAGTCAACAAGCTCAAAAGTGGCAAGCGCCAAAGAGGGCCAGACGGAAAGTGGAAATGCCCACTCAGAACCACCTTTTGTTATTCCGCCGACGAATTAATCACTCTTTTCGAAGCAAAGACATCAAAAAAAAAAAAAAAAAAAAATCATGGAGCTCTTTTGGACATTTATGTATTTAAGGGGTCCCCAATGTGACCCCTGTAAACTCACTTTGTAGCAACGCCTGAAAAGTAAAACATCTTCCAATCCGTATACCGCCAGCTGCAAAACTGTCAAAACATGTTAGGGACTAGATTGGAGACCTGGACAAAGCTTGACAAAAGTATCAGCAAAGGACTTGAAGTGACAACGATCAGTACCGAAGAATATTCCAAAATAAAAGACGAAAAAGTGACTTTGTGGAGTGACGCTAACTTTGCTGCTGCTTTTAATATCATCACTCTGAAGGATTCTGGTTAACAAATACAGTAAAGACTCGGTTCTCGAACGTCCCCGTTTTCGAACAAATCTGTTTTCGAATGAAAATTGAGATTTTTTTTTTTTTTTTTTGCTTCTGTTTTCAAACGAAAATCGGTACGCGAACGCCCCCGACAAAACCCGGAAACAACATAATGCGCGCGGCGCAAGCAGTTGACCCACCCACGACGCGTTTTATTGTGTATTCGAACAACCCATCCCCCCCCCCCGAAAAAACTCAGAAATAATAATAAAATAAATAATAAAAATAAATAAATATTAAAAAATAACAACACATTTCTTAAATTATTTTCTTATATAAAGTATACATATATTTTTACTTTGCAGTTAATTAACAGGAAAAGCAAAAAAAATGCTTTAAAATATTTTTTTAGGCTTGGAACGCATGATTTCTTTTTCCATTTATTGTAATCGAGCAATTCACTTTTCAAACCGTTTTCTGGAATGGATTGTGGTCGAGAACTGAGGCATCACCATCTTTAATTTCAATGAGTCTATTTTTCCACCCCAAAAAAAAAAAGTCACTTGAAAGTGGTTCTGGATCAATGGCCAACCTAGCCGATCAAGTCATTGAGGAGAGTTTGTGTAATATTTACATTACTAATATTTATGTGGAGTTTGCATGTTCTCCCCGTGCCTGCGTGGATTTTCTTTGGTTACTCCAGTTTCCTCCCACATCCCAAAAACATGCAACATTAATCGGACACTAAATTGCCCGTAGGTGTGATTTTGAGTGCGGCTGTTTGTCTCCATGTGCCCTGCGATTGGGTGGTTTATTATCAGGAAAAACTAAAAAAAAAAAAAAAAAAAAAGCTTTAAAAAGACGAATTTTTTCGACTCGGAACGCATTATTTCTTTTTCCATTCATTGTAATGGGAAACATTGATTTGGTTTTTGAACAAATCTATTTTTTAACCGTTTTCTGGAACGGACTGTGGTCGAGAACCGAGGCATCACTGTATCTCCTTTACTTCAGTAAAGTTTGGTCAGGAGTAACCTAAAGCAAAAGGTGGGACTCGAAGTATCTTCCTCCTCCAGTTTTCAAACTTGAAGTTTTCCTCCAAGGAGTTCCTGGTCATCTCTCTCGGATAGGAAAGGAAACTTCAGAATCCGAAAAGGCCCTCGATGCGCGCTATGATTAACTTGACCCGTCTGTGGTGTAGACTTTCGCCTGAAATCTGTTGGCGATGGAATCCACCTCCTCGCAACCCTGAACAGGCGAAGCCGGAAAATACGTACCTTGACCGAGACCCAAAAACAGCAACAAAGTACTGGTTCAAAACGAAGTATCACGAGGTCACGCAGTTGGTTGGCGTAGTCAGTCTCCAGACCTCAACCCAACATAAAGCCTGTGGTGGGAGGTGCAAACGTGTCGTGACAATGATGGGGGGAAAAAAAAAAAAAAAAAAAAAAAAACGGCGCACAATCTTCTGGAGTGGGGAGGAAAAAAGATTTAATTAAAGACGACAACCGGGAAGGTGGGGGGGGGGGCATGACTTACTGAAAATAGCAAAACACGCCGGGTGCTTTAAAGTCGCTCTGGAGAGGCACTGACTTGAGAGGTCAGAGGTGGCATGTTGAAAGGTAAAAGGTCAAGGGGAAGGAGCCCCGCGGCGAGAGGAACAATTTAGAGATGTTTAAAAAAAAAAAAAAAAAAGGCATTTAAATTAGAACACTTCACGGTGGTTAACTTATTTGTACACAAATGTTAAGAAATGGGATTATTTCACTCTTCGTACGTTTGAATTCCTGCCCCCCCCCCATCAAGAACTACGTATATTCCTTTTCGCCTCCAATGTTGCAAAGTGTATTGTTTATGAATTCTATATCTCAGTATAATGGTTTTTGTATACAGTTTTTGCGTTATCGCCATCATAACATCAAGAGGACTAGTACGAGATGAGACGAAACTGATGTTCCCATCTGTCCGTTTTCTGTAGTGCTTATCCTCACTAGGGTCACGGGCTTGTTGGCACCTCTCTCGGCTAACACTGGGTAAGAGGTGGTGTAAGCCGTAACGGGTCGCCGGCCAGATGGCGATCTTGAGCTCCGCCCCCTTAGCCGTGTCCCACAAGCTTCCAAAATGGCGACTGAACAGAACAGGTTTGAAGTGGATTCTCTAGCATGTATTTCAGATAATATTTGGGTATGTTTTTTGAAAAATGCGTCAGACTTGTCCAAGAGAGTTCTACAGTGAAAAAAGTTTGACGCCTCACAAACTTCAGACTGAAATCCAACAGGATAAAATAGTGGAATGGTACTGCATGTGTAAAGCAGGGTGAGTACTTTTTACTTGGAAAGATCGCGAGTAATATTATAGTCTTAATAAGTGAGTGGGTGAATTCATTTGACTTGGCTCGTAATCGAACCCAGTGCAGGATATCTTTCATCAGAATTGCACGTTCCCCAAGTGCATCTGAGGACCGCTTTCTTCGTAACATTAACGTTTCCAAGCGCACGCTACTGGCAAGCAGCATTGCTTGTGGGACAATACGGCAAGAGGGGCGTGTCAAGCCAGGGGTTAAAACAATGCGGCTATTTGATTGGCTATTATTGTACGAGTGATTGACAGGTCGGAAAGGTCCATTGCATCGCATAAAGGCAAAGAATCATTTACGCTAGCTTACACACCTACGGGCAATTTAGACTAATTTAACCTACCGTGCACACTTTTTGGAATGTGTGAGGAACACTGGAGGACCCAGAGAAAACCCACAGAGGCACGGGTAGAATATGCAAACTTTACACAGTTGAGCCCGGATTCGAACCCGGATTCTCAGAACTGTGAGCCAGACGTACGCCGCCCCTTTCCAAGTATGTCTTCCCCAAGTTTCTCAAGAATGTACACGTGCAGTTACTGTGAAACGTCATTGCTCATTCACAAAAGGACACTTACCTGTGACTAGTCTTAGATATTCAGTTAACGTGGCTCGCTAACATTAGCGTAAACGCCACTCACGCCTGAATTTGGTGCCAGCAGAGTGGGATCGATTCCCGCTCAGCGATGGTGTCGATATGCGCCCTGCCCTAGATGCACTTTGAAACAATGCAGATATTGAGTCGTATCTTTTAATCTGCTGAAGCAAAGCAATCTTCGGAGATGTGATAGCGAGCAATCCGGATAACTCGATGGGCGAGCATGTTAGCATAATACGGTCTGTTGAGCTCGGTCGGGAACATGTCCCGCAATCTCGCGTACGCATGCCTGCGCCTTTCCCATGTCGCGACCACACGGCTGACAGCCTGTTGCTAGTATTAAGTCGGGTGTGTTATGCTTTGCGGAGAGGGCCTGGCGAAGGTTGTTAATCCTGCTCTCTGCTGTCATGCCATCTCTAATCACAACATCGCCCTACCCTCGCCCTCGGGGCCTGGAGGTGCGCCAAAGAATAGCAAAGCGCAAGAATCTCCCCCTTCCTTCTGGCCTCTCGGCACTTTGCCTCGTGCGTGAAAATATTCGGAGCGCCGGCATTTTCTTTTATTTACGGGCCGATCCGAGAGTTCGGCTTCTTGCTTCAGAGAGCATGGAAGTCATTAGGGGTCTTGGGTGAGAAGGGACCTTTGGCTTTCACCTGCCAATTAAAGCTAATTCAAGAAAACC
The DNA here is from genome assembly GCF_019802595.1 of Syngnathoides biaculeatus. Taxonomy (NCBI): domain Eukaryota; kingdom Metazoa; phylum Chordata; class Actinopteri; order Syngnathiformes; family Syngnathidae; genus Syngnathoides; species Syngnathoides biaculeatus. The sequence goes on along the minus strand of NC_084648.1, from coordinate 15,389,788 downwards.
CTGGATCGTGTTTCAAAGCGTAAAAAGTGGACTTTGTCTTCATTCGTTGGGTTTTCCTTGGAAGAAATGAAGACAAAACGACTAATTCTCGGATTCGTTTACAAAGATGATCCAAGTTAATCTTTGTATTCATAGATAATGACGCAAACACCATAAATGGATTAGTGTAAACTTTTCATCCAAATTGTCTTGGTAGTACTGAAGCTTTTTTTTTTTTTTTTTTTAATTCAACCAGGAGGCGGTTCATAAATTATGGGCTACAGTTGCTTATACTGGTGTTATTTTTATGTATTTGTCCATCTATTATAATGAACTTTTTTTTTTTCCTTTTTAAAGTAAGAGGATCACAGACTGCAGACAGTCCCCGTTGATATCAGTCCTAAAGGCCGTTCGGAGTAAACGTGCAGAGACAAGCGAGCAGTCGGACGCATCCACGTCTGGAGGCCATTTTTGCGCCGCAATTAAAATCAGCGGAGTGCTTTTTAAGTGGTTCCTGCACGAAAGCCACACAGGAATGACGTGGCGAACTCCCGTCACTTTTTCACTAAATGGTGTTTTGTTTGCTGTGGTCTGCTTCGGTTTGGTAAACTGTGACCTGACAGATGTGTTAATTGCCTTCCTTCCTCAAAGAATGCATGGCTAAAAGGCTATGCTAATGTCTGTTTTGTTTGTCACATGACGGAAGCTATTAGTTTCTTGTTAAATTTGTTTACTTTTTTTTTTTTTTAACTCCATTTTCTGAGTCTTACACTACGGAGCCTCTAAAGGGACATTGGGGGGAAAAAAACCTAACTGGTTTCTCATTCTAATGAGTAAGTTACTCATTAGAATGAGAAACTTACTCATTACAATTAGTAACTTACTCATGAGTAAGTTATTCATTACAATGAGAGTGTCGAAAAACGGCTACCTATGGGTCGTAGCTTATTTACCTGCTAGCGGTAGCTTCCTGCGTTCAGGTAGCCGTGGCTTATTTACACAAGTCTTACACTACGGAGCCCCTAAAGCGACGGTGAAAAAACTGTTTTCTCATCGTAATGAGTAACTTACTCATTCCAATGAGCAACTTACTCATAAGTTAGTTACTCATTACAATGAGAGTGTCGAAAAACGGCTGTCTATGGGTCGTAATTTATTTACCTGCTAGCGGTAGCTTCCTGCGTTCAGGTAGTCGTAGCTTATTTACACTAGTCTTACACTACAGAGCCCCCAAAGGGACATTGGGGAGGGGGAGGGAACTGTATTCTCCTCGTAATGAGTAACTTACTCATTCTAATGAGCAACTTACTCATGAGTTAGTTACTCATTACAATGAGAGTGTCGAAAAACGACTGTCTATGAGTCGTAGGTTATTTACCTGCTAGCGATAGCTTCCTGCGTTCAGGTAGTCGTAGCTTATTTACCTGCTAGTGGTAGCTACTTGAACAAGGAATAAGGGTCTTTTATACATGCACACATGCAATGGACTAGTTGCTCATTACAATGACAAAGTTTCTCATTACAATGAGAAAGCAGTTATTTTACTCTTTTTTTTTTTTTTTCAATGTCCCTTTAAGGCCTTCACACTACTAGTTAGTTACTCATTGTAACTCATGAGTAAGTTACTCATTCCAATAAGAGTGTCGAAAAACGGCTGTCTATGGGTCGTAGTTTATTTACCTGCTAGCGGTAGCTTCCTGCGTTCAGGTAGTCGTAGCTTATTTACCTGCTAGTGGTAGCTTCCTGAATAAGGAATAAGGGTCTTTTATACATGCACACATGCAATGGACTAGTTACTCATTACAATGAGAAACTTACTCATTACAATGACAAAGTTTCTCATTACAATGAGAAACCAGTTATTATTATTATTATTTTTTTTTTTTTTCAATGTCCCTTCCGGGGCTCCGCATTACACAGAGTTGCTTCAGTTGTTTATCTCAAATGTAGTGCGACTGCAATCCGTGCTGCTAAATGGGTTGTTTATCTTCCCCGCGAAAACAAGTCATCGACACATTGTTATAGCTGTCCTCAGGGCTTAATTTTGAACATTGTAAGGATTTGTCGGCAGTGTACTTTTACCCCTCTGCTTTCCTCATCCGTGCACCTCCAGCAGGGCTCTGCTATATCTATTACTACCAGATGATTGTTCCCATAATTTGACACCCCCCAAGCAGCCCCAGCACCCTACAAAAAGTCCACGCGGGAGAGCTTTTAAACAAGAAGCACATTGCACTGCAAGTCTGGACTTCATTTTTCTAAACCGTTAAAGCCTTTGGCGCTCACGATATCTGTCGATTATGCGTTGACCAAACGACACGGTGACCAAATTTGCACCCGAAACACATGACTTATTATTCTTCCATCGTACGGTTTTCTCGATTGAGCCAAAATGTTCGCATACGTCGAAGAGGCCGATGACGCGTTAACACGAGAGCCACAAATGGCCAAATAAGGGAGTTTAGTCATCTGTTCCTGGCTACGAGAAATGATAGAAAATGGACGTAAACCAACATAATGGCAAAGTAAACTCGTTATGGTTGAGGTTAGCGAAGTCACAGGCGTGCATGAATGAAATACGAGAATATAGGCTGTGCGTGTGCATTAACAGGAAACTCTCCCTCACGTGGCACAACACTAGTTTTGAATTGAAACCGCTGCAACTTAAGGCATGTGGAAAAACTAGTTCACCGTTAAAGTCGCTAGTTAATCTTTCAACGTACTTGGATACAGGCATAGTAATTTCTTACATACCCAAGTAGCAATTACCGCATAGTTGCGTACAATCCCACAATGTAATGAGAACCAACACGATGACGACATCAAAAGGTCTGCCTTTATCTGCAGTACTCCTGTCGTTATTAGTCGTATGAAAGATATACAGTGAAGAAAATAAGTATTTGAACACCCTGCTATATTGGAAATCTTGGAGGGGTGTGAAATTTTCATCTTGGGTGCAAGTCCACAGTGAGAGAGATCATCTAAAAAGAAAAATCCATGAATCACAATTTGTTTGTGTGATACAGCTGCAAATAAGTATTTGAACACCTGAGAAAACCAATGTTAATATTTGGTGCAGTAGCCTTAGTTTGCAATTACAGAGGTCAAAGGTTTCCTGTAGTTGTTCACCAGGTTTGCGCACACTGCAGGAGGGATTTTAGCCCACTCCTCCACACAGATCTTCTCTAGATCACACAAGTTTCTGGGCTGTCGCGGAGAAACACGGAGTTTCAACTCCCTCCAAAGATTTTCTATTGGGTTTAGGTCTGGAGACTGGCTAGGGCCACGCCAGAACCTTGATATGCTTCATACGGAGCCACTCCTTGGTTTTCCTGGCTGTGTCATACATCGTTATTTCTGGATTTTCATCTCTCTCACAGTGGACATGCGCCTACGATGAAAATTTCAGACCCCTCCATGACTTCTAAGCGGGAGAACTTGCAATATAGCAGGGTGTTCAAATACTTATTTTCTTCAGTGTATACAAAATCAGGTTGAATCACCTTTCATGACACAAACCTATAAAGCGAGGGTTTCATTTTTTCATGTGCTGCCCCATCATAAAAGGAACTTGAAATAACTTACAGAATGTCGACTATTTTTAATTCAATGCACGACACAGTTGTATAGAAAATGTATATAGATTTTTTTTAATACTGTCCTTGTTGCTGGCACAAACACAAACACTTATGACAAACAATACACAGCATGATGATGCTTTTGCGACCTGCTGGTCCCTTTCGTAGTCGAAAGCAGCATAACTTTATTCCAGTTGATGTGTTAATTGGCTGGGCAGATGGTACATATAAATGTGTGTGACAGTTTTGGGAGGGGGGGGGTGATGGATGGATTCACATTATATTGCAGTTTAAAAAAAAAAAGCTGTTTAATTATCATGTACCTTCATCTGTAGCCAAAATCTAACATTTTGTTTTATGGGCATTGTTTTAAAACACATGTGCATGCCTCGTGAATCAAAGGCACACTGCTGTAAAAGATTTACATTTTAGCTGCTTAAGATTTCGCTCATCGCACATGAAGATGAGGATGTTTTTTAAAAAAAAAAAAAAACAAGATCATGATGATCATCTAGGTAAAATAGTTGAATTGTATTATACGAGTCTTTCAACGTAAGTTTTTGGCCCGTGTCCTCGGAATGACAGCATAACATATCTTGCGGTGTCAGCCGAATCAAAACTATTTCATTTTTTGTAAACTTCTGTTTTGATGTACATATTACAAGACTTATCTTTGAGAATGGAACAGGTTTCTTGGATGGTAGTACTTTGCACAATTTGTTTATCTTCGCTGAAACTGCTTGGGCGAGGCTATTGGAGGTCATTTTGAACCATTATCGGCCAGATTCTGGCACTCGAATGGCCATTAGCACTTCCATCTGGACGACGACAGATACCCAAAAAGATTAACGTCGTTCTGTACAAAGTTTGTTGACTACCCGAGTCCGATATTCTTTAGTAACGTTAACATAACTACAATCAGTAACCTGTAGGCATTTTTCCCCCCTCAATGTAAAAACAATGAACATTTCAATCACAAAGACAGCAATACTGAATTGACATCTGGCAAAAAAAAAAAAAAACAATATAAAAACACCAACAATTGTCCTAAGAACAGTCAGACAAGACAGCCTTCCTGTCACGGCACGACAATGTGGCCAGACTCAACGTCTCTTCATTCAGTCCATTCGTCTTACGCGGCCAATTTGGCTCCCGCGGAGCGAAAAGCGTTTGGATGTGCGGAGAGAATTACAGACGGGTCGCGTTGAAAGAGTCCAATCCAGCTTGGTCAGGTTGGAAGTTTATTTTGGCAAGTGGCAGTGGGTCCGCTCGAGACTATTTGGAGCTTGACCCGACCCGGAGGGTGACAGCGAAGCTCCTTTCACTTCCGGTTCGAATGCGACTGGGCCGAAGGGTCTTAAAGTTCAAATCTTCACGTTTTAGATCGCGTGTGGCTCCGATTTCCTCCAGTTTCACGCCCAAGTCCAGCAACAGATTTTACAACTCATTCACAGTTTCTTCGAACGAGAAACTGTTTTCAAATAAAGTGTTGTCAATAGTTGTGTCCACGTTAAAAAATAATGGGACTTTTTTTTTCCTGCTCCAAGGTCTTTTCTTGTCAATTGCACTTTGTTTAATCACTTGGTTAGTTTTTTTTTTTTTTTCCCCTCCAACAAACCCATTTCAAACCACGGCCTGTTCATTGTCCCGTACTGGTTTTTGCTCCTTTCCAATAGGCCAAAAATGTGACTGCTACTCGTCTTTCTCTGAACGGGCAATCCAGTCAGTCGTAATGTCATATTACAAAGCAAAGGCGCCGGATTCAAATCGGAATGAAACCTTACAATGCTTAGTCACTACACATATATGACTGCGTCTCAGAAATATGACGGCTTAAGGGATGATCGATTATTATTTGAGGGGGAGTGTCCTTGCATCAGTGGTACCTCATAGTCCAAATTGCCATTTTGTTGAAAGGACGTGGGTGGCTTTGGAGCGTGACAACGGTCGAGCTCAGTCTGTTTGTGGGGTAGTGGACCCTTTCCCCCGTTTTCCGGACATGCCTTGATGCCCTCCACTTCCAAGGAGTCATCGGGATCGGCAGGACCCAGCTCCAGCTCCATTCCTGCCTTCCTCTGCCTTCTTTTTCTCAGACAGATGACCAGACCAGCCACCGATGCCAAAACCAGCACCAGTGCCACAGCAGCTATAGCAGGAATGAGAGTGTATATGAGTGGGCTCTGTGTCTCCACTCGGGGTTCTAAGGACGTGAGTGGAACCCCTGCAGTCCGAGCTTCCGTGCATGACCCCGTCTCGAGTGAGCTGTTGGCCCTTGTGGTCACTTTCTCCCCAAGGGGACTCGCACAGACTGAGTAGGTACAGTTGGGTATGAGTCCACGCAGCGTGTACTCAGGGTAGGATGCCGGTACGCTCAAAATTATGGGGCGGCGGTCGGGTCCCGAGAGATTGCGATAAGTCAGCCTGATGCCACGGATGTTTGGCCGTGTCTTGATGAAGAGGTGCAGATCAAGAAGAATAGAGGTGGAGGTCACCTGGCGGGAGCTGATGGCATCAAGTTCCGGAAGAACCGTGGAAGCCTCGACAGACACTTCTGTTTCCAAAATTTTGGGTCGATGAGGTAGGTCATAAAGATTTTCGCAATAGAGTCCAGATGTTCCTGAAGGACACAGGCAACCCAGTTGGCCCATTGGGTCAAAGTTACAAGTGCCACCATTTAGACAGATGTTCGGTGGACAGATGTGCTGGTCATATTCCCCACTGGTGGAGCTCGGGGAGGCAGGAGATTCTGATGGAAGCAGGTCTGTGTTTGAGTCTATGCTTTGTTCGCTTGGTGGCGGGGGAGGTGGAGGAGGAGGAGGAGGAGGAATTCCATTGGTATAGGTTGTTTCTTGAGACACGGTTGGACTCTGCGGTGCTGGAGTACTTCCCGCGATGGTCTTCATCAGCAAAGTTGTGGTCGGTGGACATCCAAAATCTGTGTGGTCCAGTACTGAAAGCTTCTTCCCAGCATTAGCTAGAGGAAAGTGACACCTGGTCTCCTCAAGCCTTCCTAGATTTATATTCTTCTCTTTAAGCCAGACTACAAACCAAGCAAGGGGACATAAACAATTGAAGGGATTCTCAGCTGCTGCCAGATCTACCAGTCTGGGGAAAGACTGGAAAAAGTCTTGGGGAAATCCCTGAAGATTGAGGCCACTGAGATCTAATTCCTGGAGCCCAGTGAGTTTCTGAAAATCCTCTGTCCTGAGCTCACCCAATGGATTGGCAGCCAGGTTGAGCTTGATCAAGCCTTTTAAGGAGTCCATTTTTAGGGCCTGAGGAACCTCTGCTAATTGGTTCATGGAAATGTCTAGCTCGTGGAGGTTCCTCAGGGAGGCTACAAGGTCTTCATCCAGAGAGATAAGCCCAAGCGAAGCCATTTTGAGGGCTTCTAAATGGGGTGTCTGAAGGTCTGAGACATCCAGGCTTGGAATGCTGTTGTAACTCAGGTCTAGAAGCAGAAGCCTGGGTAAATTGAGGGCGGGCAAAGAGGTGAGTTTGTTCCCTTGGAGCTTGAGTTCCAGGAGCTTTCCTAAGCCTTCAAAAGCTTCTCGATTGATGCTCTGGATGAAATTTTGGTGGAGGTATAGTCTCTCAAGCTGCACCAGGCCAGAAAAGCTGTCTTTGGAAATGTGAGTAATGAGGTTAGAGGACAAATCCAAGTTCTTCAGCTTTGACAGCACCTTGAATACACCCTCTGGAACCTCTTCCAACTTATTCTGGCTAAGATCTAGCAGATCCAAGTCCCCTAGACCTGTGAAGTCGTTTTGGGTCAAAGCGTTGATGCCGTTTTGGAAGATGTAAAGATTCACAGTGCTGGCTGGGACCCGGGGCACAGTGTTGGACCGTCGATTGATGCAGAATATTGAACCCGCGCTGTGACAAGTACAATCTACGGGGCACTCGAAGGCTGAAACCAGACTGGAGGAGAGGAAGAGGAGCAAGAGATGAGGCAACATGGTAATTCCCGGGCTTGGAACTCTGAAAGACAAAATGGAAACAAATGATGAAGAGGCGGTTTGGAAAGCTGTTACTATTAGCCAGACCAGACCCTCCACCTTTATATTAATTCCAGATTAGTTCTTTTTCAGTCCTTGTTTTTTTTTCTCTAAGGCTTTCAGGACTGCCGGCATCACTATACCCCAAAGCCAAGAATCTGCCATCGAGACTGTACAAAGTCCGTTCCTACTTTTTTCAAGTCTTAATGAAACGCGACAAGGTATTCAGACATCAGCTCTTCTAGTTTGCGCACAGTGGAACCTGCGCCAGTAAAGACGTGAAAAAAGAAACGCGGCCGTCGATGCGAAGCAAAGCGGCTAAACGCGCACACCCTAGATCAACGGCCAACACACTTCGCACGGTTAAAGGCGGCGGATGCACAGCTGGATGAAGTTACCCACAATCCACTGCGGCCACTGCTCACTGTGTGACAGACCCAAGTGAATCTTTGTCTTCCCCGTGATAAGAGGAGAGTAGATGGGGGGGGGGGGTGATATTAGAGGGTGGGGTGAAAGAATGCAGACAGAAAAGGGAAGCAGGTAGCTGCTAGTTACAAGTCCAAAATGATCAGGATCGGGTTAGCTTGGATAGGCTCCAGGACTCCTGTGAGCCTTGTGAGGATAAATGGCATGAAAAAAGTTGAAAAATGATCTCTCGATATGTAAATCCTTAGTGTGGCATATAATTCATCCATCCATTTTCTTCCCCGTTTATCCTCACGAGGGTCACGGGGAGTACTGGAGCCTATCCCAGTTGTCAACGGGCAGAAGGCGGGGCACACCCTGAACTGGTCGCCAGACAAACAGCCAGACTCACAATCACACCTCGGGGCAATTTGGAGTGTCCAATTAATGTTGCAGGTTTTTGGAATGTGGGAGGAAACCGGTGTGCCCGGAGGAAACCCACGCAGGAGAACATGGAAACTCCACACAGGTGAGTCCGGGATCAAACCCGGGACCTCAGAACTGTGAGGTCAACGCTCTACCAGCTGAGCCAACGTGCCGCCCTGCATATAATTACTTCTCATGATTAAAGAACGTTTGAGCTGCATCTTGTGAATTTTGGTATTTTACTTACAGTATCTCAGCATATTACTCAGTGATTCTACTGCTAACGCTCTTACTCGAGTACAAAGTATTTTTACATCAAATCTGCCAACATCCACGTCACCAACTTCGTCGGAGGTGTTAGAAATGCCTGCTGAGGTTGCCTGCGTCAGGGCGTGTTCGACGTGACGCTGTCCAATTAGGAAAATTGTTTTCAATTGTTCGAGTGTGTGAAGACACTTATGCAATTTTTTTTAAAATTATTTTGAGTCTCTCTTTGCTCTCATCATAACAATGTCTTCTATTGTATGCTTCTTTTCATACGAGCGGCGCCGAGGCATCAAAAGAACTCCCGCGGACGAATCCCGGCAGGCGGCTGGACTCGCCGTCGGTCGTTTATTTATCCGCCGTTCCGATGAGGAGCGTTCGGGGGATTAAAGAACTCAGGTAAAAAGGTAAACTGATGTGATGGGGTTGTAAAATAACTATAAGTGCATCTTTATAAATATGTAATTTACACAAACGTTGTCGAATTTTTCTTTATTGTTTGGAAATCAGATTTCTACTGCATAGAGGTAGAGGAGGGACAAACGGGAGGGGGAAGTAAAGAATAAAGGTACTAAAGAGGCAAGAGGGAGAACATAAATTACATTCGAGAACATCTTTCCAAAGGGAGATTACTTCATCTTCTTGGAGAGGACAATAAAAAAAAAAAAAAAAAAACCCAGCCACTCCCACACCCCTCGAACTCCCAAAAGTGGAATATCCTGTTACTTCCCGCCTAAAAAGCTCAGAAGTCACTTTAAGGCTCAGAACGACTCCAAAACGCAATCGTCTCGACGGAACGGGAAGATGTGCAACCTCGCTGTTGTGTAATCCAAACACTGGCGTTGTAGGGAAGGATGGGAGATATCGGAATTGTATACGGCGCGTCGATCTGTCGGTACAAGTTACGACAGTACGTTAGCCGTTAGCATGTCGGCCTCAAAAGTTCTCAAGTTTGGAATTCAGATGTCAGGGTTTGGCGCTTGCAGGTTCTCCCTGGGCTTCCATTGGGTTTTCTTCAGGTACTCCAGGTTTCTCCCCCAAATTTGAAAAACATGCGTACAGTATTCATTAAAGACTAAAAGACGAGAAAAGCTCGATGGATTTTGGCAATTACACGTGATGGATGGTGCCCGACCAAATACACATGACAGTGTAGCGATCGCTTCACTTCAGATAGGAATTATTCTTCTCAATCTCAAATTACCAACAAGTAATTATAATGCTAAATTGACTCATTTGAGAACAATGCACATTTAAAACAAACACACAAACAAAAACAAAAAAAGCAGGGAGTCATCTCCAACGTTCACGGAAGCGTAGTGTGGCTACACTTTAAACTTCGGTAAACCTCAAACCTGAAGTTTAACATGTGGCCAGAACACGCTTCCGTGTACGAGGAGCCAACTCGCTGTCTTTTTCTTTTTCCAATCATCGTTAATGAATGCGAGTTTGTATAAAACCAGGGGTCATTTATTTAAATATTGGTATTTGTATTGAAAAAATCTGCGTGGCTTCATCGCTACGTTGGATTTATTTTTGATTGAGAACAGATCCAGCAACAAAGTATTCGTATACGTCCAGACTTTTCTACGCTTTCAAACTCTTCCGTGTAAATCTCGACGACTTCCTGACCAGATCCGTGTGTAGATCCAGTTGTCCAAGACAAGCAGTCCAATTTCTTATCGGCGAAAACATCAACTTCAGCATTAAATAACGGGTCCTCTATGCCTAGTTTCTCTCATTTTTCCGCATACCTTCTTTTATTATCACCTTCTAAACGTTTAACGGTATCGGACAAAACTCTGGGCGTCGTGCTATAAGACATAATTTTGTGTCGTCTCCAACCGACTTAGCATTGAAGAATGCTTTGCTAGACCGGCAATATGGTCAGTCACGTGATTTCGGTGAAGTAGTATCATGTTAACTTGTAAAGTACTTGAACAATGCCCATTTTTCGCCAGTTACAGTTGAGGGCAAAAGTGAAAGGCTAATAACCGTAGCGCTGTCCATCTCCCGTGTGAGCCCTAAACACCTGACAACTGCCGTCTAGACCGCAGAGTGACAAGTGCGTTGGGGTCTATATTAAGACCACCAGTCACATCGAAAAGAATTGCGTTTCACGAAGCGTTCCATTAACTGGCACTTTCATACCGCGTGGAAACTGTCCTCTGAAAGATGAATTGGCCTTTCCGTTCTGCCAATTCTTCGAAATTGATTTGTCGAGATCGGAAGCAACTGAGGCAAAACGGAGCGCACAACTCAATGGCAACCATTCATCCATTTTCTGTCTAACTTATCTTGTGCTGGAGTCTGTCCCAGATGACTTTGGGTTGAAAGTAGGCTTGGGCGCTACATCCGTGTCAGTATGTATCCGTCCGTCTATTTTCCAAGCCACTTATGCTCACAAGGGTCGCGGGAGTGCTGGAGCCTATCTCGGCTAAATTCGGGCGAAAGTCAGACTACACACTGAACTGGTCGCCAGTCGGTCGCAGGGCACATATCAACAGCAACACTGAGCAGGAATTGATCCGCGACAGACATGATCGATATTAAAAGAAAATAATTTTGGCGTGGGAGGCATTTTGGAGGAGGCTACAGAGTTTCTTCCGTTCTTGGGACCCTGTTGTTGTATGTGATGCTACTGCACAAAAACCCAAAAGTTAGTCCGAGTCTCGACGCTCTCAAGCTATCACGGCCCACCTAAGCACATTTGGTGACGTCAAAGTTACTCGCTTTTTTGAATTGAAACCTACAACTTTTAGAGGAAATAACGAGTAAAATGCACGGTAATATTAATGTTTTGCCATTGTGTATTTTATCATCTCGGCCACTGACTGTCAAGCCAACCGTCACAACGATTGTTCATACATGCAGAGTGTTGTACTTGAAGGAGTTCAATGAACGAAGGTTCCTGAACTAGTTCACATTTCGGGTCGGGACGTACTGATCTGATCCAGTTCTCGGAACGGCCAGTGTTTCCGCAAACAGGCCCGGATTTATCTGGTGTCCGCCGGAAATCGACTGGTCTCTCGATACCAAATGGATTGTTAAAAATGAATGCTACCCAAAATACGAGATACTAGTTCCTGAATAGAATGCAGGCACCTGTGTGCACGCCGCATTGATATCTTGCTGCTCCCGAGTCAGTTGCGTCTGCCAGCAACAGGAAATCAGCCGTTGAAAAAGCTCCTTGTAAATATGCCACAAGGCATCTGGCAACTCAAGCAAACCTCAGACAGGCGACTCTTCTTTATCCTAAAATGATGCTGTTGTTTTTTTCCCTCTTGATTTAGCTATTCCGGTTGTTTTTTGCCGTTTTTATCTCTTCGACAGTCGAAACCTGGCTCAGGTCTTTCCCCCTTGTCTCCAAAAGTCAACCGTGACAGGCTCCAGCTGACCTGTGACCCTAATGAGGACCTCTATTTTAGCCATAGGTGTAAATATGTCCGGTCTTTTTAAATGTTTACGTCATGGAACAGGTACTTGTGACACACAAAAATACAAATAAAAACAGAGGAGTGCAAGGAATTCCACTGGAGGCTCATCCAAACCTTTTCTTCGATCTCCTGATTGGCTGAAGGGACTCACTGCTTTGTCATGTGTCACTGATCCACATTTATTGGCCGTTGGAGTAAAAATATCGGGATTTGCTACATAAATTATATTTAGACATTGTATGCAGTAGCCATTGTTTTGTGACTGGAATTTTCTGACAAAATATTCAGTCAGCACCCTCCCTTGTATTCTGGCTACTCTGGAAAAACCCTTTGGCCCCTGTCTGGGCACGCCACTAAATCCGGTCTAGAAGTGCCACTGACAGTATCGTGCACCCAATGGAATAAGCCAGCGGACCTAAATTCTGGCTGACAACCAGATAGAAGTTTCTAGTACCAGATTATGGACACCTGACTTAGTGAACAAAGCCTCAAAGCCTAAGGACATAACCAAGAACTACCAAGTCTGGACTGGTTGGCTCCTGCTTCCATGGCTCACTTCCTCAACTAGACAATACACCAACCAAGTTCCTTTCCTAGACCTGCTTTTCAGAAACAAATCGCCAAAATATTTTTACCTTGAGGCAACCACGAGTCTGATTGCTCCCACTGCCACTTTTCTTAATGAGCAGCTTCCATCTGGAAGCAATGTCTGACCTACACACAAAAGCCGACAGAGGCAAGAGAAACCAAAAGATTCCCCCTGAGGTCTTAATTCTCCTTGTTTTCCAGGCAATAAACCTTCTACTTCCTACCACCGTCCACACAAGTGAAATCCGCTTCACGGTCCAGTATCGACTACCCCACAACGCGTATTGTAGGCCCTGTTTACACAAGACCCAGATGGATAAAACCTGTCCAATGGAGTCACAATACTTCAAATTTTCCATTCAGGTTATGAAGGGTTTCCTAAAGCTGGTTTTCAGACGAGGCGGTTACCGGCAATCTGGTAGTTATTCAGGTTTCCATCACCTTTGAGACATAAACAAATTGTCACGTTTTTGCTCCGTATTTATTCATCGCATGCCTTGTTTGGTCCCTCGGGCCCTGTTGAACAGCCGTCCGGCCTCTGGCCGATTTGCTCTGTTGCTTGGTTCCCCTTCATTTCCGACAAGTCCAAACAGGTCCACAACTAAACTGGTATTTGACCGGAAACCCGGACCTCCTGAGCAGCGATGAGCAAGGACTCGGTAAGTTGCGATTGAACCATTTCAAATGTTGAACTGTTCTCTTAATGAAGGGCTTTGCCATGTCATTGTTAGTTAATTTTGGGATTTTTTTTTTTTTTTTTAAACAAAAATATGCACGAGTCACAATTATGTTTTGAGAGAATACCCGTTTTTTTTTTTTAAATGCAAGTTTTGAGTTTCAAATTGACCGTTCGAATTGAAAAAAATGTAATTATTTAATTAATTACATTGTAATTATTACATTACAACACCCTTGGTAAAGTTTCTTGCTTTGATCTGAATACGATAAGTAAAATATTGCTGCTATAGCAGCTATGAGCATTCAAATGATAGCATTAGAAATATTAAAATAGAATTAAAATGAATGTTAAGAAATAGCATATCAATATTGTAACTATAATAGCATTAAAACAAACTATTTAAATATACAATTAATAATAGTAGCTTCAAAAATCGATTTTAAAATATTGTTCATAGAATAGAACTAAAATTTTAACAATAGCTTTTAAAATATTAAAGTAATAGAAATTACATTGAATTGTAAATTAAGTGGAAATAATACCATTAAAAATCAATGTAGAAATTGCTTTAAAAATATATATATTGAAATAATTTAACAATAACAATATTGAAAATAGGATTTAAAATAGAGAAAATATTTTTAAATGCTGTGACAATTATAGCATTCAAAATGCGGCATTACAATAATACAATTTCAACATGGGAAACATTTCAAACAGCTGCAATAAATGATCGCCTTGAAATAAACACCAGAAGAAAACAATGTCTTTGTTGTTATGATTATAATACAATGCAAGTAAACGAATATAAATAACAGAGACGCTTTCCAGATCAGCTCGAGACAAACTCCGCTTCTGCTGCACCGGTTCAATAAATCGTCGACCACAGTTTTGTGCGTGTTCGTGCACAAAACTAAAAAGTGTGCCCCCCACCCCACCAACTGCTGACAAGAAGTTGGAACAACGACAGGAACTGCCATGCACGCGCCGATTATTCAGCAAATGAGTGTGGTACAATTTATTAAGAACGATTAAACGACGTCTGTGTGTGTGTGGGGGTGGGTGGGGGGGGGGACGTATGTTTACATAAGTCACTTATCTATTTACTTAAACTCCTCACAAATCCTTCCGTAAAGTAAACACGCGCGCACCGCGCAGCAAGGGAATCTATTAGAGCGTTTGTCTGCCTACACGGGCGGGTTCCAATCCCGCGACCTTGACCGACCGCTTCATGGAGAAACAACGGGCTTCATTCTGCACGCCGGTCGCACAAGTCTGACTTCCCGCGAGAGCAGACGCGATCCCTGACCGAGGGAAACGGAAAACCGCTCGGCCTCCACCGGAGTAGACAAATGTGGAAGCCCTGAGGTTTTGGAGGATAGAAAAAACATTGTGGCGCACTACACGGTTTTATTGTCCTTTTTGTAGTGGAGCATTCAGAAGGAATGTCATATTTGGAAAAATATGTCGTGTTTTGGGCGGCACGGTGGCGTTGGCCTCACAGTTCTGATGTCCAGGGTTCGATCCGCCTGCGTGGAGTTTGCATGTTCTCCCCGTCAATGGTCCCTCTAATTTTTTGACGTTTCTGAGCAAACGCACTGAGCCCGTGAGCGCCCCCTTTGACCGCTGCGAGCAACATCAGGCGTACGCACTGCAGTCAATCGGTGTCATCCGTTGAAGTTACACGGCTCGTGAAAAAGTTCAGATTAAATTCCCATCAGAACATTTTTAAGATTTCAGAATTTTAATTTTTTTTTTTGCAAACTTATACTGGAAATGTCAACAAACAAAAAAATACATTACAATACAAATACATATCAAGCCAACTATGAACTGTAAATTTCAAATGACGCATCCAACTTCATTTATTTTTTTTTAAACCCACAATGATATCCCCGTCTGTTTTTCTTGGTGTAAAACGGAATTATTGCTTGCAAAATATCTTTCGCAATGCATGTTGAAAGCGGAATGATGCTCCCAAACAGTTTTAGGGTTAATATTATATTGCCTCCTATATTTAAAATACATAATTAGCTTTTGGGGCAATGTATCGCCTGTGCTTTCATCCTCGATCAGGCTGCGCCAAGGTGGAATTTTAGACAATACGCACCAATTGTAATTACCACTTTAAGAGGGGAGGGGGCGGAGTCAGGTAAACCAGGAAGTAGAGTGCGTGTCCCCGGTGTGGCCGGGCAGCAGCTCATTGTGAGAGGCAAAACAAACAAAAAAAATGTCAGACTGTAGTTCACTGCGCTGTATCTCCTTTCATCTGCGCTGAGAGTGTGCGACGAGTGCGCAAATGCGCAGTTGCGCAGCTTTGAGGGAACATTGCTCCCCATGCCTGCCTGGGTTTTCTCCAGGCACTCCGGTGTCCTCCCACATCCCAAAAAACATGCAACATTAATTGGACACTCTAAATTGCGCCTCGGTGTGATTGTGACTGCGTCTATTTATCTCTATGTGCCCGGCGATTGCTGGCAACCTGCTCAGGGTGTGCCCCGCCTCGTGCCTGTTGACTGCTGGGATTGGCTCCAGCATGCCGCGCGACCCTCGTGAGGATAAGCGGCAAAAGAAAATGGATGGATGTCATGTTTTGAGACTCCGGCAGAATGGCACATGACCAAAGCGAGCCAATCGCAACCGTTGACTGGAATGAAAAAGTAGAATCTAACTAAAATTGTAATAATCACGGAAGTAGCTGTAATGTAATTACTTTTTGACTTCCAGTAATGTATTGGATCACAATTAAATCCCTTTTGTAATTAAATTACGTACAACAGTTCCGTAGAGTAAGTTACTCCAACAGTGGCGGAAACATCTCACACGCACGAAACGATGTCCCTTACGGCGCCCCATATTTTGCTGATGACTTAAGTTTTGGTCTCATTGGAGGAGGAGGAGGGAGGATGTGGGGGGGGGGGGTCTAAAAACACGAGCGCGGCGAGGCGCTCGACCCGACACACGACTCAGCGGCGAGCCCCCGAGGCCCGTTCGCGGACTCGGGACGGAGGGGAAAAATGATGCCGTTGTGCGGCAGGAAGTGTGGCTGCGCACACTCGCATGTACGCACACGATTTAATTTCACGCCGATAACGTGTTCAACGCCCCTTTGTCGGAAAGACGCCGGCGTGACCTTTGACATGGTTATGCTCTATTAAAAATAGCGCGGTGCCTGAGATGACCCTGGGATCACATGGTCACAAGAAGAAGTCATAATATGGAATAAACACGCGTGTTATCGCTTTTGGGGAACACGGCGCCCCAGCGGAGGTCGCGTTCAAGACGAGGACAACTAATTCGGCTCAGACTGGTCCAAAAAGAACATCGGCTTCCATGTGGTTTTCGCTCCGGTTTGAAGTCATAATGGGTCCTGCGTTTCATTGACTTCACGTTTCTACTCGAAATCTGTTCCAGCTTCCAAAAAACAAAAATCAACAATTTTTAATGAATGCAATGAGATTGTACAGCTTTTTCATTTATAAAATGTGAAAGTCCCCCCCCCCACCTTATAGCTGTGTATAATGCGCACTTTTGACTTTTTTCATATTTTTGGGGGGGTAAGGGATGTACATTATATATATATATATATATATATATATATAATATATTTATAATTTTTTCTGTTAACTTTACATCTTTTTAAAAAAATGCCTGTCTACCCCCCCCATTACATGCATCCATACTTCAACACTTTTACATGTTTGTGGGTAAATGCAAGTTTTTAAATGGTAAAACGGCCCTCTACAATAATGTAATGTATAAAATCACGAGTAAGCCGCTTATCCTCACAAGGGTCACGAGAGTGCCGATGTCTATCCCAACTGTCATCGGGCAGGAGGCGGGGTAGACCCTGAACTGGTTGCCGGCCAACTGCAGGGCACATCCAGGCAGACAACAGCCGAACTCACAATCACACCTTGGGGCAATTTAGAGCGTCCAATTAATGTTGAATGTTTTTGGTAGGTGCCACAGCTGTAAAGCATTGGCCTCATAGTTCTGAGGTCCCGGGTTCAATCCCGGACCCGCCTGTGTGGAGTTTGCATGTTTTCCCCGTTCCTGCGTGGGTTTTCTCCGGGCAGTCCGGTTTCCTCCCACGTCCCAGAAACATGCAACATTGATTGGACACTTTAAATTGTCCATAGGTGTGATTGTGAGTGCGACTGTTTGTCTCGATGCGCCCTGCGATTGGCTGGCAACCAGTTCAGGGTGTACCCCGCCTCCTGCCCGTTGACAGCTGGGATTGGCTCCAGCACTCCCCGCGACCCTCGTGAGGATAGGTGGTGAAGAAAATGGATGGCTGGATGGATGTTTTTGGTATGTGGGAGAAAACTCACACAGGCACGGGGAGAACATGCCAACTCCACACAGACCGGGTTGGGATTAAAACCCCGGTCCTCAGAAACTGTAAAACCAACGCTCCAGTAGCCTTCAGTACTCCTGTGACACTTGTGAGGATAAGCGGTTCACATAATGGATAGACAATTTTGCCACCCCGCCCTCAATATTTAAGTTTTTTTGGAACCGTCTGCTGCAGTGAAAGCCATGAAACTGTTGTGTGGATTCAAGTTTGACATTTATGGGATGTCAAAAGTATCAAAATGAACCAATCAAAGGCAAGAGACACATTTCACCTTTCCGTCAATCTTTCCAACAAGAACCATCTGCTGACTGGTGAGCGTCCAACTCCCAAACGTCTGTAACCGTGGCGACTCGGCCGCTTGACCGCGTGTTTGTTGACGGAGCGTCTCGGTCTGGCGAGAGGCCGCGGCTCCCGCTCGTCACGACAAACGGCGCCCGGGCCGAGGTACCCGCAGGAAGAGAAACCACGGAGGGGGGGGTAAAAAAAAAAATCTCGGAAATATGCACCGGCTGCCCGACCACATTATTAGGTACACCCTCGAGTCGGGATCCAAACTCGTTCCAAGGGTTCTTCAACAAATCTATTAAACGGGTCTGCTTCTTCTATATTTTAAATGACATAAAGAAAATGATCGTGCGCTAAACGTGACCATGAAGCAAATAAAATTGTGACGCTCAGGCCCGGCTGTCAAACTCGAGGCCCGGGGGCCAGATCCGGCCCACTGCATTATTTTATGTGGTCCGCGGAGGCAAATCATTATTTTTTTTTTGGGTCAAATCTGTACCAAAATTTCAAATCCAATTCACATTGAGCTATTACAATCATATTTGTGCTAGCAAACAGCAATAGTTAGAAAAACCCATTACCCTTTGATTTCCGATTCCAAAACTAGTTCATGAATTTCAAATATGACAAGGCAGTTAAAGATTTTTATCGTTTCACAGCCATAACGGACCTTTGAGCGAAACCGCGAGTACAATGTGGCCTGCGACAAAAA
Organism: Syngnathoides biaculeatus; assembly: GCF_019802595.1. NCBI lineage: Eukaryota > Metazoa > Chordata > Actinopteri > Syngnathiformes > Syngnathidae > Syngnathoides > Syngnathoides biaculeatus. The sequence goes on along the minus strand of NC_084648.1, from coordinate 15,371,077 downwards.
TGAGTTTGACACGCATCCTCTTAAAGGTAGAATGCTTTTTAAAGAATGCAATATTTGTCTACAATTTCTGGTGTGTTTGCCCGCCAATTCGGTATAAAATTGAACAACCAAGTTCATTTGTTGGTATCTGCAAATGAAATGTACCTGCGGACTGTTACATTACAGCGGGACCAATTTGGAAAAAAAAAGACACACCAACACCGAGTTTGTCCGCCCTCGGTGAGATCATTTTAGGCTGGGCCTGATCCAGAACCACCACACAATCTGGACTGTCCGAAACAACGATATTATATCCAAGTGCAGCATCACATCACACATAAAAGAGGCATAGCTGACTTGTTCCGATCTTTTAAAAATAAGGCGGAAATATTGTCTTCAGTAAAATCTCTGCAGCTGTAAAGGACTACAGTAAAAAAAAAAAAAAAAAAAAAAACCAAGTCCAAAACTTTGGTGTTCTGATTGATTTCGACCTGACTTTCAACAATCATATCAAACTGCCTTCTACCATCTGAAGAACATATCAAGAGTGACGTTTTGTATGTGTCAAGCAGACCAGGAAAAGCTCAGCTAAGCTTTTATCTCAAGTAGACTTGACTATTGTAATGGTCTTCTAACTGGGACCCAAAAAAAAGAGAGTATTAAACAGCTGCAGCTCGCGTTTGGCCCAAAACAAAGCGGTCAGAGTATATAACTCCAATCCTAAAGTCCTTGAACTGGCACACAAACTTACATTTACACATAAAGAATCCTCAATATACTTTAAAATAAATATGTTTTTGCATTTTTGTAGTGGGTCGATCGTTGTCACTTGGTCATTCTATTTCATTCTTGGTTGTTCTAAAAAATAAAAAATAAAAATTGGTCGATCGTGAGAGGCTAACTGCTTGAAAAGTAGATCTTGTGGTTAAAAAAAAAAAAAAAGTCTGGGCACCCCCTGCTATATAGTTTTGTACCAGGTGCGGATATCTGTACACACCCCCCCCCCCACCTAAACCGAAGTTCACTGATGTTTTACGGGCCACACGCAATCTTGAAAACACACCTCTGCTAATCGCTCTTCTCGTTTGGATCTGTTTGTTGTCTCTCTCATGCGGCGTTCGGCGCTCATCTGTGAGCAAGATGTCGGAAAACCGCGCGAGCTGCAGAACACGTGCGAAGGAAAAACAACAACGTCGCTTCGGGTATGTTAGCACACACACACACACACACTCAAATGAATTAATAAATAAACAAACAAACATTGTTCGAACCACACTCGTCAGGAAATGTCAAAATTTTACAGTAATTGTTTACCTTTTTACTGTTTCCCTTACAATGGCATCGCCCCCAACTGGCCTGGCATGCACATTACATTGTTTTGTTTCGTCTTTTTTTTTTTTTGCCTTATTATTCTTATTATTATTTTGCATACGGTGTCGGTGTGATTACAAAATTCTCATCTTCATATGCAATTGCATTCTTCACCATTTTGTTGACACGTAAATATGCTTTTGTCGCCCAAACACTCGACTTGATTTGTTGAACTGTTTGCTCTCTTAAGTTGAACGTTACCATCTGTTTTGTCAAAAAAATAAATGAAATAAAATAACCATACGAGAAGCAGATGATTTTATAACAAATAAGCAGCCGTTGCGATGTCCCGATCCTTTGCTATTTTATGAAAGCGGTTAGTGGAAGACGTAAATGTCCCTCTGCATGCCTTCAGTCTCTAGCCCGCTTTGTCATTTTGTTCCTCATCTGGCCCGATGATGTGTAATCTGCCCCCCAATTGGCTAGCAACCAGTTCAGGGTCGACCCCGCCTCCTGCCCAATGACAGCTGGGATAGCCTGCAGCACTCCCAGAGCACTCCCCTCGTGAGGATAAGGGGCTAAGAAAATGGATGGATGGATGGATGGATGGATAATATTACGACTTCACAACTTTATTCTCACAGCGTTGCTACCGGAATTTCTCATGTATAATCTGCACCCATGTATAATGCGGACCCCCAAAATGCCGGAAAACCTATGTACAATCCATTTTTACGATGCATGATTTTGCTTGTAATCATATTATCAAAACATGAAGTATTTTTTTTAGATATAATTCTGAAGCTAAGCATTTTATTTGAACGCTCAATAGTTCGTTTTGATTTACTTGCTTGTATTTTGAAATTCACAACCCTACGTTTATTTAGTAAGTTAGAAAAAACACGGTTGTGCTCATGTGTTTGATTCCTCGGGCAGCATTTGTAAGATAGCTACAAAAACACAAACATGAAGGGCCAGATGAAACCTTTTACTTTAACGGAATTCATAGTAAACTGTCGAAATTGGAAAATGCATTATCATTATAAAAACACCCCAAAAGAGATTAATCATGGTTGTTGTTCAGTCATCAATCATATCAGGTTTAGGTTATGTAAAATTTGGAGCCAAACTGTAAATATATGTCATACGTACCCCTGTAATATTGGAATGAAAGCGTGAATTACACATTATTCATAACCTCTCGGTGGCGGTGACATTTTGGGATGAAATTGTACAGCTTTTTCATAACCTCTAGATGGCAACATACATTTATAAAATGTCAAAGTTCTCCCCCCCCCCCCCATACCTGTGTATAATGTGCACTTTTGATATTTTCGGGGGGCTAGGGGATGTACATTGTCTACATTTTATTTCTAAAAAATGTTTAATTTCTTTCGAAAAAGGTAAACATGGTAGTTATGTTTGCCATATTGTGATCAGGAGGAGGTGGGAAGAAATTCCCCCCCGGGCCTCGGAACCGAGACGCGCTTGAGAAAGCCGAAGTTGTGACCCGCGAACGCCTCCGAGGCCCAAGCGGTGCGACGGCGGGAGCGCCTCGTACAACAACTGCGGGAGTTCCACGGACACGCGCTTCATACCGTCTGAGCTGAGGTGACGGGATAAGTTTGCAAACGTCGCCTCGGGCGACCGAACCGCTGTGCTTTTTGTCTCCCCGTCTACCCCGTTTACGTGCATCCATAATTCAACACTTTTACACGTTTGTGGGTAAATGCACGTTTTGCTCATATCCAGACCTACGAGGACCATTTAGGGCGCCCGCGAGGCATGTTTTAAAAATACAAAATCGTTAATATTTGTGCTTTAAATTTGGAATCTGACTTGCTTACGTCAATTACATTTTTCAAATACCTGTAATGTAATACAATACAAAAATATTGTTCTGACTGTTGAAGTTTATCGACGCTCACAAAATAGCCGTCGGGCTCAGAAAGGTTGGTGACCCCTGACGTACTGTATTCGAAAAGAACACATTCACTCCTATTTACGCGGTGTCCCCGAACACACCTTGCGCACGTCGCAGCTGTCGCGCGCCAGCCTAGTTTCGTTCGGAAGAGCAAAATAGGAAAACCTTCAAGGTCCCTCTGCTGGTCACTTTTAACATCACAGTTGCTTCACTGTATATTACAGTCCACCAACATCGCAGCATGCCCTGTGAACTATTGCACCACTGCGCACACGTACGTCACGATAACGATGCTAACACAAAATATCGCACAGGTCAAGTAGGTAGACGCGCAAAAAGGGATGTAAGTACAAAGATAGGTAGCAGGCCCGCTAGACGTAGCTAAGCAGATATGTTGCGTGATCGGTATGTTAGCTTGCAGGTACGAAAGCTAGAAAGATGACATTTTCCTCTAATGTTTTAATTCCTAATTTAAAGATCAACACTTCACCTAGCCGAGTTTCTCCAAAGTGTGGCGTGCGGGCTCCCTCTGGTGGTACACGACAGAATTGCTGAATTAAATGTTGACACTGTGACGACGTTTGTTCGTAATGTCGCCTCCTGGTACCACTGCGGAATGTGCACGACTCTTTATTGTGACGTCACGCTCGTTACCTTCCTACTGAGGCGCCCGTGTTTATACAACACACTGGGGGGGCTACTTGGAGACACACTTCATGGCTTATAAAAGGAGAAGAAAGCCCGAAAGTCTCCCTCGGGGGGTGGCTGTGAGCGTGCCGAGGCTCGGGTCTGTCCGTGTAGTTTTGCTTCTAGAATTCCTCAAGTGTCAAGATGACTTGTAAAGATGTCATGTGAGCGTGTTTGTCGCCGAAAACTGAAACCGCGGTAGATGTACAACAGCAGGCAACGTTACCGTTAATTCTACAAAACAACACAACAAAACAAAAAAAATGAATAAAAATTCCAAAAAGGATGCAGCACTGGTACAAGGATAAATGACACGTTTATAGATGTTACTAGAATGGAAAAAAAAATAAGAAATTGTAACAGTATAAATTATTATTATTTTTTTTTAAATACACAACGGTACTCCAATTTGTTATGTCGGTATTTATGAGAACAAAAGTTTTAGTTGATGAATAAAATGGGCAAAATTACATGAATAAAAATGGATTATTACACAAAAGGACTATGAAGAGAATAATGTACTTCTGAAGGGGGGGGGGAGATGTAACGTTACGGGAATAAAGAGGAAAGTCATATTATATTGAAAATAAAGTCATGACAGAATGAGATTTTTTTTTGTTTTGGTTTGTTTATAGAAAGACATACCGATGCTATTACAAGCACTTTTACGAGGGGGGGGGCACATGACATGCTTGTTGGATGAAGTTGTGCTAAACACAGCCTTGTCCAAAATAAAGCATTTTTGCAAGCTGCAATATTTGAGCCGAAGCCATTAAGGAGCCTCTCGGGGGGGATCAACTGCAAAGTTCCAAGCGTGCCACATTAATACTTATTTAAAAATATGAAATCTGACGTGGCGAAAGTGCGCGGCTTATAGGGAATGCCAACGTCATAAGTGCCATTAATCACTGTTGAGTGACAGCAAATTATTATTTTTTTTTTGCTTTTGTTTGAGCTAAATGTCTCAAATGGTTCGAGTAGAAGTGCAGTAACATCATAATAATAATAATAAGATAGTAATAACACACAAGACTGAAATACACGCTGAAAAGAAATGACGGGGATTCTTCTACATTCCACATTTGTGACGGGTTTCATTTGGCCCCCGGAGGCTCGCATTTGCGACTGAACTCTTAGTGCCCTCCGCCAAAGAAAGAATCTTATTAACTTTGCAAGAAAATGTGACAAAAGATGGTGGCTGAAGCGGTCAGAGCTGACAGTCAAAACATTTTTGGGACTGTTCATCATACACACAAAAGAAACCACGTTAAATCATTTCAACTTTTGCAACCCGTATGACCTTCCACAACTCCATTGAGAATTAAAAAAGAAAAATCTTTTTGATCGATGACACAGAAGTGCGCACACCCTCCTGTGCTTTAAATCTACCAATGACGTCACCGCACACCTGCAAACAAGGTTCACCTTCCGCCCCCCCTTCGCAGTCTTTGTCTTACAAAAATCCACTCGCTTCATGCTAACGCGCGATGTGAAACGCCATAGACGTGCTATCAAACTAGCATGGACATTGTGGTAGATTTAAACAATGTATAGGTATATTTGAACACAAACGCTGCAGCAACAAGTACAGTATACAGTATATAATACTCAGAGGCATCTTTCTGCTCTGGGAAACTTAACACCCAGTTATATTCCTGGTTATTAGTTTTACCTTCAAATTGTTTTATGTTTCACATTTGATTTTTATTTACATAGAACACTTTTCTTCAGCTGTGTTTTTAAAGTCCAAAGTGTGTGTTTAAAATCTTTGTGTATTATGACGTGTATATGAACAACTTGAGAGGCAGAAAACCACAGTACTGCAATTTCCGGTCTATAGGCCCCGACTTTTTTCCACACGCTTTCAACATTGCGGTTTATGTGGCTAATTTGTGCATTTTTTTCTAAACGGCCTCACGGGGGCACTCGAGCGGAAAAGGTAAGAGTGAGAATGGTGGAATATATGTGCCAAGGAAGTGACTTTTACCAGTCCGGCCCTGTTAGCGCTGCGCTAGCGTGTTACTGCCGTGTCTCAGTGATTTTTACCAGTATTTTTTTTTTAACCAGCCCTGTTAGCGCAGCACTAGCATTAGCATTAGCGCGGCGGCGCTAGCATTAAAGTTAAATTCTCTGTGTACCGTCTTTCTTTGTAAATATCTCGTTTTTCAATGCGGGCACTTGCGGCTTTTACACAGCTGCGCCGTATGTATGTACCAAATAGTATTTCCTTTACAAGTGTACTGGGTGAGGCTTATAACCAGGTGCGCGCTGTAGCCCGGGAATTAATCATTACTTCGCAGCCAGTAGCATTTTGCTGTATAGGAAATATTCTAAAAAGAAGCTTCTCGCTTTTTCGTGCCACTCCCAGTTGATGTTTACTGTCAAACCGAAGACAAAACAGAGAGAATTACGCATTTTGTGATTAAAAACCTAACTCATGAGTAGCTCACAACAGACATGCTAACGACTAGCATCAGTGCTTCTGTGTTATAACAATGATGGATAATCTAACAGTACTAACAAGTGCTATTATTCTTTATCCTCTGCTAAAAAAAAAAAAAATAATACCAATATTACTGCATTTTACTGAGTCAGTTATGAAATCCTTTCCATTTGTCTTTTTTTTTTACTATACTGCCCCCCGCTGGCAATATCCCGTCACACAACACGAGGAGCAGCACAATGTCCACCGAGTAAAGCAAAAATAAATAATTTTCTTTTAAAATTTGCATCCTACTTAGGTTATTAGGGTATCTTATTAAGACAGTGTAGTGTAGTAGTGTTATTTCTTAAAACGAACATTTTACAATTTTTGCGGGTTTTATTTCTTGATTTTTGGGGGGTGACTTGAAGGGATTAATAGCGATATATTTCAAGAAGGAAAACTGATTTGCAAAACTAGCAAATTGATTTCGAGAAGAAAATAAAGTGTTCAATCAAAGTATCACTCTGTTTGTATAGAAGCAATTAAAAATGTCCATTTTAAAGCTGAGTAAGACGCAAGTACGACTTTGTCCACCTTGTACCGCTTAACTTCCTCGATTACGCTAATTAAGTCCGTTGCTGGGGATCTTTCCTTAGATTCGGTCGTCACGGCGGCGTGACCGCAGCACTTATGAGCTGACCCCTCGGTATTACTTCAAGCTGGGAAGCAAAAGGGTGGGGAGTCGGCTGGGTGTGGGGGGGTCCACCTCGAGCAACATCCACCCCCCCCCCCCCAAACAAAAAAAAAAACTTAATTAAATTGCTGAGGCAGCAAGTCAGGAATGTTTGCTTTTCCTCGCACTCCGCCTCGCCCCGACTGTCTGTGAGCCCTCATCGCTATTCTCAGCCTTCTCTTTCTTCTTCTCTTTCTTCTCCGATCATTGTCACAACACGAGCCCTCTTGGTTGAAGAAACAGGAGAACTCGAGGTGAAGAGCGATCCCAGTCGTTGCTGCTCATTTCTATTAGTTTTGCGTCCGTGTTCCATATTAGCTTATCAACCTTTTAATTTTTTTTTTTTTTTTGGAAGCGTCTATTTTTTTCAAGGTTTTAAAATGTCGTCCGTCATATTCTTCGAAGGCTTACTGCTGGACGGCAACCAAAGAACCCTTCCGTTTTTGAATGGTGTCCTAGCCAAGATGAAGACCCCGATTCATTTGGAATCACTTCCAAGAACCCCTTTCGGTTTTATTTACTTTTTGTCTGCAGTTACAAACGTAATTTTTAGTCTTTTTTTGTTTTGTTTTACGTAGTATTGATCATTTATTGTTTTTACGTCCCGAAATGAGATACAATGTCAAATCTTTGGTGTCCTGTATTGTTTTTCCATATTTTTCTTCTTTGCTTCATGACGATTATTTTTTTTCTGTGCCAAATCTAGAACTGCAATGTTTCTTTTTTGGGGTGGGGTTCGAGGGGGTATTTTCTATCAAATTATGGCATCAGCATCCAGGTTTGAATCATTTCCGAACTACTAGTTCTTATTTTTACACACAATCTTATTTAGTCTTTGAAGCATACTTTTAAATCTTTTGTCGGTGTGTATGAGAGCAGTTGAATAACGTGTGAGTGTTTCAGGTGTGTGTACTAGCACCAACAGTCACTAGTGCACGAGCACATTTCAGTAGTGCATGTGGGTTGTTTTTTTTTTAACGGTGCATGCGAGATTGCAGTACTGCCCATGTGAGCATCACTGCATTCTAGCAATGTGCACGAGCCTTTCAGTAATATCTGAGAGTGCTTCATTCATGTTTCTATGAGTGCAGTTCTATTAAAAGCATTTCTTTGCTGTATGTGATTCATTTCAGTAACATACCTTAGTATAAAAAAGTGTTTATAAGCGTATTTCAGTTGTAAATATGAGAGCACTTGAGGTGTGTGGGAGAGACTTTCGGTAGTATGAATGAGAGCGCTTCAGTAGTAGGTGAGAGTATTTCAGTCGTGTATAGAAGTGAAAACATTTCAGTCGTTTATGAGAGCGTTCTAGTAGTTTGTGTTCATATGATAAGGGACAAATTTTGAACGATCTCTCATATAGTCAACTCGCGGTCAGATGTTGCTTTTACACGCACAATACATACACGTGTGGGTGTGCGTGGGTGAAAAGGAGGAGGAGGGGGGGGTGGTGTCGAGACGTCACTTACCCTTCGCGACGCAATCGAGGAGAAACAAAATCAAAAGTCCAGTCCAAACTTTGAATCCAAACTTTGCGAGTGAACGCAAAGCGCGCCGGGGCAGTCCGTCCACGCGGAAAAAAGCTTCCAAGTCTCCGCGCGACGTGTCCGCTCTCCGTGCACGCGTCACGATCCGAACTGCCGGAGCGATCCGACTGCACTCAAAAAAAAAAAAAAAACTTGGAGGAGGTGCACAGAAAGAGAGCGACGAGGCGGAGTCTACCTGCGTGGAAGGAACTTTGAGCGCTCTAAGCAAAAACAAAAACAAAACCAAAAAAAAAACATGACTGGAAGTGTATTGCGTTCGCTTGAATTATTATTCTTTCTATTATTTTAGTCCTGTTTTAATGACTACTGTATTCCCCCCCCCCCCCCCCGCCCCACACACAGCCCTCCCCCATTTTTCTGAGTAATTTTTCCCAATGTGTTTTTCGGACAATATTTTTTCCCACTTGTTTTTGGAAGTAATTGTTTTTTCCCGATGTTATCACGATACATCGAACTCAAGTGCGAACCTGTGACTCTTTGCGGATTCCCTAGTTACCGACATGACCGACTTTATTTACTAAAGTCGAATTTTTTATCTATTTCTCATTTTTTATATGGGCTTATGACACTCTGAGTCACATAGATGGTATTGTTATTAGTTTGTCAGATTTCTCGCGCAAGTTCGATGCGTCCCGATAACTCGGGAAAAAAAATTGTCACAAAAATAGGTGGAAAAAAAATTGCGAGGAAAAACAGTCGGGGGGGGGTCAGAAAGGGTAAAAAAATTACTCAGAAAAAGAGGACCCAAAACGTTCAAAAAAAGCGAAAAATAGTCAGATAAACAGAAAAAAATATTTAAAAAAAAAACAAAGCCCTCCAAAAAAAAATTACTCTGAAGTTTTCTTTTTTTTTTTTCAAAGATAGTCCAAGTGAATAGCATACGTTTCTGTATGAGACACATGGGGGGAAAAACAGAAATTTGTTCCTCATCCAAATGGGAACGTACACCCCATTGCATGTGTGCACGTGTGAAAAACCCTTCATACATTTAGCTTTGCATTTTTGTGGGCTTCATTTTGCACAAGAGGTGTTGAAATCTGAAGGAGACGCTCCTATTGCCTCAGCTATTTCGCATAAAAAAATATGTTGCAGTAATATATATACATACACACATTAGACTCTAAATATATAAGTATAATATAGGCCTGTAAATATACAGATAGTTTTATTGTCTGTCTACATGCGTGGCTGCACTGTTTGTGTTCAAATATACATCACTCAATGAGTTATACCATTGCAAGTAGATGCTATATTAGCACATGTATGGCATTTTAAAATGTGTGTTAGTCGGACTTTCTTGAGGCAGAGTTATGCATGTAATTGTGTATTTTCAACCAAGACAAATCCAACATCCGACTAATTGTAGTGATGCAATCACTGCGTGTGCAGGAAGAGGAACATTTAACGGCATCAAGTGAAAACAACTGTTTGCGCTGCTGCTCGAAAAACGACAAAGTGACATTGTGAACGTCTGTCTCCTGGGAAGAAACACAAACTCGTAGCTTTAACGTCAACGTGGGGCTAAAAACTGCGGCCCGTCAGAGTTGTGTTTGGCCGTGGTTGGCAACGTGAACATGGCGTCAGCATAGCAGTCTGATTGCCGAAGTCCTTTTGATTCGAAGATCAAACCTTTGATAAGCTTTAAGACAGTTTGATGAGTCTCGGCCCTCAGGACCAATCAGAAGATGATGTAGAAATTTCAAGTACACTTACTGGTGCGAGTTCTTTACACTGTTAAAAAAAAAAATGACAAAACTGTGCTGCATGGATGAAGGATGCATACGCGCAACCTCGTCCATCTCTACACAGCGGAAATAACTTGCGTCTATCTAAGAAGCTTGACTTTAATCCTTCACACTCCTCCCAAAAACGTCAGCCTCCCTCGTCCGAGGAATGTAAACAACACGAGGAGAGGAAGTGTAATCTGCGCGGCGCGTGTTTCTGCGTCCGTGCGTACAATTATGTTGAAACGTGTCTCGCTCTTTCCACTGCTCGCTTCACTAAAAAGTGGTAGGGTTCCAAATTTAAAATTAAAAAAATTCTCATTATTACAAATGGAGTACTAAGATTATTTTAAAATACATTTATATTAATTTCAATAATCTATTTATTTATTTATGTTATCCTGCACATTTTTTTTAAATATGTGGATTTTATTTTATTTTTTTTTTTTTGGGAAGCCCTATAAACTATGCTTCCTGAAACAGTGTGTATAATGGAGCATGCATGAAGTGATTAGTTTTTCCAAATAATTTTGGTTTTTATGTTGTCATAAAATGTATATCTCGTGCCTGCATGGGTTTTGTCCGGGCACTCCTGTTTCCTTCCACATCGCAAATACATGCAACATTAATTGGACGCTCTAAATTGACCCCTCCGTGGATATTGGGCAATCCGCGTCACTGACCAATCAGAGGCCATTTTCTCAGACAACATTGCATGGTCCAGTATAGGTTTAGTTCGCGTTTTATCGCGTATTTGGGTTCTTTAACAAAAAATATGGTTAAGAGGTGTAGTCACGGACTTTGTAATAGTGACGACAGGTATCCTGAAAGGCTAGTTGGTGGAGTTCCATTCGTACCCTTTCCAAAACCGAAGACCCAGTACGAAAAATGCCTTCGATGGATCAAACTTTGTGGAAGACCGCATCATCAACTAAATCCATCTAATATCAACCGGAACAGATATGTTTGCCCGAAGGTATGCCTTATATTTGATTTTCAATACATGTCTCGTATAAATGAATTCGAAGTTCTTCGCTAGCATAACACTGCTGCGTGTGAACGATTGACACACTTATTTTTTGTTGAGCGATATTTAGCGATGATCGGACTGCACAAACGTGTCGCTTTCTTGCTGGCTCGCGGCCAAAAGTTAACCTGACTGTGTTTGCACGAAGATATGCCCTAAATTTGATTTTTAATACACGTCTCGTATAAATGAATGAAACGTTCTCCGCTAGCACAACAGTGCTACGTGTGAACGATTGACACACTTATTCTTTGTTGAGCGATATTTAGCGATGATCGGACTGCACAAACTTGTCGATTTCTTGCTGGCTCGCGGCCGAAAGTTAACCAGACTGTGTTTGCACAAAGATATGCCCTAAATTTGATTTTTAATCCACGTCTCGTATAAATGAATGAAACGTTCTCCGCTAGCACAACAGTGCTACGTGTGAACGATTGACACACTTATTCTTTGTTGAGCGTATTTAGCGACGATGGACTGCACAAACGTGTCGCTTTCTTGCTGGCTCGCGCCGAAAGTTACCAGACTGTGTTTGCACGAAGATATGCCCTAAATTTGATTTTTAATACACGTCTCGTATAAATGAATGAGACGTTCTCCGCTAGCATAACACCGCTACGTGTGAACCATTGACACACTTATTCTTTGTTGAGCGATATTTAGCGATGATCGGACTGCACAAACTTGTCGATTTCTTGCTGGCTCGCGGCCGAAAGTTAACCAGACTGTGTTTGCACAAAGATATGCCCTAAATTTGATTTTTAATCCATGTCTCGTATAAATGAATGAAACGTTCTCCGCTAGCACAACAGTGCTACGTGTGAACGATTGACACACTTATTCTTTGTTGAGCGATATTTAGCGACGATCGGACTGCACAAACGTGTCGCTTTCTTGCTGGCTCGCGGCCGAAAGTTAACCAGACTGTGTTTGCACGAAGATATGCCCTAAATTTGATTTTTAATACACGTCTCGTATAAATGAATGAGACGTTCTCCGCTAGCATAACATTGCTACGTGTGAATGATTGAATGAAATGAGAAGCATGGAGTCTGTCTCAGTTCAGAATGTATTGTATTGTATTTGCCATTTTTACTGTTTGTCTTACGTCAGCGCACGTGGCGTGACGTCACTTCAGGAGGCGTGGTTAAGTGCCCTGTACGGGGGGGTCAATTGCCCCTAGGTGTGATTGTGAGTGCGGGTGTTTGTTTCCATGTGCCCTGCGATTGGCTGACAACCAGTTCAGGGTGTAACCTGCCTCCTGCCTGTTGACACCTGGGATAAGCTCCAGCACTCCCTGCGACCCTTGTCAGGATAAGCGGCAAAGAAAATGGATGGATGGATGCTGTTATAAACAGAGAAGCTGGACTCAAGAGTAAACGGAGGCAAATATAATGGAGAGTGTGGTAGGGAAGTGAAGAAACGGGTCCAAGTGGGATGGAACAGTTGGCGGAAGGTGTCTGGTGTTTTATGTGACGGAAGAGTCTCCGCTAGCATGAAGGGCAAAGTCTATAAAACAGCGGTGAGGCCGGCCATGATGTACGGATTAGAGACGGTGGCGCTGAAGAAACGACAGGAATCTGAACTGGAGGTGGCAGAAATGAAGATGTTGAGGTTCTCGCTCGGACTGAACAGGTTGGATGGGATGAGAAATGAGCTCTTTAGAAGGAGAGCCAAAGTTGGATGATTTGGAGACAAGGTGAGAGAGAGAGCAGACTTCGATGCGTTGGACGCGTTCAGAGGCGAGAGAGTGAGCATGTTGGTAGAAGGGTGCTGAGGATGGAGCTGCCAGGCAAAAGAGCGAGAGAGAGGAAGACCAAAGAAAATGTGGATGGATGTTGTGAAGGAGGACATGAAGACTAGAGGAAGACACACGAGATAGGCTTAGATGGAAAAATATGACACGGTGTGGCGACCCCTGACGGGACAAGCCGAAAGGAGAAGAAGAAGAAGAAAAGCATGATTAAAGCTTATTGTGGGTTAGAGCTTGCCGTATATATGCATGAGTTGAGGAAAAGATGGAGAGATGAAGGGTGGAAATGAAACAACATACAGGGGAGGGAGGAAGAGGGCTGTTGATGTTTGTTTGTGTGGTGGTGGGGTTGACGAAGGAAGTCGTGGGAACGCATGTCCTCCCAGACTTTGCAGATGCGAACCGGTCGTCGCCGTTGTTTGGTTTTCACACCCCCTTCATCCTCACAGCTTACACGGCCATGGTTCATTCACCTGATGACGGCACGGCTTCCTTTCATATGAATATCAATTTTTATTATGTTCAATGTGCAGTACGGATGTTGTTTCACAGCAGCTTCCGTTTACGTTTTTGTTGTAGTTCTTTGGCCAGGCCCAGAGAACCTCAAGGGAGGGTACGATATGATTAAAGAAATTCGGATAAATAAGTCGACCCAAAACTAATAAAAGAACCTCAAGATCAGACCTTGTGCACTGCTGCTTAGGCTCTGCCGACCAGAATAGCCTTTTGCTTCTTCCTGCTTACCTTTCTCCAGTCAAAAGATCAGACTAAATTCCCAAGAACATCAAGAAATGGACTCCAGACAGGATTGACAGGCCTGCTTTGAAACTACTGACTAGAATTCTCTCCTGACCTCCAGAAAGATCCACGAACAGGTCGCAGCAACAGTTGTCGGAATGGATCTCTTTCTGTGTGGCCAGTATAATACCAACCACAACTATAACAGTATTTCCCAGTGACAAACCCCGGGTTGCTAAAGACCTAAAACAAGTACTGAATAAGAAAAAGAGGATTTTCTTCACTGGATCAGAAGGGGGGGAAGAAGGATAGTCATGAGGTCAAGCATGCCATTAAAAAAGATAAGCTGGACTATAAAAACAAAGTGTAGGACTCTACTACCATACGGCAACGTCCACTCTGTCTGTGAATTGCCCAGCACCCAGCCATAAACCCATCCAGGTTGACGGCTCCAGGACTTCATCCCTACCCAATGACCTCAGCTCTTTCCTTTTCTAGATTTGAAAGAGGGTATAGCACAGAACTAAATGCCATCATCTATTCACTCCAGCTTGGTGACTCTAGGCGGTGAGACCCCTCAAAAGAACCAAAATCAACTCGGTCACTGGCGGACTTTAAAGCACTGCGCTGAGCAGCTGGGGGAGGGTTTCCGTCAGCTCCTCCAGACCTCCGTGATCTGACGCCCAGTGCCCCGGAAGTGGAATCCACGGTCATCCCCATCCCCGGGAATGGCCCCACTAAGGTGTTGAACATCTCTTTTGTCGTTGTTGAGCTGCAAGAAATAAACAGCCGTCTTAACTTTATACGGGAAATATGTTTTAAAAAGGCGTCAATGGGCCTAGTGTTGTCAGGAGATATGACGACATACAGCTGCGTGTTATCTTCATAACTGTGGAAGCTGATACCGTGAGTCCTGATCAATTCCCAGAGGGCAAGCATATTTAGATTAAAAAGTAGTGGACCTAAAATTGACCTCTCGGGCACTCCGCAGAGAATGGAATGGATCAATGATATTTTTCATTCATTTCAGTGGGGAAAGATGATTTGAGATATGAGTGTTTTGAGATCATGGTCACGGAACACGTTCAATTTCTATCTCAAGGCACCACTATCTATAATTTGATATCGTTAGCCTATTAGCATGATGTCCTGAATCATTTTCAATCTACTGTCACGACAGCATTAAGAAATACTTTTTAGAATTTCATTTTTTACCATGATTGGATAGATTCTTAGGAATCTGTGTCATTGTAATACACGAACGTGCAGGCGACTGGACAAAATATTCAAAAATTTGGTGATTATGCTATTAGGCTAACGCCACGTACCTGTGACTGCAAAAAAAAAAAAAAAAATGACGTGGAGCGTATTTTCTGAAATCGATGAATGGGATGATCATTGCTAATAGCGTCTCCAATAGCAACACTCTCTCGTTTGTTTCTTGCCTCTTTCCTCTCTTTTAATTTCATAATACTAATTTAATAATAGCGCTACATCAGTAAAGCACAGTATAGGCTATTTGGCACTTCCAAACAGTACTTCCCGATAAGAATGCCGAGGCTTGCAGTTTGTCTGTTGGTAAAGCTTTGGTGTTTGCGTAAGGTTCAATCCCCATGTGTGAAATTGTGAGTCACAACTGTGTTATTATTGTTTTCAGAATTGTCTAAATCAGTCTTGTTTGTGTCATTTTCTCGTAGTAGTGAAATCACATTTCAATTTCTATCTGTGGCTCCATCAATATGCCCCCAGCCTTTTGGGTGGCTGGATATTATTGGCAACAATATATACAGTAATAAATAAAATGCTGTTGAGGATGGTGTGGCTTTCCTCCCATAAAGCTGGAAGCACGCAAATGTGATTAAAGTCTGCCCTCTGGTGGATGAAAAAGGAGGAACTACAACAGCGCAATTTGAGTGATGACGAATTATACAAATTCTTAGCCGCTTATCCTCACGAGTCGCGGGAGTGCTGGAGCCTATCCCAGCTGTCAACGGGCAGGAGGCGGGGTACACCCTGAACTGGTTGCCGACTAGAGACAAATAGCCGCACTCACAATCACACCTAGGGGCAATTTAGAGTGTCCAATTAATTTTGCACGTTTCTAGGATGCGGGATGAAACTGAAGTACTCGCAGAAAACCCACGCAGGCACGGAGAACATCTAAACTCCACACAGGGGGGTCCGGGATCGAACCCTGGACCTCAGAACTGTGAGGGCCAACGCTTTCCAGCTGACCCAAAGTGCCGTTCATGCTGTCAACATACTTCCTGTGTTTGCGGAGTGTTTAAAAACTCATTTTACGCAGTATTGTATTGTTTTCCAAATGGAGGAGTTCAAGTAACTTGGGGTCTTGTTCACGAGTGAGGGAAGAACAGAGCAGGAGATCAACAGACGGATCGGTGCAGCGTCTGCAGTGATGCGGACTTTGTATCAGTCCGTCGTGGTAAAGAGGGAGCTAAGTGAAAAGGGGAAGCTCTCAATTTACCAGTCGATCTCCGTTCCTACCCTCACTTATGGGCACGAGCTGCGGGTCATGACCGAAAGAACAAGATACAAGCGGTTGAAGTGAGTTTCCTCCGCAGGGTGTCCGGGTTCTCCCTTAGAGATAGGGTGAGAAGCTCGGTCATCCGGCAGGGGCTCAGTGTCGAACCGCTGCTCCTCCGCATGGAGAGGAGCCAGATGAGGTGGCTGGGGCATCTGATCCGGATGCCTCCCGGACGTCTCCCTGGCGAGGTGTTCCGGGCATGTCCTACCTGAAAGAGACCCCGAGGACGACCCAGGACACGCTGGAGAGACTACGTCTCTCGGCTGGCTCGGGAACGCCTCGGGATCCCTCCGGAAGAGCTTGAAGAAGTGGCTGGGGAAAGGGAAGTCTGGGTATCCCTGCTGAAGCTACTTCCCCCGTGACCTGACTTGGAAAAGCGGTAGAAAATAGTTGGATGGATGGATGGATGGATGGATGGATTGTTTTAAAATCTGCCCCAAAACTTTTTCAGTCTACATGAGCTGTTTGCGAAATAATCTTTTTGCTATGAGGGTTCTACTTTTATGTACACATTATTGCCACCTAGCGGGAAGAATGTGAATTGTACCTGAACGTCAGCAACAGCACCGATGTTAAGAATTTATAATATTCCGAGGTGCAAAACTGGAACTCTTTTGCGACGCTTTAGCGTTAGCATTGGCTACAACAATTTTGAAGTGGTTCAACCCGTTTAATTTCCTATTTTACTATTTTCATGCCCGCTATCAAAAAGTAAATTTTCCATCAAATGTTCCATTAAACTAAAAATGAACACACAAAGAACAATATGATTCATATATGTCTTTATTGACACGAAGTCATCGTCATTTGGAAATCGTCACAGTGGCCTTGAGACAAGGTCACACCTGTTGTCAGTTTACAGTTAAAATCCCGCCCCCCCAAAAAAAAGAAGGAATAAAAAAGTTATACATATAGACTTTTGCTTTTTTTTTTTTTTCTTTTGCGGGAATGTGTTCAAATACAATGCGATACATTTTTTTTGGTCAGAAACACAAGGCACGTTCGGGACGCGTCGGAGATATTGGCAAAGATACAACATAACACGGCACAAACAGGCCACAACGTAGCCATTGTCAGACTTCACGTTTTCAGTAAATGCCTTCCTCTCGTGTAACTTTTATGTAAAATAAGAGAAATAAGGCGACATGCGGCAGGCGGCACGGGCGCCACCTTTTTGTCGAGCTGTCGGAATTCGCCGCTCGTTCGTTCGTTCGGCAGCGGAGGCCTTGGCAGATCCCGTATGGGGGGGAGGGGGGGGGGGATCTTTGTCTGTGGGTGATTAGCACGTGCCGAGGAGGCAAGTGGAAAGACGTCACGCTGACGCTGTCAATGGAATGCACACACAAAAAAAATGTATCGGTTCCTAACGTGCAGTAGCACATGAACCTCGTAGTTTATATTTTTAAGCACACGCATTCTGTGGACAAAAGTATTGGGATTGCGAAAATGAAGTGTGGTTTCTGTTGGATTTGTACACCGCCGATGTTTGATTTAGTTTTTTTCCTTCTCATCTGATCCAAATCGTCTGAAGTGACAAATTTGTATTTACGTTTCCGAAAAAAGTATTTCACACGTGGTGTGGGTTGTGTTAACCGTAATTGTGTGGCCTCCACCTGCTCAGACTGCGATCCGGGTCGGATGACTCATTGTGATGTGATCACGAATACTTGGCACGAGGACTTTGGAAATGGACCTTTCCGAGCTGTCAATGACACGTACAAGAATAGCCAATCAGATGGCCGCATTGTCTTGACACGCCCCCTGCCGCCATGTTGTCCCACAAGCAACGCTGGTTGTCAGTAGCGTGCGCTTGGAAAAATTCATGTTACGAAGAAAATGGTCCTCGTATGCGCTTGGGGAACGTGCAATTCTGATGAAAGTTATCCTGCCTGATTGATTCATTTTCCAAAGCGTAAAACAGAGTAGACGAAGTGTCTGCGATGGATTAAGGCTCGCGGAAGAGCGCACGTACAACTAAATGTGGACAATATCAGCAAACACAAGGCTGATGGCCAACGTTTCGCTGTAACTCTGACATTACGTCCAAAATCTTAATTCCGTGTACATATCCTTGCGTGAAATAGTTGAGACCTCACTTGGACAAGTCTGACGCATTTGTCAAAAAACATACCGCGATATTATCGAGAATACGCGACAGAGACTCGACTTCAAACGTGTTCTGTTGAGTCGCCATTTTGGAAGCTTGTGGGACATGGCAAATGTAGCTGGGGGGGGGGGGGGGGCAGTCGTAAAAGGTCCATTACCTGAAGCTGGAGATAGCAAGCGAACTGCTTTACTGTACGCGTGCGTCATCGAAGCTATTCCGGCCAGTCCCAGAAATCGTACTTTTCGGCCAAATTTGGACATTTTTCTCCCTCTCCTTAGGATCAAAGTCTGCAGAGGCCCAACGTCTCGAAAAACAATTTTCAGCGATTATCTCATTTTTCTTTGCCCCGCTTCTTTTGTCCACACATGTAGCTGTATTGAAACATTTTATTATTATTATTATTTAAAAGCATTTTATGCTTGCTTTTGTTTTCCCTGAAGAACGATACACCCTCAGTAGAGCTTGACAGTCTACAACAGCGCAGTTGTTAATCATACGTTAAATCACGCCGTACGTCTGTTCTCTCGTTGCGCCCCGTGCGGCAATTCCGCTCCGTGCCCCCCAATTTCGTTGAAAATTTGAAATACGGGGGCCGAGCGGAAGCGCCCGCGAGGTTTGTCATACGCGAAAAGGCCGTCGATTGTCCACTACGAGACGTCGGGATGAAGACTTCGGAAGCTCTCATCCTCCGTTTATATTTCTGTTTCGCAATAAAAGTGCACGATAATTGCAAGAAGATTTTGAACGCTGGCTCGTTCCTCGCCCGGAATGACTTTTTAAGTCCCCTCGCGGAGGCGGTTCACATAAATGTCACGTTAAAGGTTAATACACCACGATACAGACGCTCATTAATACAAACGATAAAGTTGCGGTCCTAATTTTCCGATGAATGAATTGGCCCGACACGCACTCATAAAAAACTCATCTTTTTTCCTGCATCCTGGTGATCGCGTCATTTACGTCCCCAAAATGAGCCCTCGAAACCTGTAGCATTGATCAAGACCACATCGGGCGGACAGATCAGAACTTTGAGGCACAAGAAAGGAAAAGTCTCAAAGAACCAGGAAGCAGCCATTTGCGCAAATTCCAGGGTTGGACGGGATTCACCGAAATGAGCCCCAATCGGAAAGCAAGGTAGACTCGGCGGATTTGCTGGATTGCAAAGCTAAACCGTGTAAACGTGGGGGAGGGCACGGGGGGGGTCAAAGTTTGATTGTCATTTTTGTCATTCGCCACGAATATGGTGCTTGCGGCTTTAATGATTGTCATCGTCATCCGTGAATATTTCAATGTAGTTTTGCCCCCCCCCCCAAAAAAAAACAAAAAACCAATATGTCGGGGGTGGGGGCAGCACCACAATTTCTGTCTACTTCTGAATGCATCCGTATCACATTTGGGCTGATATTTTTTACGGAGTTTTTTTCACCCATGTGCTGCTTTTTCGCAGTTTGTCGTTTGTAGTTTTACCAATTTGTGGATTTTATTTTCTATTTTTTGGAGGGGGGGGGATCTAGAGTACCTTTTAGTTATTTAGTGGGGGGAAAAAAAACTCCCCCATTCCCTGCTTTTTGTGCTTGGGTGCCCCGGCGGCATCTTGTTGCCAAGCAACAATGTTGAACTGAATGGAGGAGTTTCGTTTAATAGCGCCGTGGCATCCGTCAGCAATTACAAAAAAAAAATCGCTCTTTCGTTCTGAGTTCAGTCCCCCACGTAGATCATCCATTTCTAGCGAGGGATCGCTGTCCGTTACATGAATGGCTCGTTCCTCAAATGTGTAATAACATTAGAACTCGCTTATTACACACAAGTGAAACATTTTGTCATTTGATTGGGTGAATATTAAACTTCTTAGAAGTATCAGCGCTGCCCCACAGGGTCAACAATTAAAAGGCAGCGATTTAATAATACCACACGAGACCTCCTCTCGCCAACCGAAACTAAGCCCCCCCCCCCCGTCTTAGCTGACAACAGCTGGTTTGAGCAGGATAGCCCTGGGGGGGACGACCACCCAGGACATGGGATCCCTCCTCCTGGGCGCGACCCCGGCCGACAGGTTTAGAACCCCCACCTCGGGCTCGGCGCCTCCGTCGTCGCCCTCGGCCTCGGCGCGGCTGAGCCTTCCCAGAGCGCTCAGCCCCAGCATGGACGCCGCCGAAAGTCCGAAGTGAAAAAGGGGCGATTCCGCGAGGCCCAGCGGCGCCAGGGCTCCCCTTCCTGCCACGGAGAAGAGCGGCCCGCGGGGGCGGCACAGCGCCGACAGGGGCAGCGTCGCCCCCAGGCCGCCCAGGTGGATGAGCCCGGCCCCGCCCCTGGAGGGGAGGTCGGCCGCGCTCCGGTCACCGAGGGGACCCGGCTTTGGGCCGGCGCCTTGCTCCTGGCTGACGAAGTGCCCGTGGGCCTTGATGTGCTTGCGCAGCGAGCTGGGGTCGGTGTAGCGCTTCAGGCAGCCGGCCATCTTGCAGCAGTAGGGCTTGTCCACGTAGTGCGTGCGGGTGTGCTTGAAGCGGTCGCTGGAGTTGGAGTAGCGCTTGCTGCAGCCCTCGTATGGGCAGATGTAGGGTTTCTCTCCTGGATGGCGGAGAAAACCGAAACCTTCACATCGGGGACAAGACGGCGCATTCGGTTCGAAATAAACCAGCGCAACACAACAAGGAGGCGACGCGAGCATCGGCGCACGGACGACGGAGGCGAGATTCTCCCGAACTCCCCAAAACTGTTTGATGTTGTCGACTCCAAAACTGATTTTTGGAGCCATTGTGCCGAGTGAAAGAGAAAAAGAACTCCGCTGAGATTCGCGGGTTACCGTGGCGATACGTTGGGATGGTGAAAGGTTGGCTATTTGCAGCGACGTCAATGATTAACCTTGAACGTGCTACTTTTTTTTTTTTTTTTTTTTTTTTACCGAAAAGCAAATAAAGACGCGGCGTGAGGTCTTAAACACACGTCGGCCCAATAGAAATGCAGATTTATGGTTATTTCCATTGATATTTAACCCTCTTGGTCCAGTTTTTTTTTTTGCTTCTTTGCGGCAACGCAAATGTCCACGGCGCGGTGAAATGTAAATTGAAATATGTTTTTGTACAGCAAATGAGACGACTGCCCGGTTTTGATCCCCTTGTATTGCTGACATAGTACATTCATGAATGAATTCATTAATACATGCTCCATTAACTATATTGGGTCAGTCTTATACAGTATATATTTAAATTTATTAATAATACATAAAAATAAATTTA
This sequence comes from Syngnathoides biaculeatus, assembly GCF_019802595.1. Classification (NCBI taxonomy): domain Eukaryota; kingdom Metazoa; phylum Chordata; class Actinopteri; order Syngnathiformes; family Syngnathidae; genus Syngnathoides; species Syngnathoides biaculeatus. The sequence continues at coordinate 15,349,341 of NC_084648.1, read as the reverse complement.
AATAAATCATAATGATAAATTCAGATGTCAATCAAATACTAAAAATGTAATTTTTTTTAACAAATGTGATTTTACGTTTCTTTTTAATTTCACATGTATTACATGGTAGTTGCGCTCTGAATACGTTTAATATTTCAACTAGTTTAAATTGAAAAAAAATATTTCAAAATATGTGTATTTTTTAAAAATCAATTTTCTAGTCTTTTAAACCTTAAAATGGGTCAAACTGACCCGCTTTGTACAAGCTGACCTGTATTTGGCATGGGGGGGAATTAGTACAGGGATCGCCCACATGGAACTATTCTAAAAAATAATCAGAATAATAATCTACCAGTGTTGGGACATTGTGATTTCCTCGGAACCTCATATATAGAAGTGTGGATTGTAATTATTATATGTCTCCTACTTCTTTAACTCATTGTGGATAATTATTTTTGACCAATCGTGATTCATGTTTCTGTGACTAAAGGTCATTTTAAGGCAGCACGGTGGGTCAGCTGGTAAAGCGTTGGCCTCACAGTTCTGAGGTCCAGGGTTCGATCCCGGGTCCGCCTGTGTGAAGTTTGTATGTTCTCGCCGCAAAAAGATGCAACATTAATTGGACAATCTAAATTGCCCCTAGGTGTGATTGTGAGCGCGACTGTTGGTCTCTATGTGCCCTGCGATCTGCTGGCAACCAGTTTAGGGTGTACTGCCCATTGACACTCCCGCGACCCTCGTGAGGATAAGCGACAAAGAAAAAGGTCATTTTAAGCAAACTTGGACTGTGGATTGGAAAGGTTTGAGTCGCGTGGCGCTCACCTGTGTGTGAGCGGGTGTGGATTTTCAGGTTCTCCAGACGGGAAAAACTCTTGCTGCAGGTGGGGCAGTGATGCGGCTTCTCGTTGGTGTGCGTGCGGATGTGGATCAGCATTTTGTACCTGGGACAAAAAAAAAAAAAAGCCGTCACGCACGTTCAACACGAGTGAGGACGATTCGCACTTTAAAAAATAAAATAAAAATCTAATAAACATACGAAACAGCAAGACAAAAAAAAGAAAAATACATAAAATAGATGTAAATATGAAGAAATACATAAATATATGTAATAAATGATCGAATGTTCAAATGTAAAATATGTATGTATGATAAATATTGGACAATCATTTTGTTGTTTTGCAGTTTAGATTAATTGGCAAACATCTCAGCGGGATTGTTTTGTAACTGAATAAAACGTGAAATATTTATCTATCTATCGAGTTTAAAAAATTATTACTAATTATTGATTCATTAATTGGTAACACTACATTTTCTTGGGACTAATCAAATAAAGAAATCTCAAATGTGAAATTTAAAAAAAAATTCTACAAATATAGATTGAGGGTGGTAATGAATTGAGTACAAATGTCAAATTTAATTTTATTTTAACACAAAAAAATTATGACATAATCTGAAGGATTATGTGGCACCATGATCCATTCAAGTCAAAAATGTCAATCTATTTGTTAAAAATTTTATTTATAGTAATGATTCTACATAGATGTAAACATGTATTGTTATTTATGAGTAACTAAAGAAATAAATCAAAATATGAGGTATGAAAAAGTAAAATAAAATAAAAAAATAATTGGTAACTACATTTTCTTGGGACTAATCAAATAAAGAAAATCAAAAAAGAAATCATAAACATGAAATTAAAAAAGACAATTCTATAAATATAGATTGAGGGTGGTAATGAATTGTGTACAAATATCAAATTGAATTTATTTTAACGCAAAAAAATTAAGACAAAATCTGAACGATTATGTGGCATCATGATCCATTCACATTAAAAATGTGAATCTATTTTTTTAAATTTCATTTATAGTAATGATTCTACATAGATGTAAATGTGTATTGTTATTTATGAGTAACTAAAGAAATAAATCAAAATACGAGTTATAAAAAAAAAAAAAGTTAAAAAACAGCCCAAATATTCCCACTATAAAATAAACACCTGGCGTTGAAGCCCCGCCCGTTGCGAGCGCAGCCTTGCCACTTGCAGCAGTAGCCCGAGTCCTTTTCCGGCTTGACGTGGGCGTCGTTGATGTGGTCCACCAAGTCCTGCAGCGATTCAAACAGCAAGTGGCACTGCAAGACAGACAGTTCCGTCGGTTCCGACGGCTTCCAAATATGACCCGATCCCCCATAATGACAGCTAGTACTGTGAACCCCGATTTGCGATTCATACAATTTTTCTGTCGAACATGACTAGCAAGTATTTGCTGAAAAACTCACCTTTAGCAATGCGCTAGCATTTTCCATCGCTACATTTTTTTTTTTTTTTACACAACCAAATAATTTAGGGGGCTATTAGGAACATTTTTTTGTGAACTAAGACCCAAATTTGCTGAACTACAAACAACCAAACCATTTGGAGGGCGATGTTGGGGGTCAGCACCCTAAAATAGGCCCCACGACGCCACTGGAATTAGCCAATTCTGACCTTTTTCTTTTGGGTGTGGGCCAGGGCTGTCCAGTACTTGAGGGGTTCTCTCCAATTAATGCCACAACAGATTCTGATTCCAAAATACCGATCTTACCTTCGTCCAGCGGCACGCGAGTTGCGCGTCCAATGAGGGCTCGGGTGAGACTCGGGCGTCACTCTTTTGTCCGTTGAAAACGGCAGACGGAAAGCCGTAGCCGACGGGTGGGCTCGCGATGGGCAGGTAGAAAGGATAGCGCTGGGGTGACCCGTCGCCCTCCACTCTTCCGTGGAGCGTTGCCTCCTGCGAGGTAAATTGAAAACAATGTCGGAAATATTCATATTTCAAGCGGAAATATGCTAAGAGGACTTTTATATCAATAGTTGGACTGCTTGCACACCCATCAACTGTATCGGTAACACGATAACCTCCCCCACACTTGGTTCCTCCAACCCTGACTTGGCAGCTAGGTTGGCTGAAGATCCAGAGCTACGGAAGTTAGAGGTGCTACAGTGAAGAAAATAAGTATTTGAACACCTGTCTTATCAGCTCGAATTCTGACCGTCAAAGACCCGTTAGTCCGCCTTTAAAAGTCCACCTCCACTCCACGTATTATCCTGAATTAGATGCACCTGTGTGAGGTCGTTAGCTGCATAAAGACACCTGTCCACCCCATACAATCAGTAAGACTCAAACTTGTAACATGGCCAAGACCAAAGAGCTGTCCAAAGACACCAGAGGCGAAAAAAAAAAACTCCACATGCCTGGAAAGGGCTTCAGAGAAATTGGAAAATGGAAGAAGATAAACATGACTGTCAGTCTCAATCGGACTGGAGCCCCGTGCAAGATATCACCTCGTGGGGGGCCAGGACTACACCACAGGACTTGGTTAATGACTGAAGGTGACTGTTGGTAATACACTAAGACGTCATGATTTGAAATCACACATGGGACGGAAGGTTCCCTCTGCTTAAACCAGCGGATGTCAAGGCCGGTCTTAAGTTTGCCAATGACCATTTGGATGATACAGAGGAGTCATGGGAGAAAGGTTTTGTGGTCAGATGAGACCAAAATGGAACTTTTTGGTCATAATTCCACGAACCATGTTTGGAGCAAGACAAATGAGTTCCATCCCAAGAACACCTTCCCTACTGTGAAGCATGGGCATAGTAGCATCACGCTTTAGGGCTGTTTTTCCTGCATATGGGACAGGACGACGGCAATGTCTTAAGGAGAGTTGGTGACCGCGGCGATGTACTGTGAGATTTTTGGGGGAACAACCTCTTTCCCTCAGTCAGAGCATTGAAGATGGATCGTGGTACGATCTTTCAATATGACAATGACCCGAAGCACACAGCCGGGAAAACCAAGGAGTGGCTCTGTCAGAAGCATATCAAGGTTCTGGCGTGGCCCAGCCAGTCTCCAGACCTAATCCCAATAGAAAATCTTTGCAGGGAGCTGAAACTCTGTGTTTCTCAGCGACAGCCCAGAAACCTGTCTGATCCAGAGAAGATCTGTGTGGAGGAGTGGGCCAAAATCCCCCCTGCAGTGTGTGCAAACCTGGCGAACAACTACAAGAAACGTTTGACCTCTGTACTTGCAAACAAAGGCGACTTTACCAAATATTTACAATGTGTTTCTCAGGTGTTCAAATACTTATTTGCAGCAGTGTCACACAAATAAATCATTAAAAAAAATCGTACATTGTGATTTCCGGATTTTTCTTTTTAGATTATCGTTCTCAGAGTGGACATGCAACTACGATGAAAATTTCAGACCCTTCCTTGGTTTCTAAGTGGGAGAACTTTCACTATAGTAGGGTGTTCAAATACTTCTTTTCTTCACTGTACCTCTGTAGAAATATTTAAAGCTCAACTTGAGACTTATTTCTCCACTCTTCCACTTGGTCAAACCACACCTACTCCGCAACTCGTCCCTGACCCTGCCTCACACTCTGCTATCTGTTATCTGCTTTTCGGCCTGTTTTACTGCAGCCTCTCCTCTCAACACCCCCTCCACACCTCACTCACACGGAAGAAGGGCTGCGGCCGAGGGCTTCCGCCGCTCCTGCTGTTGTGGGGGGACTCCAGAGGCGAGGGAGGGGACGACGGGGAGGGGGATGACGGAGAGGGGGAGAGGGAGGAGGCGTGTCGGGAGGAAGGCGACAGGCTGAGGTCCATGGCCGGGGGGGTGAAGCAGGATCCGGGTCGCTCGTGACACGGGGACTGCGAGTCTAAAGTGGAGCAGATACAGGAAATGACGACTTACTTTGGTTTTTGTTTTAAGTGTTGGGTTAGGGTTTTAATAATACTGCAAAATGAATTAAAAAGTAAAAGTTTGTATGCAAGTTCAATTGCATGACCACATTTGGAATAACAACACTCATATCTTAAAATAGATTCCCCCGTTGAAATGAAATTTGTTTAAATAGGGTTATAACGTTGATGCTACTCGTTAGCCCGTCTCTGGCATTTTACATTACGTGATTGTTTTAAATACACAAAGTGTAATCCTCTTTTTGTTTTTTGTTTAATTTGAGAGTAAACCTGAACAGGGAGTGGCGATAAACAGCTTGAGGGCTCATTTTTGAAGATTTGTGCGGGATCTGCCGAAACTGCTGCGTGTTATGATGAGGTCGTTGCTGTCATCAAGTGCTGGTCCTTCAGATTTTGGTAAATCACTTCCAAAGGCGCGTCTTTGCTCTGCTACTTCTGGTACAGCTCGTGACCCGTGTGATACAGCATTGTATGGCCGTCCTATGAGGAGAGAACGGGTCGGCGCCTTTAAATTGTCTTCAAAGCGTTCCAAAGGAAAAGTTCGGATACCGGAAGGAACTTGTAGAGCTAAGCCAGAGGGAAGTTGACAACTACCTCTCTGACACTCGCGATTGGAGCCTCGAGAATTGCGGCATCCGAAAAGAAAAGGGGGGGGCACCCGCTCGGGCACACCGGGGACGCCCGGAGGTCGTCTGCGGTCATCCCAGGTCGTCTCGGCTCGCTATCAAGTCGCCGAAGCCTTTATCAGTTCCACCTTTGTGATCTTTGGCCCCGGTGTACATATTGCCGTGGAGGTAGACGATAACAGGACTTCCGTCTCCTAGAGGCGCACGGTATTACTCGCGGCCCCTCCCTGCCGCCTCGTCCCATTGGCCGGCAGGAAGTGTGCACAAACGCCCATGAGGACCTCTTGCTCCAGTTCCACGTAGGTGTGTGGTTTATCACGTATCCGGGACGGTTGGGCGCTATGAAGGATGGAACCCTCGTTGCAGATGCACAAGGTCAGCGTTTTATTTGTGATCAATGGACTAACAGTGAACTTCGACGAATACGACTAGCTACATTCAGACGGTGGATAAAAAATAACTCCGGTTATTGTTTAATTTTTAGCTCCAGATATTCAATTGCCTTTGAAACATTCTAGGATAGATGCTGAATCTCACCAGGACTCAGCGTCCGGCCATCGATAACAAATGACTCACAGCTCACGTCAACAAAAAACTTCTCATGGCATCTTGACAAGCGGTTGCCATCTTTGTGGGATTTTATAAGCAAATATAATCTCAACGCCTCTAAAATCATTATAGGCAAAATTGCCGATTAATACAGCACAAGGCTCTTCTCACAAATTTATGTTCCATGTGCTTTTTCATTTTTTTTTTTTGTTTTTGGACAAGTCATGTGGTTTGAAACGGTTTTGTTTGTTCCAAGTCTTGCCAAGAATGGCACTCCTCGTTGTGATGCAACCATTTGACAAAGTATTATCATTGGTTAGGGAAGTAATAATGTTTGTCGTGGGGAGCACTTCGGCCTTCCTCCTGTTTGCTTTTCTGAAGAGTGGGTAGACTGGTTCTATTTTTCTTCTTTTTTAAAAAAATGAAAGATTTATTACAGCTGAGTCCAAGGTCTGAAGCCATTTAATTGTGGTCTTAAAGGGAATCAACGAATATCAATAATTTATTTGAGGTACGATCTACATTTTTATTGGAGCTGTTCTTCCCAGGAATGATACAAGGAAGTTTTCCAGTGTCCTACGTCAGGTAAGATTTCTTTTTTTTTTTTTTTTTACCAGAAGTGGTGCCTGATTTAGATTGGTTATTTCTATGAGATTTGATGAGATATTGATACCTAAATATTTAATATTTATCAGGTATTCTGGGGTTTGATCTACAGGGGTCTGTGAGTTTGCTGTCATTGGAAATACAGTAATCCCTCGTTTTTCACGGTTAATTGGGGCCAGAACCCCCCGTGAAATGTGAAAAACTGTGAAGTAGGCCTCGCCCCCAGCAACCCTCCACACATTCCCCAGGATTTTTCATGTATGTGTATCTGGGTATCAGAATGATTCAAATATGTAAACAGTATTTATACTTTACATATACAGTATGGGGAAAAGTTTACAACAGTACAGGTATTTACTGAAATCTTTAATTCTAAAACCTTTGTTAATCTTTCCTGCAAAAGTTGCCTGACCCTGGTCGGGATACACAAGGGAGACGCCTTGGTGGCTGGAACAATAATGGTACAAACCAACGGTTTGCGGCTCGGAAGACTTTATTAGATCCTTTAAGCACTCAGAATCAACGTGTCCTGTCTTAAACGCAACTCCTCTCGGTCCCCCTCGCTAAACTTGGAACCTGTACACACTAGCAACTGCTCGCAGTACATTTCCACACACCTACGAGTTCCGTCTCACTCAAACACACGACATGGCGGAGAAGAGGCTCATAGAGGCTTTAAGTTTACTCAACTGCATCTTAAACACGGTCTTTCAAGAACTACGCATAGCTGTCCTCTTCCAAAAAAGGCGTTTTTCATCCATGTTAAAAACTTGCGCCCGCCATCCCTCACTAATGAGGTTAGGAAACTCTTCCTCCACGTAAAGATGACCAGCACCATACAGAGGCAAGTTTCTGAGGCCGTAACTTTTTTTTGAAATTTTTCGAACCAGCCTTTGCTGGCCTAAAAGCCCCGTCCCCGAGGGGGCGAATCACAATGCAAGCTCCAACAAGGAGAAAAGTGCCCCGGAAGGACATCCGAGTAGGTACCACAGTGACCGCGCCATTTGCCGCACAAAGTGGTCGATTCCTCCCGCCGGATCTCAAAAAGGATAAATAGGAGCGTCCGTGATGGCTGATAATGATGTATTTTGGATGTATTTGGGAGGAATCCTTTGAGCGTCTGAGCTGTGGGAGAGAAAGAAATCTAGTCTTGAGGATGACCAGTGAACTGACGGACGGGGAAAATATGTATTCCCTTTTTATGCTGTTTTTCAGCCACCAGATGTCAACGACTCCAAAGTCATCTGTAGACATTTTAAATAGATTAAACAAATACATTAGAACGCTGTTGCTAGTTGCTATTTTTAAGATCCGAGTGATCTATCTGTGGATTTCATGTAAGATGAAAATCTCCTCCCATCATAAGAATTGAAATATAATTGGCTGAGTGAAAAGAGAACATGTGAAAGAAGATTGGATCATCTTTATTTGGAGTGGGTACACTGAAAATATATGTATACAGCTTGTTGAATATTATGGCCTGGAGAGGTAATTATATATCCTGTATCGGCCTTCTGGATCCTCTACTCTACTATTTATTGTAAAAAAAAAAAAGAAATCTTTTATGGACAAGTATTGGGACTCCTCTTTGACAGCAGTTATAAAAGGCTGGGGAAAAAAATCTGTTTAATTTCAATCAATGAGGAAATTTTCTTCTGATTTAGTCATATGTTTCCTGTAACAGGAGGAAACCTTTTTTTTTTTTTAATATGGGGATGTAATCCATAATTTTAATTCCCTCTGCCCGTAATCGAATGCCATTGACATTCAGAGACAAGAAAGTCAAGCGTGACACGAAATGGGCGCGTGCGTCATCGTTTTAAAGCGATTTAGAACATCGCACGCTTATCGCACTTAAATAACGATGACATTGTCAACATTTTATATGACAAACGTAGCAATATTGCAAGAGTGAAGTGGAAATTTGACGAGAACTAAAATAAAAGAAAGAAAATGAGGTTGCCATTCCATTTTTATGAGACTAATATGACAATAATGTCACAACATTCCAATTTACATCATTATCTTACGAGAATAAAGTCATAATATGAGGAGGAAAATGAGTCATAACCGAGGACTTACAAAAAATAATGATGGTCATAATTTGCCAAGAGTAAAATAGACTTACAGTATGTCTTAATATTACCAAAAAAAAGCTTATGTTCTTTTGAGATTAAAAAAATTCGATTTTTACTAGAGTAATTACATTATACTACTAGAAAATGAAACGTGAATGATAGCAATGCTAAAAAAAAAAGTTGTAATTTGATGAAAATCGTTTCAGAAAATTAGGAGAAAATTCAACAGAATAAATGGCAAAAGTAGCGCTAGTTGAAAAATAACATCTTTACGAGGAGAAAGTAATGAGGACAAAAAAAAAGTAACATTATTTAAAATAAAAGAAAAACACGGATGGCAGGCTTTTCATTTTTATAAAAATTTTCTTTTCTGTATTGTGGTCAGAGGGGGACATATTTAGCGAGACAAAGCTTCGGCTGTGGCATTGCGGATTTCTGCTGACGTTTTTTTTTGTGTTGTCTTATGATACATACTGACAATTACCAACCTATGGGGGGAGGGGGGGGGGGACAATGCATTTCTATTTGAGAACACGACAGACACACTTAGACCACCGAGCGAGTCGAGTAAATTAGGTTGCCGGAGAAGAACGGACAATCCACTTACGGCGTGATTATATTAGCAGCGTCGCGTGGCTAATCTGCGCAGTGTGGCATCACGCGTCAACGAGGACAACAACGCTGACCGGCAGCCGGCCCGGTTTAGCGCCTTTTTAGTGCCCGGCAACCACCAGGGGGCCCCAAGAGGTTGCGGGAAAGCTGGAGTCTATCCCGGCTAGCTTCGGGCAAAAGGCGGACTACACCCTGAACTGGTCGGCAGTCAGTCGCAGGGCAGATATCGACACCGTCACTGAGCGGGAATCGATCCCACGCTGCCCGCACCAAAGGCAGGCTTGTATACTACACCACTACACCATCAGTGACTCCCAAGAGCAATTAATGGGCCACAAAGGTCGGAGTACAATTACAAAATAATAATCATCATCATCAGCATCGTTCGGATTGTTTTGGGTTTTTTTTTTCCTGAAGTTTTACTGAATTTGAAATTATTAAACTTTGTACAGGAGTACCTTGACGAGTTTTTCAAGATTATGAATGGTCGCTTGGCCGGTCATTATTTTATTTTATTTATTATTATTTTTTTTTTGCCTCATCTTGTGAAGATCTATCTGCGTTACGGCCACCACGTTAGAGCAGTTGACTCCACAACATCAAGCCACAGATAGTGAACAGCTTGTAAAAAAAAAAAAAATTTAAATAAAAATTTTTAAAAATCTAAGTAATGCTCTTCAAGCTGTTTATTTCCACTGCTGGTTGAAGATTAATGTAAAGCTAAACATTAAAAAAAAGAAAATGATACAATTTGCATTTCAACAAACCACATAATGTTGCTTAACCTGCCAAGCATAAGCACACAATGTGAAACACCATAGACCTGCTAACAAAGTTTGCATAGATGTAGCGGTAGTTACAGTATAACCCTGAAAACATCAGACGTGTGAACACAAACGTGCGACAAACGATGCACAAAGCTTATGACAATACTCAGAGGGACATATTCTTTATCCTCTGCGAAAAATGGCGCATGTTGCTATAGTTTAGTCGCGTTTATGTTTACGCATATGGTGGCTCCATTGAATTAAAGCATGAAATATATGAGCCAAAACTGTTTACGTTCAATACACTTGCATTTACTCTTAAAATACCGTTTATGTGCTGTTTATTTATATTTTTTTTTGGGGGGGGGTCTAGTATATTTTAGTGCTGAGTAGTATATTGTGTTTGAGGCTTACCTGGGGAGGAAGGCGGCGACGGGAAAGTGGTGTAAATCAGACGCGGTCGCGGGTGGATGCCGAGCGGGGCGCAGATGGACGACGAGCTCCTCTTGCCCAGTCGGACGGGACAACGCGTCCGTCCCGAGGGAAGCTTCAGGTCCAGGGGCTCGTCCGAGGACAACATGGTGTTTAGTCTCTGCAGTCCAGCTGGGAAAAAAAGCAAACATACTTAGTACAGCGCAACTTCATTTGGGGCCTTCAAGCGGCGCATGCTGACTTCTACTTGAGTTTGAATGTTCTGAACACAACTGCATCCCCAATTGTAGGAGGGTGTGTATACTTATGCAACCGCATTGTTTTGAGTTATTTTTACTACATAACAAAAATTTTGGTTTGTTTTGGGGGTTTTGGGGTGGGGGATGAAGACTGGAGCTGATTAATGGCGTGCAAATTGATTTATTGGGAGAAAATTAATTTCATATCCGAGCAAATTGAGTTACGAATGAATTGAAGTCGGAAGTGAGAGCGCCTTCTGCTCTGGGAAGAATTCAGTGACGTGCGCACCAACTTCCTCCCCTGGGAGAAGTAACAGCAGCATTTTAGCAGGTAAAATAAAAGCTGAATGATGAAAGGAACACACCCCGAAGGTGCACAGTCCAACGTTATTATTCCGTTCCCGGCATGTTGTGCGCGGAACTGAAATCGCTGCGAGTGATGGGGAATAATGGGAAAACCAGTTGGTTGAGAATTTTGTGCAAATAAGAGTGTGAGTCAGATCTGGGCTGAAGCGAAAATTATGACTTTACTATAGAAGGCTTTTAAGTCACTGCGAGTTTCCGCGTTTGCGTAATTGTTTGTTGAATACTGCAGCGTTAATAAATGCGTAATGTACATAACAGTTTTTCCCCAAAACTTTATAACGCAGTTGAACTTTTTCACATGTAGACATATTTTGAAGGCAGGGCATAGAAACAAAGGATGATGGCAGAATGTGCAATATGGGCTTTCCGTTCCTTTTTCTTTCTTTTTTTTTTTTTTTTTGTTTGTTTTTTTAGGAAGTAGTCGCACCGCCATGCCGCGCTGCGTGAAAAGTCGCATCCAGAACGGGAGGCGACGCTCGTAGGCGCCGCCCATTTTTGGGAAAGCAAAGGAAGGCGCCGAGAGAGCCCGCGTGAAAAGCGGCCTCAACACAACCCAAAATCGAGGGACTTGAACCATGCCGGACCAAGAAGGAAATCCAACTGGAGTGGAAAGGTATCGATTGATCATTTTTATGAACATCCCCAGCGGCAACCGTTTCAGCCTTTTTTAAATGAAGCACGTTGAAATTGATTTACTTTTGTACAAACTCGTCACTCATTATTATTTTTTATTATTCTTCATTTGGTTTCCTTATTCCCAGAGTCAGTAATTAATGTTTTACAACACTGTTAAAAAGCAGTTCTTCCCCCCCCCCCTGCTCTTTTCCTGAAGCTGCGTGTGTATTTTTTTTACATACTTTGTATGCGTACACTATACACACACACTGGAAAGAGTCCTCTCTGGGATTGGATAGGATCCGAACTTCGCCTTCCACTGTGGGTCACTTCTGCAAAGGTTCCCAAGTTATATTGTGACAAGTGGCGGGAATACATTACTGTGAGGTTTTTTTTTTTTTTGTGGGGGGGGGGGGTGGGACAGAAAAGTGGTTGCAGTTCTGGCACGAATGACTCCCGAGGCAGCCACAATATTGACTTGTATCCCTTATTCATTCAAGTTTTCCATACCGCTTATCACGGGCGTGTTGGAGCTTATCCCGCACGAGTGAGCCATCGTTCACTCGTATACACACTCAGTTTTTTTTTTAACCTTTAATGGGGACCAGAAGCCATCGGGAAAATCAAAACCCTGACGTAGGATTTGCCCCCCCCCTCCTATCCAGGAATTTTCCGGTATGCGTATATGAAAAAATGTAGAAACAGTATTTATACTCTACACATTTGAGACAAAGATTACAAAAGTACACATTCAATGAAATTGTGAGTTATCAAACCTTATAGAGTAACATATATTATACAGTAATTAACATTCAAGATTAGCTGAAGTAAAACTGAGTATATGTGCGTGAATGAGAGGGACGATGGGGAAGAGTGAAGCTCCAGGGAGAAGAGATGGCGAGGGTGAATGACTTCAAATACTTGGGTTCGACAATACAGAGCAATGGAGAGTGTGGTAAAGAAAAGAAGAAACGGGTCCAAGCGGGGTGGATCAGTTGGCGGAAGGTGTCTGGTTTTCTATGTGACAGAAGAGTCTCCGCTAGGATGAAGGGCAAAGTTTAGAAAACAGTGGTGAGGCCGATCACGATGTACGGAATAGAGACGGTGCCTCTGAAGAGACAACTGGAAGCAGAACTTGAGGTAGCAGAAATGAAGATGTTGAGGTTCTCGCTCGGAGTGAGCAGGTTGGGCAGGATTAGAAATGAGCTCATTAGAGGGACAGTCAAAGTTGGATTTTGTGGAGACAAGGTGAGAGAGAGGAGACTTTGACGGTTCGGACATGTCCAGAGGCGAGAGAGAGAGTGAGTATATTGGTCGAAGGTTGCTGACGATGGAGCTGCCAGGCAAACGAGCGAGAGGAAGACCAAAGAAAAGGTTTGTGGATGTTGCGAGGGAGGACATGAGGACAGTGGGTGTTACAGAGGAAGATACACGAGATAGGCTTAGATGGAAAAAGTTGACATAGTCTGGCGACCCCTAATTGGGATAAGCCGAAAGGATAGGAAGAATTAACATCGCCTCGTGACAGACGCGAAGAGGCTTTTTGTATTGGTGGCAGAGGAGAGGCACTCACTTGACTTTAAGTTCCCTCACACCTGCACCGTGGACAAACACGGTCCTCGTGGGGCTTGACGCCGGGCTTCTTCACTTGGTCCTTGAAGAGGAATGCACGCAAAGGCATCCTCTTCCGAAAAAGGCCTGTTCCATCCATACTTGCTCGGGGAGGGAGCCACCCTCACCGATTCTCTTATTACGTGGAGTTATCACGCTTGGCTTCCCTGTTGTAGGTTAGTGAAGCACTTTTGCAAATGTCTGCTTCCTCTTTCTTGCTGGACCGCACTGTCGATTCAGTCACGCCATAACGTGATGCGCAACTTCTGCCGTCTTTGATCACATCCACTTTTTCGCTGATGGACATCATCGCCTTCTTCCTCTTGGGTGCCCCAGAGGAAGCTCATAATATGTAAAGTTTTCCATCAGTGCGAATGCTTGTTCATCCATAAGTACCCCACGATTTGGGGGTGCAGCTGACCCGAAGTCAGCTGGGATCGGCTCCGGTACAACCACAGCCCTAATGAAGATGGCCACGATAGGAAATGGATGTCGGGATGTCGCCACAATCGGATTGGACAAAAGTCAGCCCTGCGTAGCGCGACGCTATCAGCGACGTCTCTGTTGCACATTGTCGGCGTCAGTGAGGGGTTAATGGCAGGCCGGTAGTGACCATATGCAGATGATCTACGTAGTTTTTATTAGTTTGATTTCAGTTTGATTAATAGATTTACAAATGAAACTATTAAAAAAAAATGTGAATGTCGACATGAAGTCTGACTCACTTGTGGGGGGCGTTGCACGCAAATCCTGGCGTTCCGCATGTCAAAGCCATTTTTTGGTTTAATTTGTACCATCTGTTTTCCAGAAGTCTGCTGGGTAGATTGTACCCTTGCCATCAGAAGAAGACGTGTTTCGCGTACCTGCTCCTGCTGTTCGTCACGCTACTGCTTTATTCCATTTGGAGCGAGAAGTATCAACTCCATCAGCACTACCAGCGGCTTGCCAGTAAGACCTATTGGGTCAATGCGCCTCCTTACCGAGTCCACCCGAAGCACAAAGCCAAACTGGGTTTCACCGATGCCAAAACCAACGTTGTCCGGTTGACTGGAAGCACTCAGTACCACCTAGCATATTCACAGAACTACCACTTCATCATGGACGTGGGGCAGGTGTGCGAGGGGCAGGCGCCTTTCTTGGTGCTGATGGTTCCGGTGGAGCCCGCAAACGTCGCGGCCCGAGACGCCATCCGCAGCACGTGGGGCAAGGAGAAACTGGTCCAGGGTGAGAAAGTCCTGACCCTTTTCATGTTGGGCTCGGTCGAGGGGGCCGATCTGCGGCAGGAGAACGAGCTGCACGGCGACCTGATCCAGAGCAACTTCAGGGACACTTACGTCAACCTGACCATCAAGACCATGGTCATCATGGGGTGGCTGGCCGCCCGCTGCCCGAAGGCCGCCTACGCCATGAAGATCGACTCGGACATGTTTCTCAACGTCGAAAACCTGGTGCTGATGCTGCAGAAGCCGGGCATTCCCCGAACCAACTACCTGACCGGGATGCTCATGTGGAACCAACCCGTCCTCCGCTCAAAGAGCTCCAAGTGGTACGTGCCCGAGGATTTGTACCCGGATCCCAGATACCCCCTGTACGCTCTGGGCATGGGCTACGTGTTCTCCAACGACCTCCCGCGCAAGTTGGTGGAGAGCTCCAAAAGCATCAAGCCGTTCAACATCGAGGACGCTTACGTCGGAATGTGCATGAAGAATCTGGGACTGGCGCCCACGTCGCCGCCTGACCCTTCGCAATTCCAAACCTACAACGTTCAGTTCGACCCCTGCACGTACTCCAAGATCATCACCGCCATTCTGTCGTCCCCCAGCGAGCTGATCACTTTCTGGATGCAGCTCAAGAGGGCGCCTGCACCCGCTTGTTGAAGCACTTGGGATGTGGGGTGGAGACCGGAGTGCCCGGAGAAAGCCCACGCAGGCACGCGGGGAGAACATGCAACCCCCACACAGGCTTTTGAACCCCGGTCCTCAGAGCTGTCAGGCCAACGACGCCGTAATGAAGATAACTGTGACGTTATTGTGATAAGCGCATAATAATAGAGGTTTTGGTCAAAAATGAGTGCAAAACAAGCAGATGTGAGAAATCACGGTCCTCTTGCCTGACTGCACATTGTAGCACAATGACTATTCATCCAATATATTCACTGAAAAAGAGTTTGAAAATGGATCCACTTTTTTTTTTTCCTTATTTATTATTATTATTTTTTTTTTAGTCAGGCATACATTTCTGCAGCATTCCTTGTATTAACACACCAACACTTGATTGAGTACGAAATGCGCAGAGTATTTATTTTATTTATTTTGGGGGTCTGGTACGTGTGTGTTTGTTGTTACAAGGATTTTCTAACCATTTCATTTTAGAATTTTTTTTCCAGCACTCCCGCGAGCCTTGTGAGGATGAGCGCCTCAGAAAATGGATGGATGGAAATTTATACATGTATATATATTTTTTTGTCATATGTATAGTCGACTTTGTAGATCCTTCAGTGGAGGGAGTGAAAGAGATTTTTCTTTTTATATCTTCAACCACCGCAAGGCTGTCAAGAAATCTCAGGTGTCTTCCTCTAGTCTTCATGTCCTCCCTCACCACATCCATCAACCTGTTCTTTGGTCTTCCTCTCGCTCTTTTGCCTGGCAACTCCATCCTCATCACCCTTCCACCAACATACTCACTCTCTCTCTCGCCTCCGAACACGTCCAACGCATCGAAGTCTGCTCTCTCTCGAACCTTGTCTCCAAAACATCCAACTTTGGCTGTCCCTCTAAAGAGCTCATTTCTCATCCCATCCAACCTGTTCAGTCCAAGCGAGAACCTCAACATCTTCATTTCTACCACCTCCAGTTCTGCTTCCTGTCGTCTCTTCAGGGCCACCGTCTCTAATCTGTACATCATGGCCGGCCTCAACGCTGTTTTTATAGACTTTGCCCTTCATGCTAGCGGAGACTCTTCCGTCACATAGAACACCAGACACCTTCCGCCAACTGCTCCACACCGCTTGGACCCGTTTCTTCACTTCTTCACCACTCTCTCCATTCCTCTGTATTGTTGACCCCAAGTATTTGAAGTCATCCACCCTCGCCATCTCTTATCCCTGGAGCTTCACTCTTCCTACTCCGCCCATCTCATTCACGCACATATATTCTGTTTTACTTCGGCTAATCTTCATTCATCTCCTTTCCAGTACGTGCCTCCATCTTTCTAATTGTTCCTCCACCTGCTCCCTGCTTTCACTACAGATCTACTACTACTACTACTGCTACTAATAATGAGAAGAAGAATACATAGTGCTATTCCACAGCCCAGTTTCAATATCTGTTATCTGTAGACGACATACATTTGTTTGGTTTTAATCGTATATTCATCTGGTAAAAAATTCAACTCACATACTAAAATGCAGTATTTGTGTTGCAGACCACACAAACACCGTGTCTATTTTGGACAGTTTGGGGAAGGAGCCTCTTATAGGTCCGGTCAGGGTATGTACTGTATGTGGTATACAGTATAAAGTATTTACTCAGCCACCCGTTGGGCCGGTTCTCCTATTTAAATAGATGCGAGAGGCTTGATATTTTCATCATATAATCATCATATACCTCACCGATGGGAGACAAAATGAAGGGAGGGGAAAAAAAATAATCCCGAAAAATACCTAGTTCAAGTTTTAAAGAATTTATGAGCAAATTATGGCCTCTCTAATCTTATTTAAGGGGGAGAACTTGCACAGTTGGGAAATACATTTTTTGCCCCAATGTAAATTAAAGTAAACCAAATTAACACCTCTGCTTCAATCTGGAGGTGGGAAAAAGTAATGCTGTATTAATATTTTACATGGGACGAGACCCCAGTTACAAAAATGATGCTGGTTAATCTATGACGCCAAATGTCCATCCGTTTTCCAAGATGCTAATCCTCACAAGGGTGCTGTACTGGATCACATCCCAGACTACACACTGAACCGGTCGCCAGTCAGTCGCAAGGCATATACACATCCATCCATTTTCTTAGACGCTTATCCTCACGAGGGTCGCGGGGAGTGCTGGAGCCTAGCCCAGCTGTCAACGGGCAGGGGGGCGGGGTACACCCTCAACTGGTTGCCGGCCAATCGCAGGGCACATAGCGACAGCATCGGTGAGCAGGAATCGACTCACTGAAGTTGTGCTTGCACTTCTTTGTCCACCAGGTGGCAGACTTGAATGACAATTGCATGCTTTGAACTTTGTTGCGGGGGGGGGCAAACACAGCCACAAAAATATTCTAACCAGGGGTGCAGGAGTAGACAAGAAAAACAACATGCTCGTGAGCACCTTGCTTCTTTCATCTGTTTTTTAATTTAAATTTTTTGGGAGTTTGCGTTAACTTTGCAAACTGACATCACCTGACAGCGAAAAACAAATTATTCTGATTCGATGTAAAGGCCACAAGGCTCACGAAAATATAGATGGAAGCCAAACAATATGTTTGGTCCATTTAACACCAC
The DNA here is from genome assembly GCF_019802595.1 of Syngnathoides biaculeatus. NCBI lineage: Eukaryota > Metazoa > Chordata > Actinopteri > Syngnathiformes > Syngnathidae > Syngnathoides > Syngnathoides biaculeatus. Next base: position 15,331,631 of record NC_084648.1, on the reverse strand, counting down.
GAAAGCCATTTAAACGCTGGATTTATGTTCTCTTTCAAATATATTTTTGCCACTGATTGTATGTCACTCGCTAGCAATTATGCTTGAATTTTCCAAGTTTTAGGAATAAATACGGGGGAAACGAACTCTCTAGATTTTTATATTTTTCTGCCATTTTAATCACTTACTTGATCCCTTGGACGTTATTATTATTTGTGTGTTTGTGTGTCGATACTCATCTGACAATAATTGAGACAATTTTAACGTCTACATAGCTATTCTTCACTGAGACTATTCTCGATGCATGTTTCGGGTGTTTTTTATTAATAAAAAATCTACATTTGATGCATTTTTAAATGTCTATCTTGAAACTTCAGCGGTTGTCTGCTAAAAGTGGCATCGAGGCCCCTTTCCTAAGCTTTTTTTAGAATTAAAATGACCTATTGAAGTACTTCCGGGTTATCGCTACACTTGTCAATACAATCTACCGGCTACAATTATCTACTTAGTGTACGGATGTTCGTGTTCAAAGTATTAAGCGACGTGAGGTATTATGTCACAACACAATGGGAACTAATTTCAAGAGATATGGCTAAATTGAGATATCAAAAATGAAAAATATCATAATGGCATGTCTGTGTACATATAATATGATTTATGAGGGAGCTAAATAATAGCAGAGCATCTTTTTTTTCCCACATAAAATGATAATCGCCACCATGCTAATGCTAATCGTAAATGCTGTTGAGTAAAGGTTGACTTTGTTATACTAGTATAGGAAGTTTAAGGATAGACGTCCAGCCCTCATAAATGAGAATAAAATGTAAGTTAGTAGTAAAAAAAAAAAAAAAAAACATCTATACATTTTCTTTGCCACTTATCCTCACGAGGGTCACAGGGAGTGCTGGAGCCAAACCCAGCTGTCAACGGGCAGTAAGATGGGTACACCCTGAACTGGTTGCCAGCCAATCACAGACCACATTGGAGACAAAGAAAATTCGTACTCACAATCACACCTACGGGCAATTTAGAGTCTCCAATGAATGTTGAATGTTTTTGGAATGTGGGAGGAAACCGGAGTGCCCGGAGAAAACCAACGCAGGCACGGGGGGGACATGAAAACGCCACACAGGCGGGGCTGGGACCGAACCCGGGTCCTTAGAACTGTGAGGCCAACGCTTTACCAGCTTATCCACCGTGCCACCTTAAAAAAATACAATAAAATAAATTATGGGTTTTTTTGGGGGGTGGGGGGGGGCTTTTTACGATGCATGGAAATGCCATTAATCCATTTCATTTTCAAAGAAATAGCACTCAGTTGTGTTTTATTTATTTTTTTAATACAGTTTTAACCCAAAATAAATAGCTCGTAAAGAATAACCGTTTGTGCGTCATGATTAATTGGTTCTACGCCTCGCTTCTGGGTGGTCTCGGCCAACAGTCGGTAGTACAATAATGCATTTACGTATGTATATGCACGAAGTTGATGGTCACATCGACTCAGTTACTTGCAGTAATAGTACACTACTCTTTTTTTTTTGTTTGTTTGTTTGTGTTCCAAAATCCGATATGAAGGGTTATAAAACAGCGATGTCAGTGCTAGTTTTGCATTGTGCGACATTTGACGAGAGATGTACAATTGGAATAAATTTGGAATCAGGAATGACAAAAATAAGTCAGCGTGTGAACTCGGCTAATGATTTCACCCCAATCACAGTAGCCCTCTGACTTCAGTTGTTTATCTTCAGTCCGTATGAGACTTGTTTCCATTTTAAGTATTTCGGAGGCAACCTAACCAATCCTGTCCGCCGCGGACTGGCTAAGGCTACTAAATAGTAGTTTTCCATTCCGGGGCCATGTGATACTCTGCTGAATGCGAGAGCGAAAAAGCAGCTCCGTGACTCAAGCGCAGGAATTCTTGTTGGGGCCGAGTGACTCAAAAGGCAATTATGCGCTTTACGGGACACTCCGGGTGGGAGAACTCTGCGGGAGAAGAACGGAACGGAACGTGCGAGGAAATGCGCAACAGCTGCGCTGCTAGTTGGGACAACACGCGTTTTATTTGCACCTCGGGTCCAGAAAAGAAGCTTATCGAGCGCTGCGAACTGAGCGTTTACGACTCTGGTGCATGTTTTTGTTTTCAAAGTATACTGAGGAGGAGGACAAGCAAGAAGACCAGTGGCCTCGTCATGACAAAAAAATACATTAAAAAAAAAAAACTATTGGACCATTACACATGGCGTCGACGCGGGTCCGACCCGGTGTTGATCATTTCTTGGACCAGACCAGCTAAAACGGGACGTCTACACTGCCGTGGGCACGACCACTCCCGACTTCAGTCCTGTCCAATCAAAGCGGAAACTCACATTCCCTTTAAATACCACACAAACAAACACACACACACACCTCCCAGTCACTGGAACTATTTAATATAGCAAAATGTAAAAATAATGTTTATGACAAATACCTGACTTACAACTTATAAAGTAAGCTGCGCCTGAGGAAGACACGCAAACGCCGAAACGTTGCGCAAAGCGTCTACTCTTGGGGAACGACTCTTATTTCAATTGATTGGCGATTATTCATCCAAATTTGGAGACGGTAGGAAACAATTGACAAATAAAATGGAAGGAGGTAGGCACGGATAATTGGGGACTCTTTCGTTTTATTGAAATTAAAGGGAAGTGAACACAGTGATTTACAAAAAGGTTGTTCACGAGTGAGGGAAGAACGGAGAGGGAGATCGACAGACGGATCGGTGCAGCGTCTGCAGTGATGCGGACTTTGTATCGGTCCATTGTGGTAAAGAGGGAGCTAAGTCGAAAGGCGAAGCTCTCCATTTACCGGTCGATCTACGTTCCTGCCCTCACCTGTGGGCATGAGCTGTGGGTCGTGACCGAAAGAACAAGATCCCGGAATACAAGGGGCCGAAATGAGTTTCCTCCGCAGGGTGTCCGGGCTCTCCCTTAGAGAGAGGGTGAGAAGCTCGGTCATCAGGGAGGGGCTCAGTGTCAAGCCGCTGCTCCTCCGCATTGAGAGGACCCAGATGAGGTGGCTGGGGCATCTGATTTCTTCCTGGTGAGGTGTTCCGGGCAAGTCCCCGAGGACGACCCAGGACACGCTGGAGAGACTATGTCTCTCGGCTGACTCGGGAACACCCCGGGATCCCTCCGGAAGAAGTGGCTGGGGAAAGGGAAGTCTGGGTATCCCTGCTGAAGTTACTTCCCCCGCCACCCGACCCGGAAAAGCGGTAGATAATGGACAGATGGATGGATAATTAAAAGGAAATTTGACAAACTAATTAGAGAAAGAACACAAACCATATTGGACATTTAAAGAGATTACCCGATCCTGGATCTCACGTCTCCAGATCTAGATGGACTGTGCATTTCTGCCCGGGAGGTGTTCAGTCTCTAACGCCAAACCCCCTCCAATCAAATTCACCAACATCCTGTTAGAACATTCATCTACATTGCACGTCGCGAATTCCATGTGGTATGAGCAGATGTTCGTTTAGACTGACTTTCTACCACCCAATTGTCAACGCTTATATTATTTCATTACCGTTATTTTTCCTCCCTTTATTTATTCATTTACATTCTAACTTTTGGGTAGTGATGACTTCTAATTCTAGTATTTCCTTCGGCAGGATGACCAGCAACCCGCCGCTATGCCCTCCAATCTAGCCGTCTACAGAGTCTCCATTTCCCCATTCCGACCCTGCAAATAAACCTTCTCGCGATCCCGGGCGGGGATCCCTTCAATCCCTCGCCGTCCCGCGGGGCAGCGGCGAAGACCGCAGCAAAAGGAAGCCGGTCCGCCGGCCGCGCCGGTTTCGCATTCCGCCGCAAACTCTCTGACTTCTCGTCTCGTCTGTCCTTCGCTCGCACGCAGCTATTTGGGGTTATTGTGGAAGCACGCACACACGCAGGACCATATGTACGCCGGCACGCACACTGAGGTTCCTGAAATCACAGCAGCAGATTCGTGACCCCATGAGACACACACCCCCCCCACCACCACCACCACCACCAACAAGCAACCTCCTGCAGCTCCTCCACCGCTTTTCCCTCAATGACCTACGTTTGTGGCAGCATGCCCAGAGCCTCTTATGGATCCCTCTCCTGCCTAGAAAAACACCCTATCACGCACATACTGTACGTGAGAGATTCTAAACACATGTCAAGAGTCCAGGGACTTTCATTCGGGTCTAGTTAACACGCACTCGCACGCGTGCACACCCACAAACACGCAATCAATACGCCACATGCATACAATTATACTCTGCACACCCATGATTCCGCACACAAGTACTATACTATAGATGTACACATATCTGAAGACGAGACGAGTGCTGGGGAAAAACAACAAAGTACTTCTACTTTGTTGCTGTGGGACGGCAGCAAAAATGGAGTAACGTGAATCCGCCGGCGTCCCATTTTTTTGGGGACATCATGATTTCCACGCATTATATCCTTCAGTATATCAAAAATATCAAAGTGATTTAATCTGAAGCCATAATTTGGTATCAAGAGATGATAACTCATCGGTCAAAGTTAGCGCGGAGTTGTTTCCCTTTCCAACATGGCTGCCTCAAGTACGCATGGAGCGTTTTCCATGACAAGAAAGGGAGAAAGGTCAGTATGCCACCAAGTTTGTTTTCAAAATGCTAATCCATCAGTATTATTGATGCGTAAGTGTCGTTCTAGAATAAGAATTAATTCATAAACATGTCTCTAGTATGGACCACTTCACAGAACTGATCACATACCCGTCCCGTTTTTGGGACGCTGCCTGCGAGAGGGTACATCTTTTTTTGCCCTTTATTTTATGCGTTAAATGGGGGGGGGGGGAGTGTTATTTCCTTGATTGTGGCTAAAATCGGCATTTCAAAGTTCTCGGCGTAATCTGAAAGAACAAACAAACATTGAGATCAAGAGTATTCAGGTCTCCCTTGAGATGTGAGCTTCAAGATTCAAAGATAAGCGCCGTAAAAACACAACAGCAGCGCCGAGGGATGAAATTCTTACTATACCGTTACCCAACTTGAGGGTTTTTCAAGAGGCCGGCAGTCTGGCTAATCTTTGAGGAATTTGAGTACAAGTACTGTATGGTGGCCAGGGGACATACAGACCCCCGTCACTGAGTGGGAACCGAACCCGCGCCACCTGCACCAAAGTCAACAACTACTAAAAGAAATGCGGCACATAATCGACGGTAATTCAATTATTCATTCATTTGACTGTATTTTACTTTGACTTGAGTGAAGGAGCTGAATTAGTCGTGTGAGTGCGAATACTTTTGCCACGTCTGAGCACGTGCGACGCGAGCGCGTATGCGTCCAGACGGCAATATGTACAGTCACACGCAGTACATACAGGAAACCTTCCGCGGCGCCCCGACGAGGCCTCTCCCTCTCCTTCTATTTAAACTGCACTCGTCTGTTTCTCTCTCTCTCTCTCTCTCTCTCTCTCTCCATCCTGCGGTTTTCCTCTCCCGGTGCTCCAGCAGAGCAAACCTCGCCTGCTCTCTTTCTCTTTCTCCCCGCAACATTTTCGTCTCCCTATTTTCATTTTTCAACTTCCTTTGACTTTGTTCGCAGCGCAAGGGAGGAGTCAAATAAGACGCTCCATCACTCAAACGAGGGAAGGATGTTGGCTCTTAATGATTATTTTTTTGGGGGGGTGCAGGGGTTACCGCCTTGATTTGGCATTAAGTCTTTATGACGCGGGTCTTACGTCGGCAAGGCTTGCTGAAGCTCAACTTTTGGAGGTTTTAACCCCACGTAATAGCAGTTCAAATTTCATGAATTCAACACTTTTCCCAGAGACGTTATCATAAGCTATTGACTGAAAAAGGCAAATAGGAAAATCATAACTGAAGTCAAGCTAGTATGTTGTACTGAATTTTACTCGCAGCCATTTTTGTTTCACGGAAATGTCACAGATGAAATTGTACGGATATTAAAATGTTTTCGAGATCACAGTCTGTGGTGTACAGGTGTCAAACACAAGACGTGGGGTCCACATACGGGCCGCCACCTCATTTCATGAGGCCCGCAAAAGCAAATCGTCTGTCGATTTCCTCTGTAACAAAATTTGAATTCTATTATGTCATAAATCCTGTTGAGATATTGAAAGTATTCATGGGGGTGGCTACCAAAAAAACTTTTTAAGATAACTTGAACTGTATATGTACAAACTGACACCCCTGAGCTAAACTATTAATGTCGGCAATGATGAACATTTTTGGGAAGCATCAATTACTCTTTTTTTATTATTATTACACACAACAGGGCTTGGTCGGAACAATACTTTGATTTTACACTGGGCGGCACGGTGGGGCAGCTGGTAAAGCGTTGGCCTCACAGTTCTGAGGTCCCGGATTCGATCCCGGATGCGCCTGTGTGGAGTTTGCTTGTTTTCCCCGTGCCTGCGTGGGTTTTCTCTGGGCTCTCCGGGTTCCTCCCACATCCCAAAAACATGCAACAATAATTGGACACTCTAAATTGCCCCTAGGTGTGATTGTGAGTGTGACTGTTTGTCTCTATGTGCCCTGTGAGTGGCTGGCAACCACTTCAGGGTGTACCCCGCCTCCTGCCCGTTGACAGCTGGGATAGGCTCCAGCACTCCCTGTGACCCTCTTAGGGATAAGCAGCTAAGAAAAAGAATGGATGGATGGAAACAAATCACTGGTTCACTCTAAGGACATTACCAATAGTAGAATAAAACTTATAGTTTGAATTCCAGTGCATATTTCTTGAAATTAAGTGTGAGCTAAAAAGTTACAAGAAATAATATTAATAAAAGTAAATCAGCAACCCCTGCCTGGTTTTTGCGAAATGAAATTGAAGATGACACGAGGTTTGTTTTTGCGACTCTGATCTGCAACAAAATGTCTAGCTTGTGACTAAAAGCACAACCGGCGCTAATGTCAGCTTGAGTTGTGTGCGTGTGTGTGTGTGTGTGTGTGTGGTTTTGAGTGGACGCAAACAAGATAATAGTGTAGTTCGTTTCAAAGAAAGGGATTTCAAGGAATGGTAGGATGAAAACTGAAGAGGGAATTCTGGGTTTCCCCTGACCACACCGACAAGAACAGAATGGTACAAGTTGGAATGCTAAAGCCCAGTATGCGTGTTTGCGTTTGTGTGTGTATGTGTGTGTTTCCACCACAAGATGACAATAGCAGTGTCGAAAGTGTGACGTCACCGCATGGCAACGCAGTGCGACCTGCCGCTGAACGCACCCTTCACAAATTCTTGACAAACGAAACTGAGCCGACTGTGCTTGATTGACGTCATCTAAAAGATACTTCGTATAAGTATATAAAGTGTACCACTGTCGTCATTTCTGAGCTATTGGACGTTTTTTTTAGCTTTTGCAGTTCCAAGACCGTCTGCATTAAGGCCGATTGCGGGTGGTACTGCAGCACATCCATATACAGAGATTACTGCCCCCTAAAGGGCTGGAGTGGAACAGCATTGTCAGGAATTTCTTGTTGCCCTGCGATTGGTTGGCAGCCAGTTCAGGGTGTACCCCGCCTCCTGCCCGTCGACAGCTGGGATAGGCTCAAGCAGTCCCCCGCGACCCTTGTGAGGATTGGTGGCAAAAGAAAATGGATGGATGGATGGAAAGGATCTGCCTTTTGTGGTTGGCCACCATTGGACTCGCACCCCAGTGCAAGTTGACTGCAACGGTAAAATTTGAAATATATTTGTATCCTCATCTATATTCAGTCGCTGCTTTAAAAATAAAAAATATGAAATATAACATACACAATGAGCACACTCACACAGGAGCTGTTGTGAGTCACCGCTCACACAAAGACGCTCACACGCACACCTCAGAAGTCAGAAGACCCCCAATTAATAATAATTTATATTAATTATTTTCTACACATTTTGCCATTTTATTTTCATTTATCCCACAAATATATTTAAAGTTAATTTTAAAACTCGGTTTTAATCCATTTAAATGTGATTAAAGCGTGTGGAAGAGGAAGAACTATTTTTATCTTTTTTTTATACGGTCTTTCCCGGGCTCAGATTTTCACCGCCAGCGATCGAGTCCGGAACACATCCCAAAACTCAATGAGTGAGTTTTGAGCTTGGCGGAGGTCACGATCCGAGATTTGCACCTTAAGGACAGTTAGTGACAGAATTTTATAAAGTTATGTAGAACTCAGTTCAGCCTTTTTTGTGTGTGTCTTTTTGACATCTATCCGTTTTCTGAGCTGCTCATCCTCACGAGGATCACAGGAGTGCCAGATGTGATTGGGCAGGAGGTGGGGTACACCCTGAACTGGTTGCCAGCCAATCACAGGGTACATAGAGATGAACAACAGATGAACCCGGGACCTCAGAACTGTGAGGCCAGTGCTCTACAGCTGCTCCACTGTGCCGCATAATTGTAGTTCATGCTTCTGATATTGATTAGGGAAGGATTTTGAGGAATTTTTTAAAATTAAATCAGCCTTTACATCAACTTTAGACTGAAGCCTTTTGTTTGAGGATTTTTCAGAAAGTGGAGCCTCATCCCTCTTTTATTGTTAATACAATTATTAAATTAAAGTAAAGGCCCGTGGTACCCGCATTCCACTGTTCCCTCTAAATACTGCGACATTTTGACCCTGTCACTGCAGTACTCTGCGTGAACCTCTTTTAGCCAGAACCCCCACTTTGTAAAAGTCATGCATTTGTTTTGTAGAACTGCTCAATGAAAGAATATTTTCCGTCAATATATATATATATATATATATATATATACTGTATTTTTTTTTTAATTAACTGAATCCATTTTCATCTCTGTAAGTTTTAAGAGGGGAAAAAAGCAATTCAAAAAAATGTCTGTAATTATGGGTCAGGACTTCATTTAAACTCGGCCTTTGCCCTGGAGCCACACTTCCGCAACCACGGGATTATGAATTGTTTCTTTAAGTACGAGCGATAGGATAGATCACTGGTAGGCATTGTGAGCGTTTCATTTGAAAAATGTGTCAAGGATTTCTGAAGTGTTTTGGCTTCATTTTGGATTAATTGAATCTTGCTGTTGCAGCGGTGCAGCCGGACCGCAAGTTACCGACAACAGCGTCGTAGTGTGAACGTGTGGTGCTCTGCTTTTCCGTCCCTTTCCGGATTTGTCTGCATATTTGTGCTCCAGCAGTGCATTTGGTGGGAAAACTATATTGATCTGATTATTTACATGTATTTTGAAGCTTCATGCATATAAGTCAGCATACACTTAGCTGATAAAGCTGATTCTGATTTCATATAGGGTCATGTTCCAGATTTCTGTGAAGCAGTGACCATATATCTATTATATACAGTGATGCCTCAGTTCTCGACCACAATCCGTTCCAGAAAACGGCTCAAGAAGTGATTTGTTCAAAAAACAAATCGATGTTTCCCATTACAATTAATGGAAAAAGAAATAATGTGTTCCAAAGCTAACATTTTAGGCTTTTTAAAGCATTTTTTTTTTGCTTTTCCTGATAATAAACTGCATAGTAGAAATACATGTATAGTTTGAATAATTTACATAATAAAATAATTTAGAAAAATATTTATTTTTTGCTTAAAATGTATGCTTTAGTAGTAGAGTACGCTAGGCTGTAGTGACTCGGCCCCCAGCCTTGTACACTTATTTATTAACAAAAGTGCAGAATAACTTTGAACAAGCAACTTGCCTTCTTTGGAGGCATGATTGGGGGTTAATACGGTCGTCCTCAAGAAGAAGAAAAACAACAGTCCCAACCGGGACGTGTCTGTGTGCAGAAGCTGCGTTATACAGAATAACAAAAGTGCGCTGGTTGCGCCCCGCATGTTATGTCATTTCTGGTTTTTTTTTTAGGGGGCGTTCGAATTGACAACAAAACCCGTCGTGGGTGGGTCAACTGCTTGCGTCGCGCGCATTATGATATTTACGGGGTTTTTCGGCGGCGTGGGAATTCACAACAAAGTGCGTTGTGGGTCACATGGTCTCGCCACGTGAAATATGTTATTTCCGGGTTTTGCCGGGGGCATTCGAATACCAATTTTCGTTCAAAAACCGAAGCAAAAAAATCTTGAAATTTTCATTCGAAAACCAACTTGTTTTAAAACGGGGACGTTCAAGGACTGAGGCTTTACTCTACTTTGTTTGTTCACTAAAGCCAATGAAATTCCAAACACGGCTGTGTTCTTCTTCCCTCTATCCTAATCACCTGCTATGATTACACTTTCTTCTAGCTAGCGGTTGTTGATGTTAACAAATTAGCTAACAATGTTTATATTGTCATAAATGTGCAGTAGTATAACTTGAATCAGTTCTACTTTTGAATAGACCCATTGCATTCTTTTTTTTTTAATTCATTTGATAGTCCCTAGATTTTATGCAGTCGGTCCATCTGACTCATAGTTTTTGCCACGTGGATGGATGGATGGATAGACGAATGAATGAACTGATTATTTTCTCAATTGTCAATCAAATGTACTCAAAAGCTCATCCCTATAAAACCGAAAATGTGTGTTATAAAAATGAAAGTGATGTCTCCCCTTTTCAGACTAATTTACCCACTTTCAATTTGCAGGTTGGCACTTGTTTCTTGCCCTTCTACTTTCGACCCCCCCCCCCCCCATCATCATCCCCCGGCGCACCGCCACCATCCCACCACTTGGCTGCGGGACAAGGTCAACACGCAGAGAGCGTTCTCTCTCCTCTGCTTTCCCTCTCTGCAATTCCTCATCAGCAGCAGAGCAACAGATCCCCCCCCCCCCTCCAAACAGCCAACCCTCACTCCCCGACTTCCCTCTATCCTTTCATCCCCCGCTGCCTTTGGAGGAGCGAGTGTAAGACTAAAGATGGAGAGGAGGATAAAGCGGCGGTAAAGGTAGAGAGAAGAAAAAAAGGTCGTCGGGGGGGAGGGAGACGAGGTCAAGAGCGGTCCGAACAGTAGAAAACGATCTCACTTGGTTTCCCCCTTTTTCTGTTTCGTTCCTTTGTCGTTCTCACTTTTAAAACAAAAATTAATCTGCAGCGCCTCACATTCCTGAGAGCCGAGCAGATTCACCCAATTTGTTTCCACTCTGCGTGTACGTGCCAGTAAATAATAACCAATCCCAGCTGTAGTGGCGGCTGGAGCACTTACTCCGCTGTAAAGAATCAATGAGGGAAACCAGCAAAAAGGCCGCCGTTAAATAATCGACTAACCACGCCAGATGATTCGACAAGTCGCGTTTTCATACGACCGGTTAACAGATAATTTATCATATCTTATGAGCTGGATTTACACTGCAGATACAAGTTTTCAATTTCGCTTGAGTGCCTGCATCCATTTTCCTGAGTTTGTTGAAAGTACTGTACCACGATTTTATAGCTCATTTTTAAAAAATATTTCTGTCAGTTATTTCGGCAAAGGACAGCACGGTGGATCAGATGGTCAAGCGTTGGCCTCACAGTTCTGAGGTCCCGGGTTGGATCCCTGTCCCGCCTGTGTGGGGTTTGCATGTTCTCTCCGTGCCTGTGTGGGTTTTCTCCGGGCACTCCGGTTTCCTCCCACGTCCCAAAAACATCCAGCATTAATTGAACACTCTAAATTGCCCCTCGGTGTGATTGTGAGTGCGTTTGTCTGTCTCGATGTGCCCTGCGATTGGCTGGCAACCAGTTCAGGGTGTACCCTGCTCCTCCCCAATGACAGCTGGAATACGCTCCAGCACTCCCCGCGACCCTCATGAGGATAAGCCGCTAAGAAAATGGATGGATGGATATTTAGGCTCGTATGCTCGCTAATACTGCTCATTAGCTTCATGTGAAGGTGCTGTGTTTGTGCTAAATATTTTGCTATTGATGCTTTCCTGATTATTCCTGTGTCACACCACAAGATGGCACCAACGCCCTGGCTAACATGAATTGGGATCAAGGAAGTATGCTGGGGCAGCACGGTGGATCAGGTGGAAAGCGTTGACCTGAAAGTTCTGAGGTCCCGGGTTCGATCCCTGCCCCGCCTGTGTGGCGTTTGCATGTTCTCCCTGTGCCTGTGTGGGTTTTCTCCGGGCACTCCGCTTTACTCCCACATCCCCAAAACACGCAACATTAATTGGACACTCTAAATTGCCCCAAGGTGTGATTGTGAGTGCGGCTGTTTGTCTCGATGTGCCCTGCGATTGGCTGGCAACCAGTTCAGGGTATACCCCGCTCCTGCCCAATGACAGCTGGGATAGGCTCCAGCACTCCTCGCGACCCTCGTGAGGATAAGCCGCTAAGAAAATGGATGGATGGATGGATGGATATTTAGGCTAGTATGCTCGCTAATACTACTCATTAGCTTCATGTGAAGGTGTTGTGTTTGTGCTAAATATTTTGCTGTTGATGCTCTCCTGATTTTTCCTGTGTCACACCACAAGATGGCACCAACGCCCTGGCTAACACTAATTGGGATCAAGGAAGTATGCTGATGCCTTTCAATCGTTTAAGACCAGTTCATGTCTGGAACGACCAAAGTTTAAATTGGGTTGCAAAGTGGAAGTTATGGAGAGCCTTCGCCACGTGTGCCCATCGGTCTTCTATGAGTTTGCCGTATATTTACATGATCAGATATCAATGTAGCTAATGCTAAACGCGTATGGGGGGTGTCAATTACTTTCAGTTTTTCTCTATGAGCAGCAAAACCCAGTCCCAAGCTTTTATTTGAATTATTTTGAAATATTACCCCGACGCATATCTCGTGTGCCACGTAACAGCACAAAAATAAACAAATCACTTGATCATGTAAATGCAGCATTATTGGCTTCGATCAGATCTCAAAGTTAAAACCAATTTTGATATCCTTTGTGAACGAAGGTCATGGCGGGCCCCGCGTAACGAGGAAAACGGCGGACTAATTGCAGTCTGTAATAACAGAGGACTGAAGGAGAGTGAAGAGAAGAGGAAGCAGACGCTGAAAGCAAACAATGAAGGGAAAATGTTTTCAACAGGTATGGTCGATCAATACGTTTGCCTGCGTGTGTTGTCAAAATTCCAATTTGGTCTGAGTTTTCCGGAGCTCGCCGTGCTTTCCTGACCACCCCCAGACAAGACGAGCCTTGCTTGCTGGCTTTTTTTTTTTTTTTTTTTTTTTTTGCGATTAAACTCCTGGCCCTAATTGTTCTGCAAATTGAAAACATCGGAAAGACAAAAGAGACATTGTAAATATTTTACGGAAGCCATCGCTGTGGCCAAGGAGAAACATAGTGAGACATAATCGACCACCGCTACACTGTTACAGATAAGAAATTACAAGTAATTTGGTTTCATTCACACATTCTTGATCTAAGATTAATTGGACGCAATTTAGTTTAGTAGATCTTAATTTTACATTCTGGCATTTAGACCAAAAAAAAAATGTATCGAAAAAATAGCTTGTTTCCATGAGACAGGACCACCCACATAAAAGGCTCATTTCAGCCAGGTTTGAAAAGGAGGTATAAAGTGTGCTACAATTTTTCATTTAGGGAATTTTGATGAGGGGGCACGGTGGGTCAGCTGGTAAAGCGTTGGCCTCACAGTTCTGAGGACCCGTGATTGATCCCGGCCCCACCTGTGTAGAGTTTGCATGTTCTCCACGTGCTTGCTTGGGTTTTCTCCCGGGCACTCCGGTTTCCTCCCACATCCCAAAAACATGCGACATTCATTTGACACTCTAAATTGGCCCTAGATGTGATTGTGAGTGCGACTGTTCTCTGTCTCCATGTGCCCTGCGATTGGCTGGCAACCAGTTCAGGGTGTACCCCGCCTCCTGCCCGTTGACAGCTGGGATAGGCTCCAGCACTCCCCATGATCCTCGTGAGGATAAGCGGCAAAGATAATGGATGGATGGGCAGTTAGCTTACAAATCAATTACTTTATCACAGAGTTCATTATTAAGATCCTAACCATGTGTTTCTATGACTGAAAACAATAAGAATTTTCTAAGATTTGTGGACAAAAAAAAAAGATTGTTTGGAAAAAATTATATGTGCTGACCCTTCATCTTCACAAAACTGCCTCCTACAATTACAAACATGAAAACTGAAGCACTAATGATGATGATGTTGTAATATAAGACATATCTACATGGGAGGCTGACACCACCAAACCAAAGTGTCAACATCATCACTAAAAAGAAAAAAAAAATATGGCATGAGCAAAAAGGTTGTGGTCCATCTGACGCTTCATCAATGCTTACCATCAAGCGCATTTTCTTTTCTTTCTCACGTTCCACTCGCTCGCCTTTGTCAGACCCAAAATTACCCCCCCCCCCCCATTTCCTGAAACGCACCCTTGGAAGAAAGCAACAGAGAGGCGGCGAGGGGAGAGGGAGAGCGAGAGAATGAGAGGGATGGAGGGGGAGGTAGAAGGGCGCTGAAGGAGGGCGGGCGGGGGTGGGTAGCGGGGGTTGTGTCGGGTGGAGTTTGTGGAATTTTCTCTATGTTTGGTTTGGAAGAGAAGACCCCGGCTCTGCACTCTCATGAGGATAATGGAAAAGCAGGGGGAAGAAAAGGAGGGTTACGGATGTGTGCGTGTGTGCCGACCCTCACAGGTGGTCGCGCTTCGTGTGCACGCGTGTACGTGTGTGTGTGTGTGTGTGTGTGTGTGTGTGTGTGTGTGTGTGTGTGTGTGTGTGTGCGCGCGCGCGTGCGTGTTTGGCGAATTGTGCAAGCATGATGGCACAGCTATGCGAGCCCCGAGAGCATGTGAGCACATGTGTCTGCTTATTTACAGATGTTGGCACCGCGGCGCATGCGAGCTTTCAGTCGGGAGACGGGGGAGACGAGGTGAATAAGACATTCCTGGGATGAATGGATGCAGGGAGCCAGCGGTCGGTTTGCGGTCGCATACTAAGAGGAGAAAAATGAATGTCTGGTGCAGGGCTGCGCCCAGAAACAATACCGCAGCCGAGCGGGGAGCCAAGCAAAAGCATGAGGAATAGCGTTGCATGCGGAGGAGAACCAGGGGAGGCCCGTTCTAAAAGCTCCGCTTGCCTCCCGCCCTCCTCCCGCGGAGGAGCGGCTCGCTCCTGCTCTCCCGCTGCCGGGGCGAGCGGCGCTTTTTATGGCGGCTCTGAACCCGCTGAACTTATCGTGTACAAACAGCGGGCCAGCGATAGTCGACGGCCAGCAACGCGGTGTGGGGAGTTGAGGAGGAGGAGAGCGCCGAGGAGCTACGGCGGAGGAGCGTCGCCGATGTCTCCTCCTCCTCCCCCCCCCCTCCGCTGAAACTGGAGTTTTTCTTTTGATTGGTTTTGTAATCGTCTGTCGTGGAGAAGAGAAGAGTGAACTATTCACCAAAAAGATGGGGGCGGGGGGGGGTGATTTTCAGTAAATGATAGATAGATAGATAGATAGATAGATAGATAGATAGATAGATAGATAGATAGATAGATAGATAGATAGATAGATAGATGTAGATAGATAGATAGATAGATAGATAGATAGATAGATAGATAGATAGATAGATAGATAGATAGATAGATAGATAGATAGATAGATAAGATAGATAGATAGATGATAGATAGATAGATAGATAGATGATAGATAGATAGATAGATAGATAGATAGATAGTAGATAGATAGATAGATAGATAGAAGATAGATAGATAGATAGTAGATAGATAGATAGATCGATAGATAGATAGATAGATAGATAGATAGATAGATAGATAGATAGATTAGATAGATAGATAGATAGATAGAAGATAGATAGATAGATAGATAGATAGATAGCTAGATAGATAGATAGATAGATAGATAGCTAGATAGATAGATAGATCGATAGATAGATAGATAGATAGATAGATAGATAGATAGATAGATAGATAGATAGATAGATAGATAGATAGATAGATAGATAGATAGTCTGAAAGCTGGGGGTGAAACATTTCATCACAGCTAAAAAGGGCTGCAAGAGTTTTCCTGGATGTCCATATTAGCTTCCACTAATCGCTTTAGCTTCTGATAAGCGTCACTTATTTGATTGGTCAGTGAAGTTGTCAACGTGGTGGGCCAGGGTGGATTTGTTGTTTGGCGACGTATTCATTGCATGCAGCACATTTACAGAACCACTTAGTAACTGGCAAATGAAGTGCTGCCTCCTTGGAGGAAAATAGACCCCCCAGGCACCCTGAAAGGCCACCACTAGTTGCCACTGCACCGAGATCCTTGCTCGCCATTGACCCTGCAGGGGCTGGCTCCCTTTCAAAAAGACAAATGGGCTGATTTCAGCGAGACTAAAAAGTAGATTGTGTAACGTGTGCAAGGTCTACTTTTATTATTGATCCCTGGTGTATTTTAACTACAAAAGTTAGGGACAGATATATTGATTTAGACTCCTGGGAACTACCGTAATTCCCGGCCTACAGAGCGCATCCGGTTATAAGCCTCGGCGCTAGCATTAAACCCTTTCTGTGTACCAAGGCTTATAACCGGGTGCGCTAATGCTAACACTAGCGCCGCATCACCGCATAAACCACAGGGTTGAAAGCGAGTGGAAAAAGTCACAGCTTGTAGGCCAGAAATTATGGTATTTAAAATTGGGGGGAATGTATAATATTTCTCCTTTAATAATGAAGACCTTCACTTCAGGTTCAAATTCACTGCGGTGGTAGATTAAGGTGATAGTCCAAATACTTTAGGAGCGAACTGTGCGTGTGACCAGCCCCACACATTGCAGTAGACGGCGTGGGTGGAAAGGGGATTTTTTTTTCTTTTTTTTTTTTTTTGCAAGACGCACCCAAGAACAGGAAAAAGACTCGCGTCTGACCTTTTCGAGTCCAGAGTATGATGCAACGAGGCTGCAACCTGCTGCCGTCACCGGCGCAGAAACCCTCACATTACGCCACGAAAACGAACGCCCCTGACCGCCATCGTGAAATCTGGCGAGGGCGGTCAGGACGGAACCGCCGTGCCTCTCGGGGGCCCTGGCGGGTCACGGAATCCGAGCGACGTGTCGCCTTCGAGGGAAGACTGGGAGTGGAGTTCGGTGTTTAGGTGATGACGAGGACTGGAGAACATTCGGGGTGGAGGTAGGTCTAGTTTTCACGGTCTGGGCAGAAAGGCGTTTCTAATCCATTCCCTTAAGTGAAGTTTTGATCACTCCTAGTAAAGATCCATCCATTTTCTATGCGCCGTTTCGCGGCTTGGCTGCGGATTATCCCGGCTGACTTTAAGCGAGAGAGAACGGCCACCGGTCGCACAAACGGACCGAAAATTGTTCACGCACAAGTTCAGTCCTGTGAACAATTCCGTGTCATTTGAGGCACTGAACGTTTTGGGGAAATGTGGAAGGAAAACAAAGTACCTGCAGAAACCCTGCGGAGAATCTGTAAACGCCACACAGGAAATCCGAACCTCAGGACCTTGAGGCAGACGGGTTAACCGCTAGAGCTCATGTGTCAAAGTCAAGGCCCGGGGGCCAGATCCGGCCCGCCACATGATTTCATGTAGCCCGCCGAGGAAAATCAAGTTTATCAAATTCCATGATTCTTGTAGAAATCTGTACCCTTCCATCCATCCATTTTCTTAGCTGCTTATCCTCACAAGGGTCGCGAGAATGCCCCAGCCTATCCCAGCTATTATGAGGCAGGAGGCGGGGTACACCCTGAACTGGTTGCCAGCCAATCACAGGGCACATAAAGACAGACAAGAGTCACACTCACAATCACACCTAGGGGCAATTTAGACTCTCCAATTAATCCATGTCAACTATTAATTATTCCTGCGATTGGCTGGCAACAATTACACAAATAACTGACAAAATTGTCCCTAAGATTTGAAGGTGGAAAAATCAAAAAGGAAACAGGGTAGCACAGACGTTTTGAATTTTTTATATTTATATCTTATTTTTTAAGTTAGGGAAAATATAATTACAATAACAAACTTCACACAATGATTGAAAAATATTCGTAGTACATAGTAATTGAAAGGAAAATAAAAATATCCAAAGTAGGTGTTCAAGGGGGGAATTATTTTCTGTTGTACTTTTATTTTAATACAGATTGTATTTTATTTTTAACTTTTAGGAAATTATATTAAAAACAAGAAAAGAAAATACCATGATTCTAAATCATTTTCAGGGCATTAAAAAGTCCAAAAATAAGAGTCTAAAATGGTGAAATCATCCGGACAAAAATATTTCATATTTTACTTTACATTTTAATTCTAATATTTTATTATATACATAATTTTTTATTTGTAAAGAAATATATTTTTACTGAGAAAAAGAAATTGTCAATTTAAAATATTATTTTTCAAAAAATAATGTTGTCCTGAATAAATGTTCAGAAAACAGCCCCCTGTAGAAATTTTTAAAATATATCACTACATTTTATTTCAAGAAATATTATTACTTTTAAATGTTTTCAAGGAAATCTATTTCAAATTTAAAAAGCTAAATTTTAGTAGTAACATATCAAATAAATAAAAAATAATGATAACGTAAAAATGATTAATAAACAGATTGTTGCATATTTTATATTTAGATTTTAATTTTATTAAGATTTTATTTCTTGGGGGGTTTGGTTGGAGGAATATTTTTTAAAAATGAGAAAAAGAACAATACGAATTTTAAAAAGAGAATAAAATGTCCGAAATAACTGCTAAATCAGACAAAGAAAAGGGCCTGAATCAGATTTAGGTGAAAATAAACATGTTATTAAATGAATGCAACAGACAAAAAAGATGCAAACGCGATAATTATGAAACAGTATGATGACTATTTCATGGAATTATTTAGAGGTGTACAACAGAAATAACCCACTAAACTGAGACATGGGGTATTTTAGCATCAGTCTAGTCTGGGCGTAACCTTTAGAGCTTTCAAAAAATGTAAAAAAAAAAAAAAAAACGTTGAGTGTTTTGGGAGGAGGAGAAGCAGCTGAGTGTGGCGTGTGAGTGAGCGATTTACCTCCCAAATGTCTTCAAACAGCCTCCTCTCGCCTCAAGATGATTCCCAGCTTTCACACGCACACAAAATAAAAACAGTCAAGATGAAAGAAAAATCGAAAACAAAATCAAACGCGCTGTTACATTTCTTTTTTTACTGGACAAAAAAGAAGAAGAAAAAAACCCAAGATCCTTTCGCCGTGCGGTCGTGATGAGCGGTGTGCAAGTAGTTTTCACTCGGGAAAACCTTGTCGTTGCGAAGAAAGTGGAAATTAAAAATAATAATAATGTCAGCGATGACGGAGAGGCGATCGAGCCCGGCGCGGGAGCGAGCGACGCTCAGTTGCGACGCTGGTCAACTGAGGAGCGGGAGGGCGCTGATGTGGAAAGAAGACGCTGCCTGGGTGGAGACCAACGGGAGGGGGAGGGCATTTCAAAACAGCTGTCCAGGGGCGTATGGAGCAGTTTTTTTTTGGCATTGGGGTGGGAGTGCGGGGCAAATTCGGTAATGGGCAGGGGTGGGTGAAGTCAAAGAGGTGAGTTCCGCAAATCCACTCAAATAAGAGTAATGTTGGGTTAGAAAAATAAAATTATAAAAAGAACAAAAAAAAACTGTAGTTCTTCAAATAATTACTTGAGGAGAATTAAAAAAAAAAAAAAAACATACTGCGGAAGGGGCGAGTCACTTCTGGTTCGGTTTCCTCCCACATCCCCAAAACATGCGACATTCATTGGACACTCTAAATTGCCCCTCGGTGTGATAGTGACTGCGACTGTTTGTCTCTATGTGCCCTGCGATTGGCTGGCAACCAGTTCAGGGTGTACCCCTCCTCCTGCCCGTTGACAGCTGGGTTTGGCTCCAGCACTCCGCATGACCCTCGTGAGGATAAGCAGCAAAGAAAATGGATGGATGGACATACTGAGAAAGTGGCGAGTCACTTCTGGTTCCTTTTTGGTTTCATGGAAGCACGTAAAGCGGGGGGGGGGGGCGGCATGGTGGATCACCTGGTAAAGCGTTGGCCTCATTGGCCTCACAGTTCTGAGGTCCTGGGTTCAAACCCGCCTCTGTGAGGTTTGCATGTTCTCCCCGTGTCTGCGTGGCTTTTCTCCAGGCACTCCGGTTTCCTCCCACATCCCCAAAACATGCGACATTCATTGGACACTCTAAATTGCCCCTAGGTGTGATAATGAGTGGGACTGTTTGTCTCTATGTGCCCTGCGATTGGCTGGCAACCAGTTCAGGGTGTACCTCCCCTCCTGCCCGTTGACAGCTGGGATAGGCTCCAGCACTCCCCATGACCCTCGTGAGGATGAGCGGCAAAGAAAATGGATGTATAGTTTCAACGGAGACCCTAAATTATCCGGGAGGTGTGAATATGAGTGTAAATAGTTGTTTGTCTCTGGTTACTTGTAAGGATCGGCAGATGTGACATTTCCGGTAGCAACATCTGCGTCGCAGTCGAGAGGTTCTGAATTTTAGATTTTATTCAATTTTACCAGATCCCTTTTTCTGGATACATCAATGAATGGGTGAATCTGAGGGCCTCTCAAGCACTTTGGACACCAGTGTTGAAGATGAAACGCTGACGCGCACTCCATTAACCACTTTAGCATTTTTAAATCAGCTAATTGGAAAAAATGTAACATGTCTTTTGTGTTATGCAGTGCAGACGGCGAGAGGAGGAGAAAGGAATGAAAGGATCGAAGCAGAGCAGAAATTTGAACGCCTCTCTCTGGTTCTGGCTCTCACTTTGTGGCAGGACGAGAATGGCAAACCTCTGCTGCCCTCTAAAGGCATAAGCAATTTCCTCCTTCAGGTCTCCATCACGTGCTGTTTCGAATTAACAGTATAATAAAAGGGTTGTTGTTGTTGTTTTCTTAAGGAGAATATTTACATTACCGATCATAATAATTTTCAAATGTTTAGCTAAATTCAGCGAAGACCACTGTTTGTGTTGAAAAAAATCGTAGCGACGTCATTGACCAATCACTTTGCCTCAGCTTAGAAAAAAAAATATCCAAAACGTCACTAGTCCCACAATTCTGATTATCACAAAAAAATTGAAAACTCATTTGTTCCTGTTATGAAAAAACTTAATAGTTGTAAAGTCAGACTGTCGCTCAGGGGTGTCAAACTCATTTTTCTACCAGTTTCCCTCAGAGAGCCGTTATGACTGTGGAACAAAAAATATTTAATCATCTCATCATATTTACATCATCAATTTACGAACTAGTTTTGGAATCAGAAATCAAGCATAGTGTGTTTTTCAACTATTCACCTTTGGTAACACAAAAATGCTTATCATGTCTCAACTTTATCATTTATGATATGTGACGATTTGAAATTTTGGTACAGATTTTTACAAGAATCATGGAAATTCACACTCTAGAATTGGCTTCGCGGGCCACATAAAATCATGTAGCGGGCCAGATCTAGCCCCTGGGCCTTGAGTTTGACACCTGTACTGTAGCCATACTGTCGCTTTGTCTCAAGTCAACGTTGCAAAATTTTGATTTTTGTCCTGTTTTAGCGCCGCTTCTCTCTTTTCACACCCCCCCGTGCGGCTTGGTGGCAATGAATTGAGAGGTTGTCGCTGTTCCTGTGGAGGATAAAGCATCAAAAATGATAATTATAATTTCATGTGATCAACGCCCACATTATTGGCCGCCATTGAAGCCTGTTCATCATCCTGGAAAGGGGGATTCCCTACATCTGTGTTCCTTTCTCATGATTTCATTTTTTATCTATTTTTTTTTTCACTATTCCGGATGTGGTTGAGAACATGAGACATTATTGAATGAAAATACCTTGATCTGTGAACGGTGTTTTGTGACATTACTAAATAATACGTCTAAAGATTATTTAGTGTGAGTGTTTTTTTATGGTTTTCGGATTGAGACATTTTTGTGTTACTTTTGTGCATCAAAATAACATTGAATGATCGGATTGAAGAGACTTGGATGATCCTCGGGGTAGTTTCCAAGACGACACGATGGCCACGCCCCTTCCCAGCCATTTGCCACGCCTAGTGACGTAATTATATCCACGTGACGTGTGCGGGTGGCGTCTTGTGCTTGGTTTTTTGGAGTAAAGAAAAAAATGTGCGCGTAGAGGCTGAGCAATTGCTTTGCTAACTACTAGTTTTCGAACGACCAATAAGTACGATGGAAGGCAGAAATTACGGCTCAGGTATGTATGGACCCAATTTGGTGTACTTAGTTAACATCTTAGCCACTTGCAATGTCTTACAATCCATCGCTTTGCAAGTTTATTTTGAGTTGACCGTTAGCTGCTAGCCTAGCCCATTGGGAACATGCGTCGTGTAAGCCAGGGACGCTGCTTATTTATTTATATTTTTGGGAGGGGGAGCCACAAATTAAAGTTTCTTTTTTTTGTGTGTGTGTGTGTGTGAATTGAAACACTAAATTAGCCTTTAATCTCTTAACGTGGGCGATGGTGTGAGTGTCACAATTAGCAAAGCCGTTTTTAGCTCCGTCGTCAGAAAGCGCTAATGCTAAGCGAGCTCGACGGCAAGTCTCATTGTTAGCTTAGCCGTCGGCGACTGCGAGACTATTAGCATGCTTAACGCTCATGGATGACACATTTTGGAAGTCGATTAACGAGTAAGTGCAACACGACACACTTGCAACCGATATCAAAATGGCTGTCCATGCAAAATGTCTCTTCAAAGCTCTTCGGGGGTAATACTCAGCATGCTGCTAAAAAAAAAAAATCGACGAAATGCTAACTGTTTAGAGTATTTTTTTTTCTCCCAATAAATTACTCAATTAATCTCCAGTTGCAATTCTTAATCTCAAATGTACAAAAAATGTCCAGTTTTTGGTTCATATTTGACACTGTTTTTCGTGTGTCTTTCAGGTTTTTCCAATTGGGGTGGTGGAGGCTCTGGCAACCGAAGTAAGCGATAAGTTTTATAGTCCTAAATTGTTATACTGTAGTAATATTTTGCAACCAATTGTATTGGTTACTTTATATATATATATATATATGTGTGTGTGTGTGTGTATATGTATGCTAGATTCTAGCATAAATGTTGCGTCGGTGCTTCTCAGTAATATTAATAATTATAGGCCAAATACAAAATGCATTTAACCAAATGCAGTTGTTCTTTCCTAGAAGAGCGGGAGTTTAAAGTGTAGATCGTTTGCTAATTTACTCAACAACAGATGGTGAGATGAAGCGGGGTACACGCATACTATTTCCAATATATTTTTCTTTTAAATGTGAGAGACCCCAGATATGATGAAATCGTCTCTTAATAGTGTGTAGTGTACTCCAGCTGACCAACACAAGACACAACACTAATGATGTACCGATGGGGGTACAACAAACATCTGTACATTGTGGTACAGGTAAAATGCCACGGATACTACATACATGACCAATACTTTCTAAGCGGCAGCCATTTGGAGATGGAGAACTTTGAAAGGACTCCAACTTATGCTCTGCAAAATGGATGATTAACGAACTTCTTAGGCTAGGCTAGCACCTATTTTCTTGAGCCCCGTCGACCGCTCTCCGTCACGCTGCTCGGCTTCAGCTGAGCCTGCGGCGCTCTCATCAGGGGTCAGTGACGAGGGTAATTGGGCTCAGCAATAGACAAGTTTCCAACGTTCTAATCTTTTTTTATTCTGACAGAAATCCCCAGCCCAGTTGGTATATGAATGAATAGTTGACCATATAGTTTTGTCTATTTAATACTGTAATTTGTATTAGGTTCTAGGAACTTTGATCTATTTGGTGGGAATTATAAGAATTCCATGTCGGGTTTCGGGGGCTACGGTGGCGGCAGCTCCAAGAGAGGCCTCTCTGGGTCAGCAATGCTCCACGAGAAGATAACTCATGCAGATGAAGTGATTGCCAAGATTAATCAGCGCTTGGACATGCTCACTCAGTTGGAGGGGGGCATGAAAGGGGGCCGAGGTGACAGGTAAGCCATTTTGCATTTATTTTTGGATGTTTTCCACATCTTAGTTACACAGGTTGTTCGATTACTCTTAGCTTACTCTTCGTTGCTGTGTATTTTGAATGAGGTTTTTTTTTTTTTTTTGACACATGCCCAATTTGATAAAATAGAGGAGGCACTTTTTTGAGATGAAAGCGACAGATTAAATGTCTCAACAGTCGAGAGCCGTGTTCTATTGTTCTTCACTTAGGTTCTATTTTGTATATGTGCATGCGCACATTCTTACAAGTAAGGTAACTGCTTTTTGTAGCTGATATCAGGATAGTTGTTGACACCTTTTCACTTCTCGAACCTTGTTTGGCTTAAAAAAATCTGTTGTACTGTATTGACAAGCATTGTTGTTCTCATCCATGTGACCTAACCTTGCGCTCTGGTTTTAGGTTTCACACATAAGATGAGTTTAAAGCTGCTGGCCTTTGTAATAAAGCGCCGTCTGCTGTTCTTATGTGGAGCAAGGGGGACGTAAAAGTTTTTGTACTTCGTGTAATGTGTTAGTCTCAAACCACTTGGCTCTGTTGTAAAGAGGAAGAAAATTTACATATGGCTCACTTATGCTGTCAATACTGGTTGACCTCAGACTGAAAATGTAGTTGGAGGTTCTTATTTACATACCAATCAGAGCTGATTTCCTGTTTTACTGTAAAGTACAGCAAGCAGAACATACTTTTTGGCTGGTGTCCGTCTTGTGCTTTGACAAGAAAATGGCAACACTGCGGAGGCGAATGAGTGTCATGTGGAGAAATCCAAACTTGACGGCCCTCCCCGCCTCCTCCCTTGCTCTCTGCTCTTCTCTATCAACCCTCTCCCTCCATCCCGCAGGTTTGGCCAGTTCGAGTCTTTCGACTCACTCTCCTCCCGAGATCTCTTCAGATCTGGTGGCAGTAACTATGGTTGTGATGATGGCCGTGGCGACAACATGCTGTTGGGCCAGCGAGGAGGCTCGGGCTTCGGGGGGGGCATGGGCCAAGGAGGGGGAGGCGGCTTCAACAGCCTCTCCTCTTCCTATGGAGTTGCTAAAATGCGACAGAATATGAGAGAGTCCTTCAGCGGTGGGGGAGGATGGGCCGGAGCAGGCCGTCGTTCCCCCAGAAGGGGCGGAGGTTCAGGGGGTCGAGGATCTGGCGGAGGGTTTGGGAGCTACAGGTCAGACCCCATGTCATTCGGCGGAGGTGGCCGAGGAAGCGGTCACTCCCCAAGAGGTGGTCGAGGCAAGCTCCCATCCCTCCTGTCCAACCGCATGTACTCAGGGAGTGGAGGTTTCCACCAGGGACCCTCCCAAGGCCCCCACGACTTTCCCGGGAGGCATTTTGGAGGGGCCCCGTGGGCCGGCCACCAGCGAGGCCGCAAGAGACCCCTTAACAAAGTAAGTACCCCATGCCAAATTAGGAAGTCCTACTCAGATACTGGCCAAGAGCCTGTTCTGATCCCCACCCTCTGTACCATAGACCCACTGGCAAGCCCACGTTTCATGTCTGTGTCCACACTGCCAACATTTAGAACATCAGCTGCCCCCCCAAAGTCAGCCTATTTATTAACTAGATTAAAATTTGGAGTTTTGACTGCAAATAAGATTGGAGAGGTGTATGCATGTACTAACTAGTAGATGCCAGAAAAATGCAGGTTTTGATCAAATTCCAATCCACAGTAATTCAATCACAGGTGAGTTTAATCATAAGTGTTATGTTCGCTGGTTAAATATATCAAGCTCTACCCACTTGTTAAATACAATTTTTTTGGGGGTGGTCATGATAGCGTACCATTTTTTATTTTATTTTTTTTTTTGCCCACCAGAAAAATAAAATTGAAGCAGAAGTATTTTTGACTCTCTCTCAAGTTTGTTTGGGCTTCAACTTCAGCAGGTAAAACCACAAAACGATGTCCAGAAGAAACGAAAGCAGATGCTGACTCCCGCCGATGAGCCGGAATCTAAAATAAACAAAACTGAAAGCGCAGACACTGATGCTTCTGAAGGTAAGTTGCAGTCATGCGGCACATTTTAATCGCAATGTTTTTAATTAAGTTTAAATTGCTGTAAGACCACTAGAAGAAAAGTAATCAAATTACTGTTTGTGCAGAGCAAACGGACAAAAATGGTGACAATGAGGCAGCGACTGAGGTGAGCATCACAATTGGACCACATGGGAAGAACAAATTGGGTTACTTAGAACGGTGTATGTCTTTTGCTTCACTTGTGCCAAGTGATTAATTGCATTCTTGTACTTTTCTTCTCAGGATACTACTGATGGAGATTCAGGTGAGCAAACAGTCTTTTTCCCCACTGCTTGTGAGTCAGCTTTACACGATCAAGATTTTTGGGGTCCAATTGGCGAGTTTAAGACCATAACCTATTTAAACATGTTCATTTACTGTATAAACCTACATATTTAATTGTTAAAAAAATATATTTACAATAGATGTATTGTGAAAGACAACAAATAAATGGTCTCCCAATAGATGGTAGTAACGTACTAAAAGGAATGCATCGACTTTTTTTTTTTTTTTTTTTTTTTTTGGTGTGCAGTGAGGTTTGTTCCTTAGCTCCATAAAAGGTTGGAATTCACTGCTCTGGTCAGATAATCTATACAACAAAACTGTTTATCCACAACCAAGAGTATTAGCGCTAGCTTGCTAGGCTACCTAACGTTTTGTTGATGGCTTGCGAGCTCTATCGCATTACAAGGATGTGAACATAGATGGAGCAAGCCATACCCGAACGCCCTCCTGTCCTGAGCACTGGTGACCACCAGCATGTTTCTCTTCCTCCCCCTGTCTTCCTATAATGCAGTCTGCATGATCCACTCATGTTGTCACAATTGAGTTGACGAGCTGAAACCCAATGATCATAAAAAAAAAAATGGGACGGGTGGTGTCTGAATGCAAGATTTTATTGCAGTAGTCTTGACACAGTGTGATCATGAGCAAATGTTTGTACTCTGGTCAATGCAATCCCTTTTCTCTCTGCTCCCCTGTGTCTCCCATCTTTTTTTTTTTTTTTTTTTTTAATAACTATGCCACTTTGGTATGTCAAAGACATGAAAAAATATATATTTAAATACGACTACCTTTTGGATTCAGATCTAAAATGGCAACACGAAGTGAATGTCTCAGAGCCAATCAGTGAACAGCATATTATGACATCAAAACAGTTCAGCCAATCTGATCAGGCTGATCAAATTGCTTTAGAGTCCACTTTTTAGTGGTGTTGAACTTTATCTGAGAATGCCACGTGAGAGATACCGGTCATATTATCTATGCCTGTTGAAGCTAATGCAATCCAATTCTTTTATAAACGATGGTTATCTTTTACTTTTATCTAATTTTTTGCTCTGGGGTGTCGGTGTCTCAGCACAACTAAGTTCTTTTATTTTCCCTTCAGGTGCAGTTAAACAGGATGAGGGTGCTGAGAAAAACGCAGCACAGGACAAGCAGCCTGCTCCCCGAGCCCCAGGCAAGTCTGCAAAAGCAAAAAAGAAGAGGGGCTTTCAGGAGAGGTGAGCAAAAGAGCTCTCGCTGGCCACTGTCAGTGAACATAAACACGTCTTGCTGCCGTTCAACATCACAGCAGGCTTAACCACCGACTTGTCCCGTTTCCTGCCTCCAGGGTTATGTTTGCGTGTTCTGTGTGCAAGTTCCGATCCTTCTACAAGGATGAGATGGAACGTCATTTGGAGAGTCGCTTCCACAAGGACCACTTCAAGTTCCTCTCGGGGCAACTGTCCAAGCCGACCACAGACTTCCTGCAGGTGATTGGATAGAACGGACCAACTCAAAAATAGTTGTATGCTTCTTTGTGGTACACTGTATTTGGATTTTTAAAAGAAAAGGGCTCTTCACATTTGTTGTGACTAGACCAAGTCATCCGCTCTCCTCTAATCGACGTCGTTTCAGCCTGTTTGACAAATGTTAAAAGAAAAGGGGCTCCTAAATGCTGCATGGCACATTCTGAAACAAACATTGCCTTTGAAAAAAATTGGATGTGGGAGCTTTATTTGCTGCATGCTGATAGAATACCGGTTAACTGACACCTGGGACCCTGCTTAATAGAAAAATACACTTACCACAATATGAGGAAGTAGGGTTTTTTTTTTTTTTGTCTCTGCAACTGAACAGAACAAATGTGCGCCACACAAGCCAATGCTGTCTCTCACTGTTTGTATCATAGGATTATTTGCAGAACAAGTTCCAGAAAACAGACCAAATGGTCAGTCAGTTGGAGAACCACAGTGTTACCATCTGCCAGATGTACAGAGACCAGGACCTCACAAGGGGTAGGCGATGGCAGCCGGGGACCTCGTGATCAAAGAAAGAAGAAAAGTCCAATAATCGCTTAATGTGGGGGATTTTGGATACCCTGTTGCAGATATCGGGATGGAGCACTTTTTGAAGAAGGTGGAAGCTGCGCACTGCGGTGCATGTGACCTCTTCATTCCCATGGAGCTTCACCTGATTCAAAAGCACATCAATTCCCACGACCACAACTACAATCGCAAGGTACATTGATGAATGCTTTTGAGTTGCAAACTGTAGTTCATTCCCTTATTCAGTCTGTTAAGTCTATTGATTTCATGTTTTTGTGTTCTGTATTACATTGTTTCAACCTTGTTTGTTGAAATGTACATCACTTTGGTCAACCCTCTCGTTTTGAAATGTGCTTTACAAATAAATGTAACTGTTGGCAATTTAAGGAAATGATGGACCAGTCCAAGAGAGCTAGCTTGTGGGTTGCACGCAGCATCCTCAACCACAAAGTCATTGGCAAGAGGCTGGAGAGCTACCTCAAGGTACAGTGTCAAAAACACTTTCACTTATCATTGAATTAAAAACATCGGCACGGTGGACCAACTGGAAAGTGTGAGGTCCAGGGTTCGATCCCGGCCCCGCCTGTGTGGACTTTGCATGTTCTCCCTGTGCCTGTGTGGGTTTTCTCCGGGCACTCCGGTTTCCTCCCACATCCCAAAAACATCCAGCATTCATTGAACAGTCTTCAGTTGCCCCTAGGCGTGATTGTGAGTGCATCTGTCTCTCTTCATGTGCCCTGCGATTGGCCAGCAACCAGTTCAGGGTGTAACCCGCATCCTGGACGATGACAGCTGGGATAGGCTCCAGCACTCCCATGACCCTCGTGAGGATAAGCGGTTAAGAAAATGGATGGATGGATGAATGAATTAAAAACAAGATTCCACAAAATGGTGCAAAAGTCATACTTTGTACTTTTACTGAGCACAAAAAAAGTAATTGGATGAGTTTTTCAGCAAATACCTGAAGATGTATTTGTAAAAGATGTACATTTGTAACAAAAAATAAAATGGTGCTTCTCAATTGATATAATTTTTAAAACTGCGCAGAGCAATTTTATTTTTTCCCCTCATCACTGCTCCCCATTTACCCCTTTTTCTCTTACCGTATATGTAGTGTACATTTTCTGGCTAATTGAATCACACACGCAAAAAAAAAAAAATGAGTCCATTAATCCTGGTTACTTTTTACAGGGAGAAAATCCATTTACTGGGAACCAGGAGGGCCAGGGCGCATCCACCTCCACCGTGGTGGACGCAACAGAGGAACAGAAGGAGTCGGTCACTGTTGAGGAAGAGTCCGAAGCAGCAGAGCCAACAACCCAGCAGGCGGCTGATGAGGAACCAGCCGAGGAACCGGCCGAGGAGGTAAAGATGGCAGATGATGACGACGAGGAGGAGAAGAAGGAGGAGGAGAAGAAAGAGGTGGAGGAAGAAGAGACTGCGGTGGCGGCAGCGGACGACATGGAGGGAGGAGAGGAGGAGCAGTTGATCCAGGAGGGCGAGATGGACGAGGAAGAAGGGTTTGAAGTTGGAGAAGATGAGGAGGAAGACTACGTCGAGGGTTACGTGGTCCACGATGAACTTGACGACGACGAGGATGGACTGGAGGTGGCCGGCGCTGCGGTTGAAGATGAGCACAAAGAATGACTTTCAGATGAATTCTCACCGGCCAATGAAGCCGACACCTGACTCGCAATGAAAGAATATGTAACCCTTCCATTTTTCACTTCCACATTGTTTGTGTTTATACTTCGTGGAGTAGTTTGGCATGCGTTTTGGAAAATGGCAGTTTGATCCCAGTCCAGACTACCATATGCTTTTTTATTTTTTTGTGCCTTTTTGTTTAATTTTAGTTGACAATTTGTTCAATAGCTTCAAGGCGCTTTGTACATTTAATAATTTTGTCAGTCTACAAATAATATTCTGCCAATTGATAATAGAAGTTGAGTGTTTTTTTTCCCCCTGATTTTGTTTTACAGCAGGAATTATTTGAGGGATTGTTTGTTCCTTCTCCCTACAAATGTAACTATTCCAGTCTTGTGAATATACCTAAGCCATATCTCTTTAAAACTAAATTTTCGAAAACAACATGGGGTGGGGACATGATTTAGAGGGTTATTAAAAAAAATGAATTACTTAGAACAATACATTTTACAGGCATGATTTTGTGTTAAAAAGAACATGACTGGAACCCTGCCCATCAGTTGAGACCTTCAAGTTCTTGGGAATTACAGTCTTGCATGACCTGAAGTGAGAGATTAATAAGTCAGTGTTCAGTACTACTTGCGGCTTCTGAAGAAGCACGACAAGACAAGAGCTGCTGAGACATTTCTTCAAGGCAGTGATCATATTGTTACTGTGTACCCCTATCACAGGTTTGGGGCTGTTATTAAAAAAATGAAATGAAAGGGAAAAACTACGACTGCAACAGACAATCAAAAGCTTAATGGATTGTGAGCCTCTTCCAGCTCCTCCCGTCCCGTCGGTTAAGCACAGCCAATCAATGCAAGTCAAAGCTTGCAGGTGTTCAAACTCCCCCCCCCCCCCCCCCCCTCTTGACAAGTCAAATTCTTGATCAGCGAGCCAACTATATTCTGCCTTGTGCCGTTCTTGAGACACAATGTCACATCCCGCTGGTCCAATCAGTATTAGTAATATATTCTGTAGATTATTGTGTGATTCGTCACTTTAAAACGCTCCCTTTCCACTATGTACCATCCCTTCCCTTTTGTCTCTTTCAGCATTCTTTTCACGACTGGACAAATTCTCATTACTAAGCAGACGTGTAGGCACGTCTTCCACGTTGGCAGTGAAAGCAAATGATTCGGTCCAAGAACTGTTCTTCCCTTTGCGATGCGTGGCCCGTCACACAAGCGCCAGTTTATTTGCGATGGGCACTGATCTAAAAAAAATATATATCATAACACCGGATGGGTCAATGGCCACCAAAACTGAAGTCGCCATTCGCCATCTTCATACTCCCAAAACAACCACGCCGACCTGTGCAGCGACAGTTTTGTGGCAGTGAGAAAACATTCCACAGGTAAGTTAAAAAGGTTTACTTTGAAACTGTTAGTTTGTATGGATTTTTTTTAAATTTTCTGATGATCTTAATTCACTTGAACAAAGTTTTAACAGTTGTCGTTCACTGTTCACTCCCTGCTTCACCTTTATAGGCCGACAGTTTTTTGCAAAAATGTTCCCAAACTTCATCAGTGGATAAGCAAGAAAACATTTTCTGTGAAATTTTTGTTGAATTTCATAATCCAGAACTCTGCAAATTGAATTGGATTTTCAAATGCGAGGAGACTAGTTTAAATTTTCTGTCTGAAACCGGACATCGCAGAAACAAATGAACAATGCGTTTAGCGTGTATTTGCCCATTGGGAGTCCTTATTTCCAAAAATATATTGAACTGATTGACGAAAAGTTTATGCTTAAAATGCTTAGTTTTTTGCTATGTTATGACGATAGTCCTTCACAGCGTATTTTGGGAAAAGTTAACGTCACAGGAATCGGGTCCTAGGTAATATGCAAGGTTTCATGGTAGTCACGGTGTTATACGTCTTTCCTTTGCACTTAGCCTTTTTTGGCTTACCAAATTGAATTAAAAAATCCTTCATGTTACCAGAACTGAAAAAATGTCAAGCTCACACGACCAGTTTTAATTCTACATGCCAAATTTTTAAGAAAAACCACGTCATAATCCAACCTGTGAACCATGTCTGCCACAAATTTTGGGAGTACCAAGATGACGGCCAATGGCTTCAACCAATCGACATATACTGCTCGATGTGCACGCGCTATCCAGTGGGGTTTTTTTTAGATCAGTGGCTCAAAGAAGCGCGCGACGCAAACCTTTGTTGACATTTAATATTCGTCGCATTTTTACACCTAAAGAAAGTGTTAAGGATGTTTGTGTCCTATTTTTCCTCCGACAAAACTCACATTAAACCAAAAACTATTTTTCCCCCCATTTTTTCCAGTCATACATGTTTGAAAAGGCTCCAGGGGGCCACTAGGGCGGCGCTCAAGAGCCGCCGTTGCCAGTTGGCGACCACTGTTCTAGAACTCCACGTTGGCCACGCCCCTTCGCCTCCGCGTCACACAACTTATGACGTCACTATAATCACGTGACGTGAGGCAGTGGCGTCTTGTGCTTTGGTTTTGAGCAAAGAAGGGGAAAAAAAACTGCTGTGCGCGTAGAGGCGGAACTAGCGCTTTGCGGCCTTGTTTTCTAACCACCAACAAATACGATGGAAGGCAGAAACTACGGCTCAGGTAAGTATCTGTCCATTTTCGCGGTGAACCTAGTTAACATCTTAGCCACTTGCTGTCCTACATTCATCGCTTTGCATGTTTATTCTTTTTAGATGACTGTTTGCTGCTAGCCTAGCCCATTGGGAACATGCGTCGTGTAATGGAAGCTAGATTTTTTTTATGGGGGGCAGCTACAAATTAAAGTCACTTTTTTTTGTGCGTGAATTGATTCTAAATTAATCTTTTATCTATTAACATTGGCATGGGTGTCCCATTAGCAAAGCCGTTTTTAGCTTTTTCGTCAGAAAGGAAATGCCAAGCTAGCTCGTCAGTCAGTCTTATTGTAAGCATAGCCGTCGGCGACTGCGAGACTGTTGGCACGGTTTAACGCTAATGGATAGCACATTACGAAAGTCGATTAAGTAGTGGTTAGGTTAAGTGCAACACGGCACATTTGAAACCCATATCAAAATGGCTGTCCGTACAAAATATCTCTCCAAACCTCTCCGCGGGTAAGCTATAAAATGCTAACACAGTTGATAGATGTCTTTTTCTCGCAAGAAATTATTCCGTTAATCTCCACTTGCTATTCTTATTTTTAAATGTACAAAAGGTGTCTAGCTTTTGCCGTATTTGGTTCTTGCAGGTTTTTCCAATTGGGGTGGTGGAGGCTCTGGCAACAGAAGTAAGCGATACGTTATATAATCCTAAATTGTTATACTGTAGGAATATTTTGCAGCCAGTTGTATTGACTACCTATCTAGCATAAATATTGAGTTGGTGCTCCCTATAATCATAACAATTAGAGTACAAACGCAGTACACCTAACCAAATGCACGTTCTTCCCAAAGCAGGAGTATAAAGTGTACATGTTTAGTCAACTACAGATGAGTACCTTAAGCGGGGCACACACACACACACACACTCATATCTAACAAAATGTGAGAGAGCCCAAATATGATGAGCTCCTCACTTAATAATGTGTCATGTACTCCATTTTACCAATGCAAGACAACACTCGTGGTGTACTGGTGGTGGTGATGCAAAACATGTCTACAGTGTTATGGTACTGGTAAAATGCCACAGATACTACATACATGAAAAATACTTTCTCCAAGTGGCAGTTGTTTGGAGATGGAACACTTTGAAAGTACTCAAATGTATGCTCTGCACAATGGATGAATAACGCCTCTCAGGCAAGGCAGCCACTATCCAGCTCGCACCTAGTTTATTGAGACCAGTCTGGATCACCCTGGTCCGCTTCGTCTGAGTTTGCGGGGCTCTCATCAGACGGCAGCGACGACGATAACCGGGCTGGGCAATGCATTGCTTCGTGCCATTCTGCCCAAGTGTGTGTGTGTGTGTGTTCGTGTGTGTGTGTTCGTGTTCCTTATTTTAGATTAGTCAAGTGAAGTTAAAAAAAAAAAAAAAAAACTTACCACAGTCCCTTTTGGATGGGAGTCCACCATTTCAGAAAATGGATTATGTAGCCATGGACAAAATTCCAATGTGCTAATCTTTCTTATTCTGACAGAAATCTCCCGCCCAGTTGGTATATTAATGAATAATTGACCTTATAGTTTTGTCTATTTAATACTATAATTTGTAATAGGTTCCGGGAACTTTGATCTCTTTGGTGGGAATTATAAGAATTCCATGTCGGGTTACGGGGGCTATGGTGGCGGCAACTCCAAGAGAGGCCTCTCTGGGTCAGCAATGCTCCACGACAAGATAACTCATGCGGATGAAGTGATTGCCAAGATTAATCAGCGCTTGGACATGCTCACTCAGTTGGAGGGGGGCATGAAAGGGGGCCGAGGTGACAGGTAAGCCATTTTATTATTATAATTTATTTTTGCATCTTTTCTACATCTTAGTTGCATAGGTTGTCTGATTGCCCAAGTTCAGCGATCTCCTCGGGTTACTCTTCTTTGCTGTGTGTTCGAAAATATATATATATATATATATATTTTTTTTTTTTTTTTTAAACACATGCCCAATTTAATAAAATAGGGGGATAATTTTTTTGTGAGACAAAAGCTATAGAGTAAATGTGTCAATAGTCCACAGGCGTCTTCTATTACTCTTCACTGATGTTCCATTTGGTGTGTCTTAGGGAACATTTGACATTGCACATTTTGTTCATTAGTGGGGAGGGTGCACGTCTAGCCTTAGCAACAATGGGATTGTATTAGTATTATATGTAAAATACCGTGCTTTTTTATAAGTCAGGTGACTGTTTACTTTTTCTATCTGGTATCTAGATACCTGATACATTTTTCTCCTCTTGAACCCTGTTTTGTCTTGATTTTTTTTTTTTTTAACTTTATTCACAAGTATTGTTGTTCTCATCCATGTGACCTAACCTTGCGCTATGGTTTTAGGTTTCACACGTAAGATGAGTTTAAAGCTGCTGGCCTTTGCAATAAAGGCTGTCTGCTGTACTTATGCGGTGCAGAGGGACGTAAAAGTTTTTGTACTTCGTGTAATGCGTTCGTCTCAAACCACCTGGCTCTGTTGGTCTGATCATTGGCATGCTGTAAAGCGGAAGAAAATTTACACATGGCTCACTTCTGCTGGCAACACTGGTTGACTTCAGACTGAAAATGTAGTTGGAGGTTCTTATTTACATAACAATCAGCTGATTTCCTGTTTTACTGTAAAATACTGCAAGCAGAACATACTTTTTGGCTGGTGTCCGTCTTGTGCTCTGACAAGGAAATGGCAACACTGTGGAGGCGAATGAGTGTCATGTGGAGAAATCCAAACTTGACGGCCCTCCCCGCCTCCTCCCTTGCTCTCTGCTCTTCTCTATCAACCCTCTCCCTCCATCCCGCAGGTTTGGCCAGTTCGAGTCTTTCGACTCACTCTCCTCCTCCCGAGATCTCTTCAGATCTGGTGGCAGTAACTATGGTTGTGATGATGGCCGTGGCGACAACATGCTGTTGGGCCAGCGAGGAGGCTCAGGCTTCGGGGGGGGCATGGGCCAAGGAGGGGGAGGCGGCTTCAACAGCCTCTCCTCTTCCTATGGAGTTGCTAAAATGCGACAGAATATGAGAGAGTCCTTCAGCGGTGGGGGAGGATGGGCCGGAGCAGGCCGTCGTTCCCCCAGAAGGGGAGGAGGTTCTGGGGGTCGAGGATCTTGCGGAGGGTTTGGGAGCTACAGGTCAGACCCCATGTCACTAGGCGGAGGTGGCCGAGGAAGCGGTCACTCCCCAGGAGGTGGTCGAGGCAAGCTCCCATCCCTCTTGTCCAACCGCATGTACTCAGAGAGTGGAGGTTTCCACCAGGGACCCTCCCAAGGGCCCCACGACTTTCCCGGGAGGCATTTTGGAGGGGGCCCACGGGCCGGCCGCCAGCGAGGCCGCAAGAGACCCCTTAACAAAGTAAGTAACCCCTGGTAAATTAGGAAGCACTCAGATACTGGCCAAGAGCCTGTTCTGATTCCCGCCTTCTTTACCATAGATCAACTGGCAAGCCCGCCTTTCATGTCCGTGTCCACACTCCCAACATTTTTAAAAAATCAACTGCCCCTGCCCCCAAAGTCAGCCTATTTATTAACTAGATTGAATGTAATGTTATGTTTCTAATTGAACATTACTGTTTTGTAAGTTAAACATAACTTGTGGTTTTCTTGGATAGATGTGCTCTTTATACAGCTATATATAATAAAACTTTGGGGGTTTGTAATTTATTTCATGCAAAAAGCTAGCTAATGAAAAGTGAAGACAAAAATCACATTGTGCCCCCTTTAAACATTTGCAGGGGTGTTTTTACTTGAATTTGGTGTTGCTTGAATTGTACAGTGCATGTTGACACATCCCTGTTCAAATGCCAGGTCTCTGTCACATAAAAACGACAAGATAAAATTATTTCAGAAACATTGTCCATTAACGTGACTTTTGCACTTGAACAACTCCAAAAATTCAGGGGGGGGGGGGGGGGTCGGATAAGAAACTGTGGTTGCACAAATTGCTCTCGCTGAAAGTGGCTGTGTTCAGAATTCACATTCAAACCTAACCCTAAATAGGAGTCAGCACACCCCTGCCGACCTTTTAAAATGCCACTGATTAATCCCAATTGAAGTTTGGATGTTGTAGTAGGCTTTTCCTGACTTGCTTTCTCACAGAATCAAGTTTGTGCTAATACTGACTCCTAATTGGAGTGATTCATAAATCCCTACACCTTGACTTTGTCACAAAACCAGGCATTTAAATTGGGTGTGTTGACTTTATATCCAATGTGTTGCTGATGATCGCTTCAATATAAGTGAGTACACCCCAACAGATCTTTTTTAATACAACAATGCACCCCACCACAAATTTGGAGCTTTGACTGCAAATAAGATTTGCGAGGTATATGCACGTATACTTTTCAATGCAGCCCGATTGGGGCGCAAGTCAGTGCAATCAGTACGCCAGTCCCAAGCCTGGGTAAATGCAGAGGGTTGCGTCAGGAAAGGGAATCTGGCTTAAAGCTTTGCCAAACAAATATGAGCGTTCATTTAAAGAATCTTATAACGGATCGGATCGTGACGCGGGTGAACAACACCCGGCACCGTTAACCTGTAAGGCGTCGGTGGAAATTCAGCTACTGTGCATGGAAGACAAAGAAGAGGAGGAAAGGGTATTTGGTGACAGAAGAAGAAGAGGAATGCACAGAGCCTACAACTGAGTATAGGGACTTTGAATGTTGGTACTATGACACGAAAAGCTCAGGAAATGGTTGACATGATGATTAGGCAAAAGGTTGATTATATTGTGCATTCAAGAGAGCAGATGGAAACGTAGTAGGGCTAGAAGTTGAGGGGAAGGGTTTAAATTATTTTACCATGGAGTAGGGGTTATTTTAAAGGAAGACCTGGCTAATAATGTCTTGGAGGTGAAAAGAGTATCAGATTAAGTGATGAGGCTGAACTTTAATATTGACGGTATTATGGATAATTTGATTCGCGACTATGCCCCACAGGTAGGATGACAGATGAAGTTGGACTGGAATCCCCTTGGAGCATGATGTTTGCAGATGATATTGTGACCTGCAGTGAAAGCAGGGACCAAGTGGAGGAACAATTAGAAAGAGAGGGCATGCACTGGAAAGGAGAGGAATGAAAATTAGCCAAAGTAAAACTGAATATTTGTGCGTGAACGGGAAGGGTGGAGGGGGAAGTGTGAGGCTACAGGGAGAAGAGATGGCGAGGGTGGATGACTTCAAATACTTGGGGTCAACAATCCAGAGCAATGGTGATAGTGGTAAAGAAGTGAAGAAACGGTCCAAGCAGGTTGGAACAGCTTGCGGAAGGTGTCTGGTGTTCTAAGTGACAGAAGAGTTTCCACTAGGATGAAGGGCAAATTTTATAAAACAGTGGTGAGGCCGGCCATGATGTACGGATGAGAGACGGTGGCACTGAAGAAACAACCGGAAGCAGAACTGCTGGTGGCAGAAACGTAGATGTTGATTGGGCAGGTTGGATAAGATTAGAAACGAGCTCGTTAGAGGGACAGCCAAAGTTGGATGTTTTGGAGACAAGGTTAGAGAGAGCAGACTTCGATGGTTTGGACATGTCCAGAGGCGAGAGAGTCAGCATATCGGTAGAAGGGTGCTGAGGGTGGAGCTGCCAGGGAAAAAAAAGAGCGAGAGGAAGACCAAAGAAAAGGTTGAAGGATGTGGTTAGGGAAGACATGAGGGCAGTAGGTGTTAAGAGAGGAAGATGCACAAGATAGGCTTAGATGGAAAAAGATGACACGCTGCGGCGACCCCTAACGGGACAAGCCGAAAGGAAAAGATGATGCACATATACTTTTCAAACTTAACTGTTCCAAAAACTAGTACATACCAATAAAAAAAGGCAGATTTTGACAAAATTCCAATTCACAGTAATTCAATCACAGGTGAGTTTAATCACAAGTGTTCTTGTTTGCTGTTTAAAAAGATTATGGGTTGTACCCATTTATTTAATATTTTTTTGGGGTGGTCATGAAAGAAGACTTTTTTTTTTTTTTTTTTTTTCCCCCCACCAGAAAAATAAAATTGAAACAAAAGTATTTTTGTCTCTATATCAAATTTGTTTGGGCTTCAACTTCAGCAGGTAAAACCACTAAACGATGTCCAGAAGAAACGAAAGCAGATGCTGACTCCCGCCGATGAGCCGGAATCTAAAATAAACAAAACTGAAAGCGCAGACACTGATGCTTCTGAAGGTAAGTTGCAGTCATGCGGCACATTTTAATCGCAATGTTTTTAATTAAGTTTAAATTGCTGTAAGACCACTAGAAGAAAAGTAATCAAATTACTGTCTGTGCAGAGAAAACGGACAAAAATGGTGACAATGAGGCAGCGACTGAGGTGAGCATCACAATTGGACCACATGGGAAGAACAAATTGGGTCACTTAGAACGGTGTATGTCTTTTGCTTCACTTGTGCCAAGTGATTAATTGCATTCTTGTACTTTTCTTCTCAGGATACTACTGATGGAGATTCAGGTGAGCAAACAGTCTTTTTCCCCACTGCTTGTGAGTCAGCTTTACACGATCAAGATTTTTGGGGTCCAATTGGCGAGTTTAAGACCATAACCTATTTAAACAACATGCTCATTTACTTGACAAACCTGCACACTTAATTGTTAAAAACTATATATTTACAATAGATGTATTTTTGTTCATCCATACTAATGAGGTATATTGGAAAAACAGAACAGATTAGGTCTCCTAATAGATGGCAGGAACATACTGAAAGTAATTCATCATGGGTTTTTTTGTCACTTTTTTTTTGTTGGTGTGCTGTGAGATTTTTTTGTACTTATAAAGTGTTTTCCTTGGCTCCTTAAAAGGTTGGAATTCACTGCTCCGGTCGGATAATCTGTACAACACAACTATGTTCATACACAACCAAGAGCGTTAGCGCTAGGTGGCTAGGCTACCTAACGTTTTGTTGATGGCTTGCAAACTGTATCGCATTACAAGTATGTAAACGGCAAAAAAAAATACCAACTCTCGCCCAATCGAATCAGGCCGATAAAAATTGCTGTAAAGTCCACTTGTTACTGTCGAATTTTATTTGAGAATGCAACGTGAGAAACACTGCTCATGACATCTATGCCTGTTGAAGCTAATGCAATCCAATGCTTTTATAAACGATGGTTATCTTTTACTTTTATCTAATTTTTTGCTCTGGGTTGTCGGTGTCTCAGCACAACTAAGTTCTTTTATTTTCCTCTCAGGTGCGGTTAAACAGGATGAGGGTGCTGAGAAGAAGGCAGCACAGGACAAGCAGCCTGCTCCCCGAGCCCCAGGCAAGTCTGCAAAAGCAAAAAAGAAGAGGGGCTTTCAGGAGAGGTGAGCAAAAGAGCTCTCGCTGGCCACTGTCAGTGAACATAAACACGTCTTGCTGCCGTTCAACATCACAGCAGGCTTCACCACCGACTTGTCCCATTTCCTGCCTCCAGGGTTATGTTTGCGTGTTCTGTGTGCAAGTTCCGATCCTTCTACAAGGATGAAATGGAACGTCATTTGGAGAGTCGCTTCCACAAGGACCACTTCAAGTTCCTCTCGGGGCAACTGTCCAAGCCGACCACAGACTTCCTGCAGGTGATTGGATAGAACGGACCAACTCAAAAATAGTTGTATGCTTCTTTGTGGTACACTGTATTTGGATTTTTAAAAGAAAAGGGCTCTTCACATTTGTTGTGACTAGACCAAGTCATCCGCTCTCCTCTAATCGACGTCGTGTCAGCCTGTTTGACAAATGTTATCGAAACGGCTAATTTTTACGCTGGAGTTAAAAGAAAAGGTGTTCCTAAATGCAGCGTGGCACATTGTGAAACAAACATCATTAGCTTGGAAAAAAAGTTTTATTTGCTGGGAAATACAGCATCCCTTATTCTGATAGAATACCATTTAACTGACACGTGGGACCCTGCTTAATTGAAAAATACACCTGACCACAATATGGGGAAGTAGTTTTTTTCTTGGGTCTCTGCGACTGAACAGAACAAATGTGCGTCACACAAGCAAACACTCTCTCACTGTTTGGATCATAGGAGTATTTGCAGAACAAGTTCCAGAAAACAGACCAAATGGTCAGTCAGTTGGAGAACCACAGTGTTGCCATCTGCCAGATGTACAGAGACCAGGACCTCACAAGGGGTAGGCGATGGCAGCCGGGGACCTCGTGATCAAAGAAAGAAGAAAAGTCCAATAATCGCTTAATGTGGGGGATTTTGGATACCCTGTTGCAGATATCGGGATGGAGCACTTTTTGAAGAAGGTGGAAGCTGCGCACTGCGGTGCATGTGACCTCTTCATTCCCATGGAGCTTCACCTGATTCAAAAGCACATCAAATCCCACGACCACAACTACAATCGCAAGGTACATTGATGAATGCTTTTGAGTTGCAAACTGTAGTTCATTCCCTTAAGTCTATTGATTTCATGTTTT
The DNA here is from genome assembly GCF_019802595.1 of Syngnathoides biaculeatus. Lineage (NCBI taxonomy): Eukaryota > Metazoa > Chordata > Actinopteri > Syngnathiformes > Syngnathidae > Syngnathoides > Syngnathoides biaculeatus. The sequence continues at coordinate 15,290,801 of NC_084648.1, read as the reverse complement.
TGTGTTCTGTATTACATTGTTTCAACCTTGTTTGTTGAAATGTACATCACTTTGGTCAACCCTCTCGTTTTGAAATGTGCTTTACAAATGTAAGCGGATGGGTTGTTTGATGCACTTTCCCATTTGCAAATTAAGGGAATGATGGAGCAGTCAAAGAGGGCCAGCCTGTCGGTTGCACGCAGCATCCTCAACCACAAAGTTATTGGCAAGAAGCTGGAGAGCTACCTCAAGGTACAGTGTCAAAAACACTTTCACTATCATTGAATTAAAAACAAGATTCCACAAAATGGTGTAAAAGTCATACTTTGTACTTGACAGCTTAGGCCTGAGCAAAAAAAAAAAAAGGAATTGAGTTTTTCAGCAAATAACTGAAAATATGTTTGTAAAAGATGTGAATTTGTGACAAAAAATAAAATGGCGCTTCTTAATTTAGATCATTTTTAAAACTGCCCAGAGCAATTTTATTTTTCCCTTACCGCTGCTCCCCATTTATCGTAAAGAAAGTACGTATTTGAACACCCTACTATATTTTAAGTTCTCCCACTTAGAAATCATGGAGGGGTCTGAAATATTCGTCGTTGGTGCATGTCCACTGTGCGAGAGAGAATCTAAAAATAAAAATCCAGAAATCACAATGTATGTTTTTTTAAAACATTTATTTGTGTGATACAGCTGCAAATAAGTATTTGAACACCTGTCTATCAGCTGGAATTTTGACCCTTAAAGACCTGTTAGTCCACCTTTTAAAAGTCCACCGCCACTACATGTATTATCCTGACTCAGATGTACCTGTATAAGGTTGTTAGCTGCATAAAGACACCTGTCCACCCCATACAATCAGTAATAACTTGTAACATGGCAAAGACCAAAGAGTTGTAAAGAACTGTCCAAAGATACCGGAGACCTCCTCCCAGCTGGAAAGGGCTATGGAGAAATTGCCAAGCAGTTTGGTGAAAAAAGGTCCACTGTTGGAGCAATCATTAGAAAATGGAAGAAGCTAAACACGACTGCCAATCTCAATCGGAGTGGAGCGCGATGCAACATATCGCCTCATGGGGTCTCAATGGTCCTTGGAAAGGTAAGGAATCACCCCAGGACTACACGATAGGATTTGGGCAATGACCTGAAAAGAGCTGGGACCACCGTTTCTAAGGTGACTGTTGGTAATACACTAAGACGTCATGGTTTGAAATCACACATGGGACGGAAGGTTCCCCCTGCTTAAACCAGCACATGTCAAGGCCGGTCTTAAGTTTGCCAATGACCATTTGGATGATACAGAGGAGTCATGGGAGAAAGGTTTTGTGGTCAGATGAGACCAAAATGGAACTTTGTGATCATAATTCCACGAACCATGTTTGGAGGAAGACAAATGAGTTCCATCCCAAGAACACCTTCCCTACTGTGAAGCATGGGCATAGTAGCATCACGCTTTAGGGCTGTTTTTCCTGCATATGGGACAGGACGACGGCAATGTCTTAAGGAGAGTTGGTGACCGCGGCCATGTACTGTGAGATTTTTTGGGGAACAACCTCTTTCCCTCAGTCAGAGCATTGAAGATGGATCGTGGTACGATCTTTCAATATGACAATGACCCGAAGCACACAGCCGGGAAAACCAAGGAGTGGCTCCATAAGAACCATATCAAGGTTCTGGCGTGGCCCAGCCAGTCTCCAGACCTAATCCCAATAGAAAATATTTCGAGGGAGCTGAAACTCCGTGTTTCTCAGCGACAGCCCAGAAACCTGTCTGATCCAGAGAAGGTCTGTGTGGAGGAGTGGGCCAAAATCCCTCCTGCATTGTGAGCAAACGTGGTGAACGACTACAGGAAACATTTGACCTCTGTAATTGCAAACAAAGGCGACTTTACCAAATATTAACAATGTGTTTCTTAGGTGTTCAAATACCTATTTGCAGCTGTATCACACAAATGAATTGTTTAAAAAAAAAAAAATCATACATTGTAACTTCTGGATTTTTCTTTTAGATTCTCTCTCTTCCAGTGAAAAATGAAATGGGGGAAAAAAAATAAGTCCATAAAGCCTCGTTACTTTTTACAGGGAGAAAATCCATTTACTGGGAACCAGGAGGGCCAGGGCGCATCCACCTCCACCGTGGTGGACGCAACAGAGGAACAGAAGGAGTCGGTCACTGTTGAGGAAGAGTCCGAAGCAGCAGAGCCAACAACCCAGCAGGCGGCTGATGAGGAACCAGCCGAGGAACCGGCCGAGGAGGTAAAGATGGCAGATGATGACGACGAGGAGAAGAAGGAGGAGGAGAAGAAAGAGGTGGAGGAAGAAGAGACTGCGGTGGCGGCAGCGGACGACATGGAGGGAGGAGAGGAGGAGCAGTTGATCCAGGAGGGCGAGATGGACGAGGAAGAAGGGTTTGAAGTTGGAGAAGATGAGGAGGAAGACTACGTCGAGGGTTACGTGGTCCACGATGAACTTGACGACGACGAGGATGGACTGGAGGTGGCCGCCGCTGCGGTTGAAGATGAGCACAAAGAATGACTTTCAGATGAATTCTCACCGGCCAATGAAGCCGACACCTGACTCGCAATGAAAGAATATGTAACCCTTCCATTTTTCACTTCCACATTGTTTGTGTTTATACTTCGTGGAGTAGTTTGGCATGCGTTTTGGAAAATGGCAGTTTGATCCCAGTCCAGACTTTTTTTTTTTTTTTGTGCCTTTTTGTTTAAATTTGATTTACATTTTGTTCAATAGTTTCATGGCGGTTTGTACGTTTTAATAGTTTTGTCAGCCTATAAATAATATTTTGCCCATTGATAATAGCAATTGCTGTTTCCTGTTTTTGTTTTACAGCAGGATTGAATTGAACAATGTTTTCCTTCGCCCTATAAATGTAACAATTCCACTTGTGAATAAACCTAAGTCAACCATAAAACTGATCTTTCTGACTTTATTCCTGTTCATTTACACAATCCTGTATGTCAAGAACATTAGATACACCTGAAATAAAGGGGTCAAAGTTGACAGGGCATAAGTCCACCATCAAGTATTGTTTGCCATGAGATGAAGATACAACAAACTGGAAATTCATCATCGAAGAAGTTTATTTTGCTCCTGACCATTGGTAAAATATTTATCTAACGAGAGTGATTCTTTGTGCTCTCTGGAAAAATTGTTTTTTACAAGTTGGGACAAAAAATTGTACCTCTGGATTGTATAGATGGACAAAGCATTGAATAAAGGGGCTCTTTCCCACTTAAAAAAAAAAAAAAAATTGGGAAGTCAACGCAAACCCCAGCTGGACTGCGTTGAAATGCTTGCCTTGAAACACTAATTTCAAATCCAAATCCTCTTTATTAAAATTCTATATTAGCAAGAACGTCAACAATACTCGCACTCACTCTGCTGCGGTCAAGTTACTCCAGAACTCCTCAGACCAAGTAAATGCATCCATTATCTGAGCTGCTTATCCTCACAAAGGGTTGCGGGAGTGCTGAATATGTCCACCTTTTCAAACCACCCGTTCTTAGGCAAATGTTTTCTGGAACTCAGCAATTTGGTGGTTACGTTTTCTATTATTGCGCAATTAATGTGTGCAGTATTAATGGAATGCGTGACATGTCTTTCAATGGCGCTGTTAGGTGGATTAGCGCCCCCCTGTGGAGACAACCCACAAAGCCATCAGAAGACATCAACCAAGCAGTTGGGGAGACGAGTTTGTATCAAAGGAGGCAAGGGGGGGGCTGACTTACAAAAATGATATTCTAAATAATTTGAATTTGTATTTTGTTTTTTACTTAAAAAAATGACATTCTACATAATTTGAGTGTTTTTTTGTGCTATCTAAGAGTTGTGTTTTTTGTTCTGCTCGTTTCCTCGATTCTCATTATTTACTGATGCTCCATTCTTATTTGTATCATCAATATTTTCTCAACTTTATTCATAGAGCCCTTTAAAACAAAGTATTATGTAAATCTCAAAACATCAAAAGTGAAAGTGAAATATAAGACAATAAAAATAATGTAATAATTGCAATTCAAAAAAATAAAGCACTAAAAATGCAGTGTCTCAAAAGGCAAAGAACAAAAATAGATTTTAGCCATTTTAAAAGAAAATACTGTACGTCCGTCTTGGAGGGGGCGGGGCGTGCCAAAGGTGCGTCGGACATTTAGCCCAACCAATGAATGCAATATTGGCACATTCAATAAATTACAGTATATAATAAGGTGTATTTCTATTTACTGTTTTTACATTTAAGTCGCAAATATATTTATTAAAACAAAATGTAAAAAAAAAAAAACTCGGGGTGGGACATAAGAGGGACATCTGGGTTATTAAAAAAAGTGAATTACTAGATAAAACATTATTTTGTGACTATTTTTTATATTTAAGTCGCAAATATTTTTATCAAAACAAAATTTAAAAAAACAACTTGGGTTGGGATATCTGGGTTGTCAGAAAAAAAAGTGAATTAAGACAGATAAAAGATTATTTTGTGTTTGTTAAAAATAACGTGAAACCAAAAATCCATCATAAAATGTTCCCATGATAATAAATGTAAATAATCTATATTATCAATATATCCTAAAAAAATATAAATACAGTCGTAATAATAATAATGATGCTGTTCTTGGTTGAAATGGTTGCAAAAGATTGCGTAATATGCCCGGGGAGGGGGGCGGCGCTTCGCCTGACACTGACAGCGGCGTCCCGCCCTCCCGTCGTGCGTCTGACGTCACCGACGTCGAACGGGACTGTTTGTTCTGGATTTGGGGCGAGGAAGGTCCTCCGAACGCTGACAACCGACCCAGCCAGGTATAAATAAGCCTTTTTGTTCTTGCGTGGGTGCCACCGGCGCGTGTGGCGCAGGTCGGAATCCGGCGGAGTCCGGGAGAAACGAGTTAAGGCCCGCGCATCGGCGGCGTTTGTCCGCCCGCTGTCAAGATCGAGCCTCGGCATGAGCTTGTGCTCGCGCGGGGCCTTGCACCGGTTCGGGCCACACGCGCCGATGGATCACGTTGGTGTTGCCCTGAAGCTAACGCGACTTCTTTCTCGGCTCCTTTCGCCACGCCACACTCGCGCGAACCGGTTTCCGTGATATTTCCGAACACTGCACGCTTGCTCGCACTCGTGCTAAAAAAGCAGCTAGCCCCGCTCGGGCTGTTTGTTTGTAGCTCCCAATAGGCCGTATTCATGACATAACTTACGCCTTCCAGACGGCGTAGCCGAGGCGCCGCGCAAAGCGCGACGTACGTCGTTTTCGTGAATACCGAGAGCCGTCCTGGTTGTATTCTGGAAGGCCGTTTACGTGCGGAGTTGACACTTGCTGGTAAAACATGGCGACGCGCTTGCTAGCAGTGGAAGGTTAGCAAAAAACAGCAGCGTAAACGGTAAGCAAGTCACGTTATTTCTGGACATAAACGCTGTTTTTCACGTCTATGTGCTAATACGGCCATATGGTGTTCGGTTCATCCCTTTATTCCCCCACCCCATCGGTTGATTTAAGACGTGAAATCCACATATGAGCGTGGTAGCTCATTGGCTAGCAGTTCCTACGTAGGTAAAATTAGCTCCTCTTCGATGTGTCCTCTTTGGAGAAACGTCACAAAGGCCATCTCTGCCTTCCAACGAAGTTGAAATCTGCGTGCAACCGTATCTCTCGACTGCTGAGATAATTCTGTGCGAGACCTGCATCAATGATGTATTCATCCGATGATATTGTAAGTACCAAAGGACAAAATGGGTGAGCTTTGACGTCATGTTATATAAAAAAAAAAAAAAACACACACAAACTTGTTTTGTGATTGTGTAACCAGAGGACGTAAACAAAAGTCTTGATTCTAGGGAGAGTTTTGCCAGCATCGAAAAGCATCAAATATCACCCCATGATTAACAAAGACAGTTGTTATAAAGATGGTCGTAGAAATATCATTAACTTAACAGCGTGATATCCAAAGTCATTTGTATGCGTTTTTTTTAAAGAAAATAAATGAATAGATAATCGAACAAAGAAAAAAGTCCTATTGCTGCAATTCAACCATTGTGGATTGGTCTGATCTGGGTGACTAATAATTTCGTCTTCTTTTCCTTTCGGCTTGTCCCGTTAGGGGTCGCAACAACGTGTCATCTTTTTCCATCTACACCCATCTCATGCATCTTCCTCTCTTAACACCCTCTGTCTTCATGTCTTCCCTCACAACATCCATCAACCTTTTCTTTGGTCTTCCTCTCCCTCGATGATACACGCATATATATTTTTTTCCCATTCCATTTTCAACACTGCTTAGCCCAGTTTGGGGTCCTGGGGCACGCCTCTTCCAGCTGACGTCAGACAAAACGCGAACTCCACCCTCAACTTTTTGGGAGTTCGTCGCAGGGCGCACATATCGACACTGTCACTGAGTGGGAACTGAATCCACGCTGCTTGCACCAAAGTCTTGCAAGTGTTAGCACTTCACCATCAGTGATTTACCAGATATATATTAACAAAAATCAATTTTTTTAGGAGGAACTGATATTCAATTCAACTGAGTTAAAAATGACATAATTATGCTATTCTGCTTGGGATATACAGGTACATCTCCATCACCAAACTGTATTTTGTTGTCGAGAAAGTCTTAGTGAGGCCATTTCAAACTAATAAAATCAATGAAACCACAAATATCGATCTAAGTATAAACTTACAATTTCTTGTTAGTTGAAAAAACATTTAAAAAAAAAAGCATAGGCATCTTTTATGTTGTGCAACTTCACTTAAGCAGGTAGCATTTTTATCATGTTATTGAGAGGAAACCACAGCGCTGACCAACTTTGCCATGTTTCACAAGCTTTTAAAAGATGTGCCAGGAACAAATAAATCACAATCTTTTTTATTTTTTTTCCACCCACAGTCCATGACTCGAAGTTGCCCCTTCACCAATATGACAGCCACTCTGAATTGTCACATTGTAGCATAGTTGTTACTGTTGTAATGAACTGGCCACAAATTTGATGGTGAAAATGGAATTTGCCCTCTAAAAAAACATTTTCCCAAGTCTATAATGAGTCAGGGGAGCAGGACAGTAGTGAGGTGTGCTGTAGGCGTAACCGAAGAATTTAAGGTGAAGGTGGGATTGCTTCAGGGATCAGGTCTGAGCCCCTTCCTGTTTGCTGTGGTCATGGAGAGGCTGACAGATGAGGTTAGACTGGAATCTCCTTGTGCCATGATGTTCGCAGATGATATTGTGATCTGCAGGGAAAGCAGGGAACAGGAGGAGGAACAATTAGAAAGATGGATGCACGCACTATAAAGGAGAGGAATGACGATTAGCTGAAGTAAAATTGAATATATGTGGGTGGAGGGGAAGAGTGAGGCTACAGGGAGAAGAAATAGCGAGGGTGGACGACTTCAAATACTTGGGGTCAACAATACAGAGCAGGCGAGTTTGGTAAGGAAGTGAAGAAAGTGGTCCAAGTGGGGTGGAACAGTTGCCCGAAGGTGTCTGGTGTTCTATGTGATAGAGGAGTCTAGGGCAAAGTCTATAAAACTGGTGAGGCCGGGCATGATGTACGGATTAGAGACGGTGGCACTCAAGAGATAACAGGAAGCAGAGCTGGAGCTGACAAAAATGAAGATGTTGAGGTTCTCGGTCGGAGTGAGGAGGTTGGATTGGATTAGAAACGAGCTCATAGAGGGACAGCCAAAGTTGGATGTTTTGGAGACAAGGTTCGAGAGAGCAGACTTCAATGGTTTAGACATGTCCAGAGGGGAGAGAGTGAGTATATTGGTAGAAGGGTGCTGAGGATGGAGCTGCCAGGAAAAAAAGAGCGAGAGGAAGACCAAAGAGAAGGTTTATGGATGTGGTGAGGGAAGACATGAGGACAGTGGGTGTTAGAGAGGAAGATGCACGAAATAGGCTTAGATGACACGCTGCGTCGACCCCTAACGGGACAAGCCGAAAGGAAAAGAAGATAATGAATCAGTATCATGTATGAGTACTGAAATGAATGAACTTTTCGACCAGATTCTAATTTCTCGCACTGTACTGGTGCGCTGTGTTTTCTTTCAAAGATTAGAAATACAACGAGCCCTCACTATTAGTGAGATTAAAGTTCAAGTGCCACCTACCCAGTTGATAGTAGATGCTCTCGCCCCAAAAAGCATTATTATTTTAAATTCGTAGCCATTGTACATTTCCCTTGAAAAATAAATGCCTTACAGCTAAATTCATTTTGAAGGAAAAAAAAAAATTGCAGTGTAAGTTCCATGATGTTGGTGCGTGCGTATGCTGTTCCTTAGCAACGTATGAAAATGCCAAATACCTGACTTAAGAGTTTAATTCGTTCCTTGACCACTGTTGTAACAGAGAACAGGCTTGTCACATATGATTTTTAATAATAGAAATGGATGGAAATACAATGAGTCTGATCCATCGCCCCAAAAGTTACCAGCAAAAAATATTGCTTTAGTGTATAAAAAATAGCACTTTACAGTATTGGATGTCGTGAAACATACCGTCATGACAAAATTAAATGGAATTTAAAGAATTAATCCATTTGTAGATCATAGTTTTATGCGCATTGTGTGGCTCTTTCTGGTGTGCGCGCTTTGGTCATCATGGGCCATATGTATAGTTAATATACACGACGATTTTCCACAATTACTCAGTAAACTGCTGTAACATGAATTGCTTGTTATAGCGGATAAAGATGAAATGCCCGTGAGTATTGTTATATTGCAGAGTCAACATCAAGCCTTTTTGAGCAGTCAGTGGCCTGGCAGCCAAGTTGTTGTGGCCTTGTCAGAACCGGTCCTGTTCCCCGTATATTCATAATATAATAAGATAACTTGTTTTAGTGATTTCTATATCTATATCTATATATATATATATATATATATATATATATATATATAGTATTATTTAAGCCCCTTTACAAAATTTTTTGTATAATTGCATTCGTGGGTATGACTGTGTCCTAACCGAAGACATGACATTTGCACAAATAAATATCGATGCTTCAAAGAATAAGTCAAGTGTAAAATGACTAAAATATGTACTTAGCACTGCTGCTGACATTCCAACAATGCTTTATCTTATACCTTGATGGTGTCAATATTAAAAAAAAAAAAAAAAAAAAGTGGGCTTATCTTACAGAAATGCACTTGTGATTTTCTCTCGTTGTCCCTGCAATTATCTTTTGACGTCCCTCGTTTCCTCTTGTTTTTCTTTTAGGGTGGCGTACGGCTCTCACTCACTGCGTTGCTGTTTGCACCCCCAGAGCATGCGTCGCTGCCTCCTCGACCACACAATGATCGCCCAAGCAGTTTGAGTAAGGGTGGGACAGCAACAAACATGTAAGTCTTATGGAACATTTGACATTGCACATTCATTGTGTTGCAACAATGGAATTGTATTCATAGCATATGTAAAATACTGTTGTGTGGGTTTGTCTGAATATACAATAAAGCTTCGGTTCTCGAACGTCCCCGTTTTTGAACAAATCGTTTTTTGAAATTGTCAAGATTTTTTTGCTTCTTTTTTTAGAACGAAAATCGGTACTCGAACGCCATCGACAAAACCCGGAAATAACATATTGCGCCCGGCCAGACCAGCCGACCCACCCACGACGCGTTTTGTGGTCAATTCGAACGCCCCCTGGAAAAAAAAAAACGCAAATGAAATAACGCACACGGCGCAACCTGTGAACTTTTGTTGTTCTGTATAACGCAGCCTCTGTACACAGACATGTCCCAGTAGTGACTGTTATTTTTCTTCTGATTGAGGACGACCGTATTAACCCCCAATCGTGTCTCCAAAGAAGGCAAGTTGCTTGTTTAAAGTTATTCTACACTTTTGTTAGTAAAAAAAAGTTTACAAGGCTGGGGGCTGAGTCGCTACAGATACGGCAATGCACTCCCAGCGTAGCCTACTCTACTACTAAAGCATACATTTTAAGCAAACAATAAATGTTTCTTAAATTATTTAAACTATCCATGTATTTCTACTATGCAGTTTATTATCAGGAAAACCTAAAAAAATGCTTTAAAAAGCCAAATTTTTTAGGCTTGGAACGCATTATTTCTTTTTCCATTCATTGTAACGGGAAACATCAATGCGGTTTTTGAACAAATCACATTTGTTAGAACGGATAGCGGTCGAGAACCGAGGCATCACTGTATATAATAGATATATGGTCACTGCTTCACGGGAATCTGGAACAGGACCCCATATTAAATTATAATCAGCTCTGTCGGCCAAGTGTGTAACAACACACAAGGAATTTGCCTCTAGCAGTCGGTGATGAAATGAGGGACTACTGTACAGAAATACGTAATCTCAAATTCCAAATGTACTTAACCCAGTGTGACATCTTGGCCTGCGCAGTTGAATAAACAAAGCTGAGATACAGAAAGGAATTAAAGGACGCACACAAAGGTTTTTCAGTAATTGTTTTCGGACCAGTTGAGTGAAATAACCTAATTTCTGGTGGCACACCGCATGATCTCTCGGGGTACACTGATGGGCTTCGTCTAAGTGAATGGGAATCACTGTTCTAATTTAATCAGTTGCTCCTCTTGCACCAAAACGCCAATTAAACTTAGCTTACATCGTTTCTCGTCTCTTCTTTAGTTGTGTACCATTTGTTTTGGATTGCAATTTTTATAACTTTGACCGTGACTCACATTACGGGACCACATGATCAGCTGACTCGGTGGAGTTCTCCTTGGTGTGGGCGGCGCACAAAAATATGGGGACGGCAAACCTCAAGTTTAACCTTTCTGTAATTTCCATGTTGACAGCTGCTCAGTCAGTGCACAGTGAAACCAACTTTGTCTTTCTCTCGTTTGGCTGTCCGTGATTTCATATTACCTGCCTGCCCATTTTCATGCGTGCACTTTGATCTTTCCATGCACGTTGTTCCTTGGATATAGCTGAATTGTCTCAAGATTCATGCATTTTTGTTTTTTTTTATTAGAAAAAAATGATGCAAAATGCCTCCTCTCTGAATATTAACAGCAGTTGGAAAAAAAATTCCAGCATCTACACCAAGTTGTACTATGTAATGGTCCTCCTTGGCACATGCCGAGATTCATTGAAACCGGTTAAGTTCCTTTTGAATAATTGCTCTCTTTAAGAAGCCTCCTTTGGTGGTGAAAGAACAATTTGAATACTACTGAAAGTATATTGTGTTTGGACGATAAAAGCTTTTATGCAATAAATGTGTACATGAAGCCATAAACAGACAATTTGCAATTTAAAATGTTTTTTTTTGTCACTGTACAAACTGTCTTAACTGACTGTAGGATAATTTAAAATGATCTTTTGAAAAATCACCCTGCTCTTGCTCCATCTAATGCCTGTAATTTAATTTTAGTTATTATAAGACTGTAGACTGGGGGACAAAAATAGCCAATCAGAGAGCGTAGTGAAAGGAGGCGTAATTAAATGATAATCTGTCAGTTATTTGCACACGGGGGCTATCGGGAACGTCCTGCAGGCTCTCAGAGATAGGACTATTAAAGTTTCATGTTCAGGTGTGCGCCGTATACTCGGACTGCTGCGTACTTAAGGTCACCTTTCTCTCAAGTTATCAGGCGAGTTGATCGCCCCGCTTATATTTTAATTGAATGTCTATTACAAGTACAATCAGCTGAGCGCTCACGGTTAACCCAAGGCGCACTCTTGTGGAGGTCCACTACAGGCGAGTGAGACACGTTGGCCTTCCTCCATGCCGTCCATTTCCAGCGGGCTGTCGACACACTCGTACAGCCAATCGAGGTGCACCCCGAAGCTGGCAGACGAGCGAGACGAACTTTTCTTTCTGTAAAAATTTGAGGAGGTGGGGGGAGGGGGGGGGGGCAAATATTGCTAGCGGTATAAAATTACATATTGTTCTTTTTAAAGCAGAGTGTCAAACTCATTTTGACAGATTGCGGGCTGTATCATAGTTGCTTTGTCTGAGGGATGTCATGGCTAAGACAACCACATAAATCAGTCATGTTACATGTACGCAATTTCACCTGCATCTGGATATAACTATCCATCCGTTTTCTTAGGCGCTTATCCTCACAAGGGTTACGGGGAGTGCTGGAGCCTATCCCAGGTGTCATCGGGCAGCTGAACTGGTTGCCAGGCAATCGCAGGGCACCTAGAGACAAACAGCCAATCACACCTAGGGGCAATTTAGAGTGTCCAATTAATGTTGCATGGTTTTTTGGGGAATTTGGGAGGAAACCGGAGTGGCCGGAGGAAACCCACGCAGGCATGGGGAGAGGATGCAAACTCCACACAGGCGGGTCCGGGGTTGAACCCAGGACCTCAGAACTGTGAGGCCAACACTTTACCAGCTGATCCACCGTGCCGCCCTGCATATAAATAGTTGGTAAAAAAAAATTACAATTGAATAGAAAGCAAGTCATGGAAAACATGCCTGTTATAGTGAAGAAAAAATTGCTGCTTTAGTACAATTAATAGTAATATTAATTCATGGAAAAAAATCCCATTTGCTAAGAAACATAGAGGGAGAGGCCCCGTAGCTCAGTGGTTAGAGCACTGGTTTGGTAAACCAGGGGTTGTGGGTTCGTATCCCACTGGGGCCTCCACTCCGAGAAGGGTTGCGTCAGGAAGGGCATCCGGCGTGAAAATTGTGCCAAACATATATGTGTGTTCATCTGAGATGACACGCTGTGGCGACCCCGAAAGGGACAAGCCGAAAGAAGAAGAAGCTAAGAAACATAGAGGTAGTTCTAAATGGTTTGAGGGCCCACGTAAAATGATTTTGCGGGTTGGGCCTCAAGATTGTGGTTTGTTTTTTTTTTTTTTTTGCTCATAAGACAAATAATAACCCAAGACATTCTTGGTGAGGACTGTTGGATACACAGTATTGTCTTGCTCTTGATTCTGTGAGAGACTATTTTAACCCCCACATTCTCGCTGCTGTTGAACAGAGAGTCAAGCGAGGAGTGGAATGGCCTGAGGGGGATCCCCCCGGTCCTACCTGCCCCCGCCAGGTCACATCTGCCTAAACTGACTGCTTGCTCGTTGCAAACCGCCACTGTGATGGGGGACGGACTGGAGCCAGGCAGCAGCCACAACCCTCCTTCGGCGCCGCAGCCTCACATCCTGAACCCCGGGCCGCCCGAAATAGGGAATTCCACCAGACCCAAACGACAGACTAACCAGCTACAGGTACGTAGAAAAGGGACTGCGACATTTTTGGCAGGGAAAAAAAACTGGATTTTCCAACTGACTGCTCGTTCTCTCTTCTTAGTACCTGCTCAAAGTGGTGCTGAAGACATTATGGAAACATCAGTTCGCATGGCCCTTTCATGCTCCTGTAGATGTTATCAAACTCAATTTACACGTGAGTCGAATATTTTGGCTTTTGCCCAGTGTGCATAGAGACGTGTTAAGTAGAAGACATTCTTGTTGATCAATTTGCTCAAAAGTTTGAAAGCTATTTTCCCCCATAGGAAATTAATTTCAATGTTCCATGCCATCAATTTAATTAAAAAAAAAATATATATATATATATATATTTTTTTTTTTAACCTTTTGTCAGATTTGGAAGACAGTTTGAGCTGTAAATGCCCAGGGTGTCCTTTTTTTGAGCTATTCTGATTGGTATTTTACACCTGGAAATTAAGATGCCCGGATTTTTCATTTAATATTCAATATATAAGATTTGCACTTACTGGATTGCTGTTTTTTTTATCGAAATATAGAAGATCCTTTTGCTTTGATTGGTGCTTGTTTATATTACTTTATCTTGTGGCCAAGCATTCATAGTGAGGTGTCTGGAGCCACTAGTAGGGAATGTGGACTGCAAGGGGAGATGGGTGAAAATAAAAATAGTGGGGGGGGATTTTGAGGTTAGTGTCATCCTCCACTCCAATTCAGGTGAACGTAAGCGATGCATGACGACAATTCACACATTTTGGCCAGAAGGACTGCAAGCTTCTCTAATCCATCCATAGTTACATTAAGTGCTGTTGTAAAACACGACATATGTATTTTTAATACACTCACTCGTCCGGGTCACTCGCTCACCCCGGAAATGTGCTTCCAACGTGTGTGGAATGCTTATGTTTAATCATCCTGCACGAAGTGTACTCCCAACACTGCACAATGCGTTTTCCAAAATGCTCATTTCTCCCCAAATGAAATTAAACCCATTTATTCTTCAACACCTCTTGAGGTTAGCAGGTGACTCAAAAGTTAAAACTTTTAAACACAAGACTCAACTGTCGTCACTGAGCTATTTTTCTCGAGGTGAGTGGCAGTGTACGAACCAATAAGTTGAATAATATTTGAATCATTAATAAATATCTACATCACAAATAACGGAAATCTGGTCTGGTCGGCAAGTGCAAGCCTTATTCGTTGATGAATGGAGTCAATCCACAAAATGTATAGAACGTAAATCAGGTCACCTACCATATTATACATAAAAAAGTTGGGGAAAATAGTAGATTTTGATGGCATGGGGTGTTGGCTTTACAGCCAATTTGCAATGTAATAATTTTAACATTCTCCACTGTCACACAAGTGTAATTAAAAAAATATAAATGATGTACTCACCCTTTGTGGCGTGACATACGCTTGTGGTAAAAGGAGGATTACTGAAGGCGTGTCACTTTTTGCACAGTGCTTTTTAACATTCCTAAGGGTTTTCTAGCTCCATCCGACCGAGGAGTCAGGACAAAGGCATGTTTGCTGGTGTCCCACGTCGCAGTGAATTCCTTTCCCGTTCTTGGTCGACATCACACTTTTCCTTTCTTTTTGACATCGCTGCTATTCTTTGATGTCATCATGAGGAAAAAGCCCAAAAGGCAAAAACACGCTCGTAGAATGAATGCTTAAGGCGCTCAAGTTTTGCATGACGTCATCCATGATGTTTTTAACTAACCAGATTTTCGGGGTCCACATCCATATTACAGTCAAGGCTTTCACTATGTATGTTATTAAGAGAGTACATCTCATTTATTACTGTGTGTAATAGGTTACCAGTGTGTATAATCACTGCAAAACAAGCACTGACAACCACAAGCAGTCAACATTTAATAAAATAATTGTGACAAGAAATGTGAGGATTAACTCAATGTGAGACTTTTATCCGGTAAAAATTTAAAGCCAACGTCAGTCAAGCTAGCCTTGAAATGATTTTTGTCCCTTATTTCTAGGACTACTATAAAATCATCAAAACTCCAATGGACATGGGTACCATCAAAAAGCGCCTGGAGAACCACTACTACAAAAACGCCCAGGAGTGTATACATGACTTCAACACTATGTTCACCAATTGCTACATCTACAACAAGGTCAGTGGCTGGGAACGGAACGAATGACACCCGCAGTCACCTTTCCGACATTTGTTTTTGGGGGGTGGGGCATGCCTGTCGTTTTGTTTTTTTTTTTTTTTTTTTTTTTTTTCTATGCAATTATAATGGTAATCAATTATTCTGGTCTGATCCCTATCCCCCTGCCAACTGTGGTATTTCTCATTGGATAATATCTATTTGGATTTAAAGATTCCATGCTAGACTGAACCATTGATATTTTAAAGCAGTGATTTCCAACCTTTATAGAGCCAAGGCACATATTTTACAGTTAAAAAATCCCACGGCACACCAACAAAAGTAAATGTCACCAAAAATGGATCAATTAATTCCTGTATGTACTTCCTGCCATCTAATAGAAGAGGATTGTTTTGTTCTGTCTGTCATTGTGCCTCACTGGCATAAATAGGTGAATAAAGTTACATTATTTCTTGGAATAAATGTTTTTTAGCAATTATACAAAATTCCCACGGCATGGCTGTAGAGCACTCACGGCATACTGGTGTACTCCGGCAAACTGTTTTGGAATCAGTCTTAAAGAACAGTAAAGACGATTTATGAGAGTGAAAGAGAAGCTAAAAATAGATGAGCATGAATCTCCTAGAATTGAGAGGATTAAAATAAACCTGGCAGGGAAATTGCAGGGCATGCAAATTTTACAGTAAGTGTAATGAAGTGCATTGCTTCATGCAGCCCAGCGATGACATTGTTTTGATGGCCAAGGCCTTAGAGAAGCTATTCCTCCAGAAGATCACACAGATGCCACAGGAGGAGACGGAAATTGCTGTGGTGGCGAAGGGACGCCGCGGCATCAAACGAGAGCCTGGTAGGATCGTGGCGAGACTTGAGCTCCAACTGGGATCTTCTCATGTTCACCTCTTTGTATTCTTGATTTCAGCTCCCATCAGCATGTCAGAATCAAGCCAAGATCTGTCCTCCCCCTCCAGCACCCCGCACACACGGAGCTTCTCGTCCCCCTCCACCCTCCCGCAGACCAACGCGTCGTCAACTCCCCCTACACTGTCCCAGCCCCCACGTGTGCCTCCCACGCCCACAGCCCACGCACCCCATCTCGGACCTCCATATCCACTCTCAACAGGAGCCATCCTGCCCCAGGGCATGACTGCTGTTGCCCCTCCGGCCGTCACGCATCCAGGGCTCCATCCTGGTCCGATGCTCCAGAACGCCCCCGCTCTCATCAAGGTATCGATAAGGACAGTTGGGCTGGGTGGTATATAGTCTTCAATTCAAATATTATTTTTCCCCTCAAAAAGTCCCTTTTATCAAAGCAATGTGTTAACTTTTGATTTTTCAACACGTTAGCATAAATGGAGCCGTAAAACTGGATGGATGTCGCACCGTGGCTCAGCTGGCAAGCGTTGGCCTCACAGTTCTGAGGTCCCGGGTTCAATCCCGGACCCGCCTGTGTGGAGTTTGCATATTCTCCCTGTGCCTGCGTGGGTTTTCTTCGGGCACTCCTGTTTCCTCCCACATCGCAAAAGCATGCAACATTAATCGGACACTCTAATATGGCCCTAGGTGTGATTGTGAGGGTGGCTTTTTGTCTCAATGTGCCCTGCGATTGGCTGGCAACCAGTTCAGGGTGTACCCTGCCTGTTGACAGCTGGGCTAGGCTCCAGCACTCCCTACGATCCTTGTGAGGATAAGCGGCTAAAGAAATGGATGGATGGAAAACTGGATGGGTTAACTGATCCTCTTAGTTTTCTCATGCGGTTTTATCATGAAGTGTTGTAGTTTTGAGGAAATGCGACCTCTACAAAATATTTGTGACGACAAAGCGCGCACCTCAAAAGTTTCCAATGTGTTGATTAATCACTCTGTTTGCAACTATTAAGCCTTTCCGGGCTGGGGTTGCAAATTTGCCATAGGTTTAATATAATTGAAAATTTTAAGATTAAGTGCATCATATCATATTCTATAAGTATCAGATTTTTCTCTCTGCAAAATTTTATTTGGTCCAGAGAGGGTTAATGGGCATCACATCTTCTGCAATGTTCAGCACGATTGACACTATGATTACGCTCGACTGGGCTTCTTTTCTTGTCATAGAGTAATATGAAAACAGAACAAATGCTTACGTCCTCTGTTTCTTAATAAAAATGCGGCTAACTAAAGCAACCAAATTGCTGAGTTAGCAACACTGTTTCTCCTTTTGTAAATTATCTCCTCTCTTCGTAGCAATGTTGCCGTAGCAGGCTGCAAGAAAAAATCAATACAGATAAAAATGGTCGTGACAAAGAAGTTTTAATCTATAAAAAAGATTAATCACTCATCCCCAAAGGACAGTGTCAACAACGGGATATGATCTCATTTTGTTTATATCCTTTGACCTCATGTCATGGTCAAACAGCAACGGAAGAGCCAGAAGAGGAAAGCGGACACGACGACGCCAACGGCCAATGACCAGCTCAGCGAATCATCTCCCGTCTCGGCGGAGACTCGAACCCGCCGCGAGAGCAGTCGCCCATCGAAGCAGACAAAGCGAGACCCGTTGCAGCCGGACTCCCAGCACCACCTGGTTGGTGGTTTGGAGACGGGAGCCATGGTGACGTCCAAACGTCAGGATCAGTTGCACTTCTGCTCCCTCCTTGTCAAAGAGATGCTCTCCAACAAGCACTTTACGTACGCTTGGCCCTTCCACCTACCTGTTGATGCAAAAGCGCTTGGCCTTCATGACTACCATGATATCATCAAGCACCCCATGGACCTCAGCACCATTAAGGTAATTGTCATTTCTCGAGAAATGATGTATTGTATTTTTTTAATTTATTCTACTGGCCTTGAACAAGGACTTACGCCGGAACCTGAGTACAACCGCTGTCGAGTTGTAAGGAATGGGTGATGTTTTTCATCTGTTCTTTGTACTGGCCTGTGTCTGTATCTTCCCATCTCAAAATCTAAAAATGTCTTAAAAATGTTTTCCTCCTTTTAGAAAAAGCTGGACAACCGACAGTACAGAGACGCCCAAGAGTTTGCAGCAGACGTCCGATTGATGTTCTCCAACTGTTACAAGTATAATCCTCCGGGTCACGATGTGGTGGCCATGGCACGAAAACTCCAGGTAGGTGTTCCACCCTTGGTGCTCTAATCCAGTGGTTGGCAAATGTTTTGCACCAAATAACACTGCAAGTACCACCCATGCAACAACAATGCAGTAGTGCAGAAAGCCTAAGCCATCAAAAACAAGGCAGGGGGTTTATTCTTAAAAAGTGTAATTGTAAAATGCTGGAACATCATTTACAGTTCGGACGTTAAAACTGTTTAAAGATGGGAAAAAAATTTTAATAAGTACAATACTTAAATAATTGTTTAACTATAAATAACTAAAAAGAGAACTAAGACGAGTACCGTAATTTGCGGCCTACAAGCCGCGACTTTTTTCACACGGTTTCAACCCTGCGGTCTACACGGTGATTCATCAAATTTGTGCATTTTTGTGTGGCCGCAAGAGGGCAATCGTGTGAAAAAGGTAAGAATGAGACCGGTGGAATATATGTGCCGAGGAAGTGATTTTTACCGGCCCTGGTGTGTCGCTGCTGTGTTATTGTTACCGGTAAGTTTTATTTTAACCGGCCTTGTTAGCATTAGCGCGGCGTTAGCGTTAAACGCTTTCTGTGTACCGTCTTTCTTTGTAAATATCTCGTGTTTCAATGTGGGCACTTGCAGCTTTTACACAGGTGCATGTATGTACCAAATGGTATTTCCTTTACAAATGTACTCGGTGAGGCCCGTAACCAGATGTGCTCTGTCGGCCGGGAATTAATTATTTGTTGAATACCTAGAATTTTTTTTTTTTTTTTAACCCTCTCCTCCTAAAACCCTTCCATCTCCGACCTCTTTACAGGACGTCTTTGAGATGCGTTTTGCCAAGATGCCCGACGAGCCAGAGGAGGTCGCCCCGGTTCCCACGCCGTCGTCTGTCCTCCACCCAGCCCCCTCCACCAGACAAGCGCCGCCGCCGCCTCCCATTGTGTCGGAAGACAGCAGTTCCAGTTTGTCTGAGTCCGAGTCCTCAGGAGGAGACTCTGATCAAGAGAGGCAGCAGCGATTGGCTGTGCTCCAGGAACAGGTTAGAGCAGCGGTTTTTAAACTTTTTTTTTTTTATTATTTTTTTTTTTAATACAAAGTACCATCTCAAAAAAATACACAGCAACGTCCACCATTACAATTGTTTTTTTTTTAACCGCTATAACAATTTGCACACTTTGAAGCGTAACACTGCTTTATTCTAGGTACAGTGATGCCACGGTTCTCGACCACAATCCGTTCCAGAAAACGGTTCGAGAAGTGATTTGTTTGAAAATCGAATCGATGTTTCCCATTACAATGAATAGAAAAAGAAATAATGCATTCCAAGCCTAAAAAATTGGGCTTTTTAAAGCATTTTATTTTCACTTTTCCTGATAATAAACTGCATAGAGGAAATTACATTTATAGTTTAAATACTTTATATAATAAAATAATTAAAGGGATATAATTTTTTGCCTAAAATGTATGCTTTAGTAGTAGAGTACGCTAGGTCGGGAGTGCATTGCCATATCAGCTCAGCTCACAGCCTTGTAAACTTGTTTTTATTAACAAAAGTGCAGGATAACTTTAAACAAGCAACTTGCCTTCTTTGGAGCCACGATTGGGGGTTAATACCGTAGTCCTCGATAAGAAGAAAAACAGTCACTACCAGGACACGTCTGTGTACAGAGGCTGCGTTATACAGAATAAGAAAAGTGCACTGGTTGCGCCCCGCGCGTTGTTATTTTCAGAGTTTTTCTACAGTATGGGAATTCACAACTAAACGCGTCATGAATCAGCCGGTCTAGCCGTGCGCAATATGTCATTTCTCGGTTTTGTCAGGGGCGTTCGAGTACTGATTTTCGTTCGAAAACAGAAGCAAAAAAATCTTGAAAATTTCGGTGGAAAACCGATTTGTTTGGAAACGGGGACATTCGAGAACCAAGGCTTTAGTGTACTTGGAAAAACTACTTAAATAATGATGCAAATGGCATGTAGAATTTAGATACAGCTGGGAGGATTCTAAAATGTTTTTCAAAAATAAAAACACATTTACAGATGTCTTATTTTGATTGAACGCTAAAATAATATGATATTATGGAGGACTACAGAAAAGTACAAATATTTACTGTTGAAACGCACAAATTTTGAGAATTTGAACAGAGTCTCTTAACCGGCGATTCTCAACTGATGGGTCGGGATTCAAAAGTGGTGTCCAAATACCACATTTTGAACACAAATGAGGTGAGGCTGCTGGCTCTGTCTGTAAACCACATTTTCTCTGCGTCCTCTCCAGCTCAAAGCTGTCCACGAGCAACTGGCCGCGCTCTCTCAGCCTCAGGTCTGCAAGCCCAAAAAGAAAGAGCGGGAGAAGAAGGAGAAGAAGAAGGAAAAGCACAAGAAGAAAATGGGAGTGGAGGAAGCCCCCGAGCCTGCCGTGCTTCAGATTCCCAAGAAAAGCAAAAGCGGCAAAGAGG